>NC_072350.1:1519791-1823750 GCF_009556855.1 Talaromyces marneffei | reverse complement strand
AGTCCAGTTCCCGCCTAACTTTTTACCTCCCTCGGAAGAAGCTCAAATCGAGAAACGAATTGACGGGTTCGTCAAGACCTTCAAGGTATGTAGCTAGTATTAATCTCCGATGAACCATGCCACGAATAATATAATTGTGTTTCATAGGAGTTGAAGCTTGATTTGGACCAATTGAGGAAAGACCTAGGCTATCCAATCAGAATTGCCTGGGCCAATCAGACTTATTTCTATCCTACTACGCTTCAGAAAGGGGTTGGCTACAATCTTTTTGTGCTTTGCTCGGCCTCTAGAAGAGTGCACGGTGCTGAGGCATCTGAAGGTGGGTATATCCAGGGTGCAGGCGACGATGCCGAGAAATGGTCTCACGGCTTGACTCCCCCTGTCTTCTGGGGAAATAGAGACCTTCTTAGTAGTACAGACGAGAGCGATTTACCAGATCTCATCCAAGAGTTGATCTCGAAAACTGATTCTCACAACAATGGTGATACTAAAGTTGGCGTCCATGTCCGCCCATCATCGAATCTATTCATCTGCCAATCTCGACCAAACGACCTCAGCATACAGGGTGATTACGACCTCGTTATTGCCTGTAACGATAACCCTGACCTATCCACCGCGAAGAAGCTGAATCTGGGCTGCGGTTCGCACAAACTCGGCAGTCGAGATTTGCGCTCTGCCCTGGACAAAGTGAAAGCGTTTGCAGAGAAGCATCTGACAGCTAATCCGGCGCAATCGATACTGGTCGCTTGCGAGACGGGAAAAGACCTCTCCGTTGGAACACTTTTGACTATTATTTGCCTGTTTTATGACGATCATGGTAACGAGTTTCGCCAACTTTTGCTACCTTGCACAGAGGCTGAACGTTATATTTTAGGTAACTTCGTCGGGCCGCAGACAGACCTTTATATCGACAAACAATATATCCGCCAACGATTGACATGGATCGTAACGTCGAAGCCGGATGCTAACCCGTCGCGGGCGACACTTCAATCGGTCAATGCATTCCTTCTGCAGCGGCCAGATTGATTCTTGGCCTGGTTTGGATGTAAACGCTAAATACAGTAATCCCGTCTATGAATTATCTAATACTCGTCCACCGCTTCGACTATAGCCCCAGCGGCGCCCTGATCCAACCCATTCAGAACGTCCATATCCTGCTGAGTAATCTCAAAGTCAAATACGTCGGCGTTGGCAGCAATTCGTTCTGGATTCGAGCTCTTGGGTAGCGGGACCCAGTTCTTTTGTAGACTATACCGAACCAATACCTGCGCAGTCGACTTTCCGTACTTTTGAGCCAACGCCACAAGCGTAGGATCATTGGACTTGTTGCCGCGGACAAGGGGACAATAGGCCTCGATGACAATGCCATACTGTTGGCAGTATCGGACTGTCTGTCGCTGTTGACACCATGGATGGAGCTAGATCCTAGTCAGCAACTTCCCATTATAACTATAGTACTTCATAATCGAATGGTTCCCAAGGGCGTACCTCAATCTGATTAACCTGCGGGAAAACCTTCGCATAACCCTTCATCTCCTCGATATGACCAACCCCAAAATTACTCACACCAATGCTCTTCGTCCTCCCTTCCTCCAACACTCTTTCCAGTGCCTGCCACAACTCCTTTCTACCAGCCGGTCCGGACTTGGGGCTATGAATTAAAAATAAATCCACAAACCCATCCTTGTCCCCGCCTGAAATCTTATCAATACTCTCAATGATCTTTTCGTAGGTTGCCTGCGGCGATCCACCGGGACTCATGATCTTGGTGGTTATAAAGACTTCATCTCTTTTCAAGCCAGATTTCCGAAACGCCTCGCCGACTTCCTTCTCGTTGCCATAAAACTGGGCGGAGTCAATGTGTCGATATCCCGCCTTGAGGGCTGTGAGGGCTCCCTGGACGCACTCTTCGCCGTGGTTGCGGTACACGCCGAATCCGAGGCGGGGGATTTGGACGGTTGATTGGGGGAGGGGAAGGGTGCTTGTTATATTTAGGGCTGGCATTGTTGCGTTCGTAGTTTTGTATTGTCAATTGGGAACGTATGGAGTAAGGTGAGGTAGGGGTTGTGAAGGAGAATTATTTAATTTTGAGACGTGACGTTCAAATGTGTCTGTTTGGTAAGATGGTGGTGGATAAGAAAAACCCCCACATTGCCCAGCTTACGGAATCGGAGAGAAAATGATATCATTATTTACCGATCTTTTTTTTTTTTTTTTTTACACAAGCTACAGTAGTACTGATAACTATGTAGTGATTTTTTCGGATGAGGATTGATAGCTTTCCATTGTGATATAAGCGAATACATATAACTAGTTAGTCACTTCCCATCGTAATTCTCTAGGTCGTTGAGAGTGACGATCTGTAGATGCCTGCAGGGCTCGAAGGGTGAGGAGTCGATGCGATCGTCGATCCTTTCTGCTGCACATAATCCAAAGATGGTAGACTAGTTAGTTATCGGCAAAAAGATCAGTGAATGAACCTCGATCATTAATCATCCAGAATTAAGATCAAAACTATCAGTCAGACAGAAGTAAGCCCAAAATGTGGTTCGGGAGGGCAGCCGGTTGCTGTGGCCAGGCCGTTCTTTTTCTATTTGTTGACAACACAAACCCTAGGCCCAAAAGGGTGAGTGCCCCTGCCTGTGCGGAGAAGAAACAACAAACTTCTGTCAATCCCCTGTCGAAGATCCTCTTTTGTGTAAGCCGACTCTATTAATATACTCTCGTTCCTTTTCGAGGGAAAGCTACTGTTCTGCGAGCAACGATTACAATCTATTCTACCACCAGTGTATCCCGTGTTTCGACCCGGATCGGCGTCAGATCGCATAAACACCAGAGAGGGGAATTAATTCCACGTCTTGTTCCAGCCCGTCCGGTTATTTCAACCTGCCCCTCCTTGCAGTGCTAAAGCTCTCATCGCATATTTCTCGCCTTTCAAACGAACTTCTCCTTTATCCTTTAATACGGTTTTCAACTACTGTTACGGTCCGAACCCCACGGCGCCCTATGCAACCATGTTGATGGTCGAGAAGCAGTGGATTCTTGTACAGCAGAAGACATTCACCAAATGGTATGTTCAGCAAAAAGAAAAAATTGTGCACATTATAATCGTCTAATATTTATTTTTAGGCTCAATAATAAGTTGAAGGCCAGGAATCTGGCCATCAACGACCTGAGACAGGATTTATCCGATGGAGTAAGTAACTGTCTATATGGCTGCATTCAACAAGCACTAATCTTTTTCGTTATAGGTCAATCTTATCCATCTACTGGAAATCCTCGGAGACGAATCCCTTGGTCGATATGCCTCCAAACCAAAGCTCCGTGTACAGAAATTCGAAAATGTCAACAAAGGACTCGACTTTATCAAACTACGCGGAATACAAATGACCAACATCGGTGCTGAGGATATCGTCGACGGAAACCAAAAGATCATTCTCGGCTTAATATGGACTCTTATTTCAAAATTCACCATCAGCGATATTAGTTCAGAGGGCATGTCCGCCAAGGAAGGATTGTTGTTATGGTGTCAACGCAAAACGGCTTGTTACCCCGAAGTCGAGGTTCGAGATTTTTCGGCGAGTTGGAATGATGGACTGGCTTTTTGTGCGTTGCTGGATATTCACCGACCTGATTTGATTGATTTTGATTCCTTGGATAAAAATGATCACCGAGGCAATATGCAACTGGCCTTTGATATTGCTGCCAATGAGATTGGTATCCCGGATTTGCTCGATGTTGAGGATGTGTGCGATGTGGATAAACCGGATGAGCGGTCCTTGATGACGTACATTGCATATTGGTTCCATGCCTTTTCGCAGTTGGAAAAGGTCGAAAATGCCGGGCGACGAGTTGAGAAGTTTGTGAGCAATATGCAAGGTGCCTGGGAAATGCAGTCTTCGTATGAGAAACGGATGAAGGAACTCTTAGCTCAGATTGCGAACCAAAGATCTGAATGGCAGGGAGCGTCTTTTGAGGGTACATATACTGATGCAAAGGTGCAGCTTGCTGAGTTTTCGCATTATAAGAGAAATCAGAAACGGAAATGGGTAGCAGAAAAGTCCGATCTTGCTGCGTTATTGGGAAATATCAAGACCAAGCTCAGCACGTACCGTCTACGGCCCTATGAACCTCCCGCGGACTTGGCTCTCGACAAATGTGATCGAGACTGGGAGGAGTTAATGAAAGAGGAGCACGAACGCAGTCAACTCATCAATGAGGCCATCAGGGATATCAAGAACAAGTTGCGCCGCTCTTTTGCCGACAAGGCCAATGATTTTGCGCTTACTCTGAAGACATTGACTCTTGCGATCTCGGGTCTCGAAGGCGATGTTGAAGACCAATTGACTCATGTCAAGCGTTTGAATGATAATCTACCGCCTCTTGACGCATTCTTGGAGACTATTGCAGATCTAGAAGAACAGTGTGCCGAAGCGAACATTGATGAGAACGATTACACGACGTATACGCTGGACGAGTTGTCTTACGAGCTGGGACTGGTCAAGTCAAGCGTGGCCAAAAAGCTTGCATTCTTAGAGAATCAAATGGTGGCACGGAACATGACCAATCTCACCCCAATACAATTGGAAGAATTTGAGTCTGTGTTTCGACATTTCGATCGCGATGGATCTAACACTCTACAAGAAATCGAGTTTTCGGCAGCTTTGGCTAGTTTGGGTCTTGTCTATGATGAAGAGGAGATGCATGAAGTGTTTTTAGAAACTTGTGGCCGCAACTCTACAGTCAGCTTCGAGCAGTTTATTCGGTTCATGGTTAGTGTGACGGAAGATCAGAACACTGCAGAACAGGTGTTCCAGAGTTTTCGTGAAGTGGCCGATGGAAAGGTAACAATCCAGCCAAATATGATATATTGTTCCCAAACTAACAGGTGTCCAGCCATACGTTACAGAACTCGATCTCCGACACTCTCTTATCCCCGACGAACTTATCGATAATCTTCTCGAGTCTATGCCCAAGCACGAAGGTCCCGATCTTCTAGAAGACAGGGACTTACCGAAATACGATTATATCACATTTATGGAAAAGATGATGGACAACCAAGGAACGTCAGAAGATAACAAACGTGCGATCAATGGTGGTCATTGATTAATGAAAAGGAAGTTGGCAACCATTTTATAGTAATCAGCATTTCTGGTGTTCGTCTATCATACATACAGGGGGTGTTTGTTGTTTATTCCAATTCATTGCTTATATTATTCATTCAGGCAATATATTGTGTATTGTTATGCATGCTGGCCAGGCATTTTGTTCTTGTTCTTGGTCAAGTATGCTTGTCTTGTCTCGAGAAAGCTGCATTTGTGTTTCACAAATACTGAAAATAATTGCCCAGACACTCCAATAACAAAATTCTTCATCAATAACATTATTCATTGAAACCAGTCGATAAATCATCTCATTGTCGAGGGTCTCGATACCAAATGCATCACGTGATACGTCTTGCGGCTGAGGCTCATCCGTCCTGGCTTGAGTTTAATCCAACTTTAATCCATTCATCAACTTAACCATCCATCTATCTACAACAACCTCGAACAACAACATCCTCATTCCAAAACCATAGATTTCCCTGAACGAAAATATGGATCGCAGTCTGGAGGAAATTATTTCGGAGCGTCCTGTGCGATATCCCTTTATTTGTATCGAAACGAAATTATGGACTAGACTAATGTTGTCATTCTTCAGGCGAAGCAGCAGCAGAATCGTCGGGGACGAGGCGGTCGAAATAATAGCAATGCGCCACGCGATGGTGTGAAAAAGGTATGGACTCTTGGCTCATTTCAGAGTTCTAGAAGCGCAAACAGTTTATTAACGAATCGGTGAAATTGGTCAATAGGTCTCCTTCCTCCTCTCTCCTCCTCACCTCCAACGACATTCAATTTCCGTTCCACAATAAGAGAAGACATCCTATCCTCGTCGAAGATTGTTATCTGATGGGTCTGACTACTTAATTGTCAGTCGGTCAGTTCGGTCTTTCAATGACCGATTATGCAAGTCAGCAAACTGACCGGGGCAATTTCACCGATGCAATCACTCACGATCAGAATCTTGGACGATCCTTGGAGCAGAAATAGAATAACTCGTATAGCAAGATTGGACCGTTTTCAGCTGACCTTTGTGCCTCCTTTTGAAATTTACAGTCATATCGTGACCGTGTTGATCTGGATCGGTGAGTTTACACTTCTTCAGGTTGTATGTTGTGGGGACCAGGAACTGATATATGGTGTCGTCACAGTGATTGGGTTCATGATCGATTCGAAGATACTGGAGACTGTGCGTCGATGTTTTTTTCACTTTCTTCTACGGATAATTCGTTCCATGGCTTACGTCTATTTCAGCCCGTTCCTCACGTCGTGACAACCGGTCTAGACGCGAGAGAGAATCGCCGGATAGCGATCAACCGTGAGTTTGTTCACGTCTTGAGTTCAAATTGCGTATACTAAAATAAGTGTACAGAGCTCGATTGCGCATCGAAAACCTTCACTGGGACTTGACGGAGGAGGATTTGGAGGTTAGACTGTTTGATTTCGCTGTCAGTGGCTATAGTGCTGATACTGGTGTAGGGCTTGTTCGGCAATATTGGACCGGTTCAGAGAGTTCGCATCAACTTCGACCGTGCCGGTCGCTCTGAAGGAACTGCTACTGTCACATACCAGTACCTCGAAGATGCCAAACAGGCAATTCGTGAATTCGACGGTGCCAACGCCAAAGGCCAGCCAATCCGATTGACTCTTTTGCCTGCTGGAGGCCGTGGAGGACCAAGAGCGGAAAAGTCAAAGAGTCTCTTTGACCGAATTGAGCGTCCCCTTGCAGACCGGACCGAGCGTAGCCTCAGTCCCGACGGAGAAGGTGCTACGGGTGGAGGACGACGTCGTCGAGGCGGAAGAGGAGGACGAGCAGGTCGCAGCGACACATCGAAACCAGCTCCGGATAACATTGATCGCTACGTTCCTGGCCAAGAACAATCCCAACGCTCACCGACTCGTCGAGGCCAGGGGGGCCGTCGTCCTGGAGAACGCCGAGATGATAGACGCGGCGGCAACAGGGATGGTCGTAGAGGTGCGAATGGTGGCACTGGTCCTCGCCCTAAGAAGACGCAGGAAGAGCTCGATGCGGAGATGGATGATTACTGGGGTAATACCGCTGCGGCCGCTGAGGGTGGCGCCGAGGAAAAGGTTGCTGCTGCACCTGCGACTGTGGCTACAGGTGATTCGGCTGGGGCTGCGCCGGCAGTGAATGACGATGACATTGATATGATCGAGTAGAGTGAAACTCTCTCACAATCTGCTTCTTTTCATAGCCCAATTTTTCCCATGGGTTTCTGTTGTACTATCCTGTCCGGACATAGATTGATTTGGAATACAAAACCATCATCCTCACCAAACCTACACACGTTGACATTATTATTTCTTTCTTCATTTTAGAAGTTTTCTCGAGAATTCTTGATTCGATAGGTCTATTCTTCCTGACCTAGCAATGCTTGCTTCGTGCAATGTAGCCAACCAATTGAGACTTATTGGAAGCAAAGAAAAAAGAATACAACTATCGCCATAATCCATATGGCTCACGACATGCTTTCCATAACTTGATAGTTCCATCCTCGCTGCCTGTACCGTACAACTTTCCATCTGGAGAGTAACTAACCGACCAGATGGGGCCGTGGTGACCTTTTTGCACTTCTACTCACAGTTAGTCATATCCCTTCCTTAACAAAAAAAAACCGACAATAAAAGCAGAAAAAAAGGTAAGGGGGACAGGACGTACCAAGTTCCTCATCAGTATGCAAATCATACACCCTAGCCCAAGTATCCTCTCCCGCACCACCCGTCACGAACCTGCCCGTCTCATTATTAACCGCTACGCTGGCAACCTCATACCTAAAATCGACTTTTTTCAATAATCTGCCTGGCATCGCACCATCAAACAAATAAACACTCTTCCCGGCCGCAACGCTCAGAATCCCGGATTCATTGGGCCGTGTAGCGAGTACGTTGAGTTCGCAACTGCCGATTGTACCCTCGACGCTATACTCGACGACGGGGTGGCGAGACCTCAGATCCCACCAGCGGATTTTGCGGTCTTCGGCGGCCGTCGTGAGGATGTTGTAGTCTATGTTCCAGACGATGGATTTGATGGTGCCGCCGTGCACGCCGGGCCCGATTTCGTAGCTTGTTACTGCTCCGGTTGAGTTTGAGTCGTTATTGTTTATGGTTGGTGAGCTGCCGTCATGGCTGGCGGAGTCACCACTGCGCGTAAGATCGAATATGCGGAGTTTCTTCTCCATGCCTCCCGTTGCGAGAACTTGGGGGTTTGTCTGGATTGGGAAGGCGACTGCGCGCACTATGTGGTTGTGCTGTAATGTGTGTAGGCATTCGCCTGTATGTGTGTTCCAGACCTTCCTGGCAGGCAGACAGGTCAGTTTAACGTAACTTTCATGCTTTTTTGAGGGGCGATACATGTACATACGCGGAGAAATCTGCTGCTGCTGTAGCGGCTATGTTTGCATCTGCAGACAATCTTGCCTGCCAGACGGCGCCTTTGTGGCCGAGGAAAGTCCCAATCCTGCTGAGGATTAGCAAAAAAGATACTCTTTCATCGCAAAAGGCAAGGTCGGTTACCAATCACCGGTAACACCATCGCGAAGCATCGGATTGTTATCTAGCAACCAAAACAATGAGCCCATGAATCTCTCTCTCTCTCTCAACACGCACACACACACATCTCTCTCTCTCTCTCTCGGGGGTTCAGAGCAAACCTTTGCATGCAGAGATCAAATAGTATTGATCCTCTTCCACTATCGATGAGAAACTGATATGTGGGACTGGACGAGAATGTCCATGACAAGTCAGGGGGACGACTTTGGGTACGTCTGCTGAAAATGTTAGTTTATGCCGTTTTATATATATATATATATATATGATCAAGAAGGTCTAACCTGTCGTCATATTGAATAATCAAACGTGGCGTCAGAGAAATGGATATTGATTCTGCAGAATGTTGCGATATATGATTGGCACTGGAACAAGAACCCCAAGAACCCCACACTTGATGATTCGAGCTGAACAAGAATGACCTCGATACGAGACGAGGAAGAGACGAGTGTCAAAAAAAGCTATTCTTTCAATAAAGGCCGTATCGTAAGAAAAGAGAATTCGTCACGTCGTTAGAAGAAAGATTGTCCTTTTCTTGTGTATAAAAGAGAATGAGTGACGTTTGAAAGTTGTCTTGAACGTTGATAGATCCCGCGGGCTTCGTTGTTTGCTCTCCTTTTCGTAAGACTGATCTCAAAGCGATCGTATATCATATAAATAGGCACAGACACCTCCCGTTTCTTTTACTCTACCGATCAAGACTGTCGTTGTAAAATATATGCAGAGAATAAAGAAAGATGAGTACTCCGTAGTTGGGAGCTGTTTGAGGTTTGAGATGGGTCAGATCTTTCTTTTCTTAATTTCGCGTGAACCAACGGCTGCGCTTGTGATTGGCTCAGCCCCGGAATTGCTCCGGCCAAGAAGGGTATAGCGTGATACTCAGCTTTCAAGCCCCTTCGAGGTCTTTCGAGTATCTGAAGAGAGATTAAAGGAAGAGAGTACAAATGATCTATTAATACTACATGCTCACTGAGAGTCTTGCATGTTTGCTGTTCTACAACATTGTATATCATAGTCTATGTGGTATGTACAATCATGTTCGGCGATAAACCCCCATCCCCCATGACGCTCGCAATATAAACAACCCCCAAGCCATACCTATACTATCCCAGACAACATTCAGTTTGCTGCCCTTGACTTCGCGCCAGCCTACAGGCACTTCAGCAACAGGAATCTTCGCAAACTCGGCCAACATCAGCATCTCAACGTCGAAGATCCAGCCTTCGGAGTGCATATAAGGAATGATGTAGGGGAGTGAGGGCCGCGAGAACAGTTTGAAGCCGCATTGGGTATCTTTTACTTGTGCGGTGGCGGGAGGAGTCAGGAGCCAGAGGATGAGGTGGAAGGAATGCATCAGGAAGTTGCGGAGTTTGGAGCGCTGACAGTTGTTAGCTTAGCTTGAATAGACGAAAGGAAATTAATGTGCATACCTTTACGACAGCTTCGCTGCCCACCATGTGTGCTCGCGAACCAACGGCCACCGCTCGCCCTTCAGAGTCTTCTACTTTCCGAGCAGCACTCACCAGCTTCCCGAGATCGGAGAACTTGCTGGCACCATCGGCATCTGCAAAAACAACATATTTTCCCCTAACGTGTCGCATTCCATGTGTGACGGCACCACCTTTGCCTCGGTTTCGGGTCAATGTGACAATTCGAATACTTCCAGGAGGTATATGTACTCCCTCAGGTTTTTCTGACGACCAAGGTCCCGTATGAGCTCGAGGGTGTAGAGATAGCTGGTGGTCCCGGGAAAATTCAAATGCAACCTCTTCAGTTCTATCTGTAGAACCGTCCGAAACAAGTAGAATCTCCCAGCCCTTTGAGGCATCGTCATCCGAGACATGGCCATTTCCTGTCCTACGTTGTCGAACACTGCCGTTCTTGCTCTTTTTCCCTTTTTCTTGTTCGTTGCTGACTTGATCGGCTAAGGTGCCGTACGCATGTTCCAGGTAGTCCACCGTCTCCTCCAGCATGCCAATCAACCGGTCCTCTTCGTTGTACGCGGGAACCACGACCGACATGAACAGTTCCGGCTTCTCAATGTCCAACACTGCGCGCTTGCTTGGTGTATTCTGGCGCTCGCGTTCCCAGCTGTCCTGCCAGCATGGTAATTGCTGGGGGCGAGTCGGGGTGCCATCTTCGGATAAGGTGCGATACGTCTTTTCTTCGGGGAACGGTGTTCGAGGTCGGAAAGCAACTGCAAAGAGGATGATATAAACCTAGAGAATAATGAGTATGCTCACTCGTGGTTGTTGGGTCGCAGTTCCGTGAAGGAAATGTAGAGAACTTACAAGCGCAATGACTCCGAGGACACAAGCAGCCAGAGACACAAGAAACACAGAAGGTGGAACAGTGCTCAGAACCTGAATACATTCCATGCAAACCTGGCTTATATACTCCGACATGATTGCTGATTTTCTTCTATAGTGAAAAACAGTGCCCGATAGCGGACACGACGAGGGGAAGCTCCAGTCCCTCAGGAAGTATATGGAGACGGAGATAGCGATTGATTGTACTCCATGCAAGAAATTGGAGTTGACCAGCAATCAATTGAGCAGTCCGTGCTGATGTAGGAAAGAAAGGAAAAGCTCAGCCGCCCAAAAGTGTTCGGAAGCGAGCATATCCCAGAAATATAGTACATGTATATGTGTTAAGAAGGCCAATGGTCGCATCGAGGACAGCTGCTGTTGCTCTCTTGCTGCCACTTGGCCGGATGTCCGAATACGCGCTGCCGATTGGTCACATGCCACACACGAGGCGTAACGACCGTACCTAACGTCCTAACTCCCGCTCCCCACTGCAACGCGGGCACTTAGCCTCCTACGGACTGCTTCTTTCCATCCACATCCAGGTGCGACGCAGAACGTGTTAGGTCCTTTTGGAGGACTGATAATATGGCCTTGACTCTCTGACATACGACTAGACCAGGAAGAGAACGTGATTTTCATACTCACGTCACGACGAAGCAGCATGGCCCTGCATGCTTGGATCGAGATGCTTCTAGCTGGGCATCGTCTCTCTGCATCCACGGATCCCCTGGATACCCTACTCAACTTCCTCCTAGGAGGTTGAAGTTAATCAGTCATGAGAGGCTTCTCACGTCATAGACGATACGGACCTCTCATTGTGCGTCCGCTTTGCTAATAATCTTGAACTCAGACTACTCCAATTCAGACTCTAAAAGAAAAAATAGCTGATACCAAAATGCTACAATTCCGAGAACTGTCTAGTGGACTGACGCGTCCTTCTAACCGTCTCCTTGAGGTTGACCAAAAGAAGGCGTATGCATCGTCGGTGAGCTTGGAAGTCGAAGGGAAGTGAAGTGTACCAAAGCCAAAACAAAGCGCGTTGCACGCGAACAGCATAGTTTTTAGAAAATCTGCAAGAAAATACCCTTCATTTGATCAGTTCTTCGTCGTCGCATTCCAGAGAGGGAGAGCATAACCATCTATTGCTTAGATGATGACCTTCTGACTCGAATTTATCAGTATCTTCCCCTGGTCGATCAACTGCTATGCTCTCAGCTGCAAAAGGTTCTTGTCCTGCTACAAGGTGCTTATCAAAGACAGCTCAATGCTTCCTCCGCAACCCACGGATTGCCACCTCCCACTTTCATACGTAAACAGCCAAGATAAGCTACGAGTCCAACTCCTTGTTCGACTTAAGAATCTCCGGCGGGCATATTGCGCTGAATGTTGGTTGCTCAAACTACGATGACAGTTTACGTCAGACGCATTCAACGCACCAGTCCTCGAGAGGCGTTGCATGTGCTACGATGGCGGGATAGCAATACGTCCATGTCTTCACTTGACCCTTTGAGATCGAAACCATCTGAGACTTCTTCTCCGGCCCCCAGTCACGTCTCGTGGTGGGGTTAGATATGGCTTGTTCGGCTTTCAACGTGACGGGTGGTGACTTAGTACCCATTCCTGTCCGTTCTACGCAAGCAAAGATCGATTAGTACGAATCGACGTGCAAGTTTGCATCTCCATCATGGG
This sequence comes from Talaromyces marneffei, assembly GCF_009556855.1. Lineage (NCBI taxonomy): Eukaryota > Fungi > Ascomycota > Eurotiomycetes > Eurotiales > Trichocomaceae > Talaromyces > Talaromyces marneffei. The sequence goes on along the minus strand of NC_072350.1, from coordinate 1,811,086 downwards.
CTTTTTGAGGCTACATGTTTGGTACAACTTGCGAGTATCCTCTGGTGATTCTTTCGTCGAAGTTGCACCTGTGTTCGCATGTCCTCACCTCGATCTGATACCTCTGATTCACATGGCTGGAAATTATACTAGATGTTTCAAATGCAATACTGATGCTTGGCGACAACCAGAAGGGCAGGAAGACCCTAGTTTAGTGACTTTCTCTATGTTCCGGTCTCTTGGGTGGTCCCATCGAGCAGAGAATCGGCTTTATTGGCGTTATTTCTGGTCTGATTCAAGTTATATGCAGGGAAACAGGAGCCACACGCAGTAGGATCCTGCCAGTTCAAAATTGCACTAGATATTGCCTTCTAAGTTCATTCTAGATCTCCACCACAAGATTTGAGAAACGGATCGAAAATCTGGCATGGTCAGCATGAGGATTACCCAGCATTAGTCATGGGTAATTGTGGACCTGTCTTCCTATCTGCAAACTTGTGTGATTTGTAGTCTACGTTACAAACCAGTCTGTCGTGCCCGGTGTTTGTGATCGTTTGTTATTGTACCTCGCTCTATGGAGGTTGGCTTATGGATACGGGGTGGGTGAAGTCTTCGCTAGATAAAGAGTAGATGGGCTTGCATATCATCCTACATTTGTTCTAGTTACCTGTTGAGGTTAGGGTTATCACCAAAACAATTTATTACTGCCCATGGAGTCCATTTGGGACAGGGTTGATTTCGACAAATTACCAGAAAGAGCAAAAGCCACCTTGTCTAAGTACCGTCTAAGTACCGTCTGAGTATCATCACGCTGTGCGGCGTTACCCCCATGATAAGCCCGAGGGTGCTACAGTGGGGGAGCTTAATTAAAAGTTAGGGCATCCACCACCGCGGGGGCACCGCTTCTCTTCCTTAAGCGTGACGGAAAACTTCCTTTGGAGAGCCCCTCGTTCTGACACATACTGCTAGTACATTGGATTGTGGCTGTAAGATATGCAATTGGATTCATGGCATTCGTCAATGGGTTGGCCAGTGCAAAGTCACCGGTTTTCTCTTTCTCTGGGGTACTCCACTGTGACTTGGTGAGTCTCTCCGAAGTCCGGTCAGAGGTACATATACGTACATCTTGCTCAATACTTTCCACAGAGACCAGCCGTGTACTCGATTCGTACCTGATATCGCACTTGTCTGCCTCACCTTTGACTTTGCCATAGCCACCCACCTACGGTCAGTCTCAAGCTAAGAGTTCGATCGAATGCAACGCGAACCTGGCCGGACCTCGCATGCCAACAATGCATGTCGCAGATAGGATACTCCCTTATCCTGCTCTTGGCTGTGGGAGCGAAGTACTTAACTCGCCTGATAGACCAGTGGACTGGGCTTCGGATGTGAGCTCTCGAAGGCAAAAGGGGATATCCTTGGCCAACCCCCCATAAAATATACCCCATACGAAGGTTGTAAGGATACTACTACCTGCTACTATTTTTTCGACAACAAAGCTGGCGGTGATTGGTCCGCCACCGATATGCGTGATAGTTGCTGCGGCTCTTTCGAGCTCCGACAAACACGGTGTGTGCTGTAGTTTCATTACGAGCATTCGCACAGTCTATATATTACTAGGTTTTCTCACAAGTCTGCTTCTCTTTCTGAAAATGGATTTTTACTATATACGCGCTGCTTCTGTGCATGGATTTCCTGCTCCAGCACTGGAAATTCCATCATCGATCATTTTGATTGGCAGCCGACATCGAAATGGCGCTCCAGCCTGATCGAGTACACGAGGCTGAGGAGAATTCGAGTCATTATTTTGGGCTTCTGGGCCTCATTAATCAAGAACTACAAGAGTTACCAGACATCATTGATTTTACACCGGAACTGCTACTTCAGACAGTGCGTAATGGCTACTAGTCAACTTGATGTTATTGTTCTAACCAGACCTAGCCTCATGACAACAACCCCAACGATTTCGTGAACAATCCTGGCTTACCCCCGCCGGGGGAACCTGTGAATTTTCTGACGCAGCTCGTTAGTGATGCAGAGTTTATTGATCCGAGATTCCTCAATGAACAACCCTCTAATCGGTTGCCTTCACCTGAATCTGACCCGGGAGACCCTCCGAGAGTCATTACAGTCGCAGACGCCATCGCTTTCGTGGAAAGAGGAACAACTGTTGAATCCACATATTGGCAACAACGTTTCGAGATTGGAGTACCTGAAGCAATTTTGGAAGCAACCCACGAAGCGACACGACAGAACAAGCAGAAAAAACTGGTGCGAAACTGTCTGAAGTGCAGGTTCGAAAAGAAAAAGGTTATTTGCCCCTATAACCTTGAGTTGATCAGAATTCTAAGTGAGTGCGCAGTGCGAACATCCTACGAAGTACGATGCACGATGCCTACCAGCAAATCTCGCCGCCTACGACATGCTGTTCATACCTCCAGGTTCGCAGTTCTTCCGTTCCCTGGGTTTATGTACTTGTTTTGTACTGATCCTTCTGATAGATCTCTTGATGAAGATGACCCATGCTCTGTATGCGAATGTTATTGCACGGTTGAATACTCAAAGATACTTGCGGTCTGATGACAAGCCAATGTCCTTGCATATTGTCCTGGAAGATTCCTCATCGTCAACAGGCCTGCAAAATGAGCACGACGTGGTGTTCTACATTGACTGGCTACGACGTATGCTACAGATGGATACGCACTCGCATTCTACTGTTATAGAGCCTGCCATAGATGTGGCACGATTCGATGATTTCATTTCAATGAAGATGTGGCCTGGCCACGAGCAACAACCAGAATCAAAGTTCACACAGGCTCAAGTAAGTAATCATCTTGCTTCTCCCAGACTTTGAATACGATTTGCTAAACCATGCACAGGAGGATATACTCCAAACGGCGCGACTGTTTTGCGGCTACGTTACACTCTTAGCCAATCTCGATCGCATCGAGATATATACCGAATATACAGAACAATACACCGCGAAATCAGTCTGTATTGTGCTCGTCTACTTTTTCATTTATCGATTGTGTCAGCTTTACCAGGAACTAGGCCACAACTTGCAAGCTCTGGTTGATGAAACAGCAAGCAATCATTACATCGTGGCCCGCGCTCTCGAACTTATATATGGGTGTCGTGATATTACAACCCCCATTGAGTGGAGCACTGCAAACCGTCCATTTTTGCGACCACTGGTAAAATTGACATTTATCCATGCACTCATGATATACCAAATTACTAATACGATTACCACGCAGGATGATATGCGACTACTGCTAAATGAGAGACTACGTTCAATACGGTCAGACGTTTCGTACATAGAACGCTGTTTCAATTCTCCATATCGCGGAAACCGAAGATCGTTGGAACACCCTACAATGAAAGCTGCCGATAAATTGCAGCTACCAAATAACCTCCAAATTTATTTTGAGGGGAAATCGTCTCGACTATCGACTAATATGATGCGCACAAGGAATGGCGGGTGAGGTGACCTTATACCTAGAACCCTTTCAAGCCCGTGCTCACAAGGTTATAGGTATAGTATGAGATCCGTAACCGACCTTCTTTCTTCACGAGATAGTTACCATCTCCCTCCATCGGATCAAACATTCATGGATCCCGACCAACCGATCCCGCCTTTTGCGAATACCGGCTTACCTTTAGACAATGGCGAATATTTAACTGGCCTTTCCTCAACTCAGATTCTGGAAGTATTGGGGTCTCATGCCCTTGATACTAGAATACAGTCTCCATCAGCTCAAGCCAACGCTGCAACACGCCCTCCGGCATCTATTGGCCCTGATCTTGAGAATGAATTATCATCATCTGGAGGTCATACATGGGGTCTGGCTATGGGAAATACAAGCAGATGGTTCGAAGGTGGTACTTCCAATAGTTTCTGTGATCCCCGTCCCACAAAGACCTTGTAGATTTCTTACTTCAAAACTTTATTTTCTGTTCGATCCCACTTTTCCTAATTTTGTACCATGAAACCAAATTGTCAGCAGGGGATCTCATTACATAAAGCCATTGTTTTGCGTAGACAGCTTCTTCTGATGTATGGCACTGGGGGTACCCGGGAGTTAGCAGTATAGACACTAGATCGGTACCGGTACCTAGTCATACCGGTAACTCATAGAACAGTTACAAGTCGAGTTGCTCCGGTTTCCTGACTAGGGAATGCAAATACAATCAAGTATCACCACGGCACACTGCAGTACAATCCTATCGCCGTATCAATCTTGACCACCTGATAGGTGACCGTAACCCTTGTCGAGTACTTCATACGTCTCTGCCCAGTGCCCCCTCAGCGGCCTGATTTCACCCGGCCAGGCTTAACCTAACCTCGTCAGCCGCACCTGGCGTAAAGGACATTACTAACTCAACAAGAAATCTGACGAAAACGATCAATCTAGGTTTCCTTTCGGATTTCGTTCTCGGCCTTATTTCTCTGTTTGCCACTGTCAGGACTCAGATTTTTATAAGAGAATTCACAGCACGCGACCCGCGCCCAGTTTGCGATCAACAAAACAAACAAATATCCGAGAGCTTATTCCAACCGTCCTCCTCCTCCTCAATTCTCCGTGTCGATACATTTCTTGAAACCCACATATTCTGAAATCGCAGCATATTTTCGTCAAATACGATAATTGATCTCTAATAGACTCGATCAATTTGCGTGTCGTGATCGGCAGCTGTTGTTGTCTCAAGTTGTGGGTGCGGCTCTACCTAGTAAAAAGGCCTCGACGAACCCCGCCGCCACACAGGCTCTCTCCTTTCCGCTGTACTTCTTTCACTTTCCCCTCGACCCGCTCACACGCTCAACCGTACGAGCATCCATTTTCGATTAATACACATTAAATTGACTAGTCGATTTGATATTGATAATTAGTCAAGATGATGGAAAAACAGATCGAACATGCGGTGACGCACAAAAAGCCCGTCCCGGAGATTGATTTCACCTTACACCGCATGGAAGATGGCACTCAAGTATCGACATTGGAACGAGTGTGCAAAGGTACATCTCTTTAAATCCTGGGCGATACTACTACATGATTTTCAGTCTTGTATACTGACATCCTACAGAGGTGCAGGCACCCGCGCTCACAACTCCCTCCGACGAAAGTTTCTGGTCACCGGATGATCCCAACAAACCCAACTTGCCATTCTTGAAGCAACATTTTTACAGAGAAGGTCGACTCACCGAAGAGCAAGCGCTATGGATTATCAAGGCCGGCACTGAAATTCTTCGCTCCGAGCCCAACCTCCTCGAGATGGATGCCCCGATCACAGTATGCGGTGACGTACACGGCCAATATTACGATTTGATGAAATTGTTCGAGGTCGGCGGAGACCCTGCCGAGACTAGATATTTGTTTTTGGGAGATTATGTTGATAGAGGTTACTTCAGTATTGAGGTTAGTTCCCCGTCGTGTCTCGTATGGGGTATATTGGCTAACGAATTTTGTTAGTGCGTGCTTTACCTATGGTCACTCAAAATCTGGTATCCCAATTCCCTTTGGCTGCTACGAGGAAATCACGAATGTCGCCATTTGACAGACTACTTTACATTTAAACTCGAGTGCAAACACAAATATTCGGAGAAGGTTTACGATGCCTGCATGGAGTCCTTTTGTTCACTACCCTTGGCCGCTGTCATGAACAAGCAGTTTTTGTGTATCCACGGTGGATTGAGTCCGGAATTGCATACCCTTGAGGATATCAAAACTATCGACCGTTTCAGAGAGCCTCCTACCCACGGATTGATGTGCGATATTCTTTGGGCCGACCCGCTGGAGGAGTTTGGACAGGAAAAGACCGGCGAATATTTTGTGCACAACAACGTTCGAGGATGCTCGTATTTCTTTTCGTATCCGGCTGCATGCGCGTTTCTTGAAAAGAACAACCTGCTTTCAATCATTCGCGCGCACGAAGCTCAAGATGCTGGTTATCGAATGTACCGAAAGACTCGCACCACTGGCTTCCCAAGTGTGATGACGATCTTCAGCGCACCTAATTATTTGGATGTCTACAATAACAAGGCGGCTGTTCTCAAGTACGAGAACAATGTGATGAATATCCGTCAATTCAACTGCACGCCCCATCCTTACTGGCTTCCTAACTTCATGGATGTTTTCACCTGGTCGCTTCCTTTCGTGGGAGAGAAGATTACAGATATGCTTATTGCAATTTTGAACACCTGCTCAAAAGAGGAACTCGAAGACGATACGCCGTCATCCGTTTCGCCCACTCTTCCTTCCTCTCCGCCATCTGCTACCGACAAGGACGATAGCGACTTTAAGCGACGTGCTATCAAGAACAAGATTCTGGCTATTGGTCGTCTATCCCGAGTCTTCCAGGTGTTGCGAGAGGAATCCGAGCGAGTCACGGAACTCAAGACTGCATCTGGCGGTCGTCTTCCTGCTGGAACACTCATGTTGGGTGCCGAAGGTATCAAGCAGGCGATCCACAACTTCGAAGATGCGCGCAAGGTTGACTTGCAGAATGAGCGCCTACCCCCATCGCAGGAAGAAGTTGCTCGTAGAAGTGAGGAGGATCGCCGCATTGCTCTTGAGCGGGCTCAACACGAGGCCGACAACGATCCTGTGCTGAATACCATGGCCAGACGTATCAGCGTGTAAGTCTTTTTTTTTCCTTTCAAGCAGCTATTGTACAAAAGCTAACGTTTACCAGTTCTGGCGGCTCGAGACGCCGAAGGGAAGCAACAAACCGCGGCGCTTCTAGTTAAACATTAACATTAGTGATGACTACAAGAATATACCCATTGCGACTTATAATCCATCTCAGTCTCTAATTCTTTCTTCCTTCACAATGTCAATTGTATTCGACATGAATGTGTACATAAACCATGAGCAATGAACAAGGGCCGATTTCCTATCTTTCTTTTTGTCTGGGTTGTTTGTACTTGTGATGTTTCCAAGATGTCGGACGGAGTGTTGGTGATATATGACTGGTTGGATGATGCTGTATTCAGTGGCTGGGCGTCTGATGTGATACGAGTCTGATGACAATTTGCTGTTATTTTCCATTTTTCAAAAGTATTTTCTGTAGATACGAAGTACGATGTACTTGTAAGGTACTGCATAAGTTAGTAGTTAGGTGTCAAGGTACCCGCAGGCGGAACCGTACGTACCAAACCGGAATATCGAAAAGTAAAGTTCCCGCCCATCATCCATCATCTATCTAAACTTCCAAACACCCTTCCTTCAGCCAACCAACAATGCCTACAAAACTGCGCACCGCCGTTCGCAAGAGCTTATTTCCTCTTGCAGGGAAGCATAGCGGTAGCAATGTAGGCATCGCAACAGAAGGAACGGTATTCTATTGCCCTTCATGCTCAGCATGGCGAAGACGAATGCTGTCAACAGCCGCTACAGCCAATAATTACCGAACGCGCAACGGAGCAATTCGGCATGACTTTCACAACAACAACAACAACAACAACAATAATAGCGTCAACACGACGACAACGGTACGCCGATATCTAAGTTCGTCGGCGGCGAGGTCGAATGGTGCAGCTGGCATTGCCCACATCGACGTCAACCTCAACAAGAACGTGCCCGCGCGCTATCGAGAATTACACGCCGCGCTCAAGGAATTGGAGGATGTCGCTGCGGATCACATCAGTTTGAGTCGATTGCAACTTGCGCAGCGAGGATTGGAGTCGGAGGAGCATGTTGTTCGTGTTGCCGGTATTTTCCCCCCTTCTCCCTTGACTTAATTTTCTGGGGGGGTAGATGTCTGACCTACTCTGGGTGGTGGGTAGTGCTCGGTGTCAACGATGCGCGTTCTACACGTCGACTTGTTAGGTTACTTTTGGCGGATCCGTTGAGCGAGGAACAGTCGTGGGAGGAATTGATAGATTCTTATGGAATTGAAGGGTCGAATGGGCTGTTGATTCGGTTTGTTACCTTTTTCCGGGCTCCCGAAACAATAAGAACACAGGCTAATTGAAGCTGGCTTGCATAGATACGGCGAAGAATCCAGAATCGTGGAAAACAGTCTCTGTCCTACGATATCCGTAAACTCTCCTTTGTTGAAACAAGGCAAAATCGAGTTGTTTGTGAGCACACTCGGATCGGGACCAGAGCCGGATAACGGGCCTGTCACTGATGAGGCGTTTTTCGTACCTACAATCACTCTTGAGGCGACGGAAAGCGGTGCGCATGAAGTGATCAGATACCCGGTACACAAAACCATTATATGTGGTGTGGGTACAGAGGGCCTGGTGGCGTATTCTGGACTGTTGGGTCGTGCTGATTTGAAGTCCTCGGAGAAGTTGGTGCATGGTGCTATTGAGTTGAATGTTGCAGAGGCCACACAAAAAGACAGCAAAGTGACATTTGTGAATATGCAAGTGGCAGAGACGGCATTGGCCAAGTTTCGCGAATCAGTCCAATTCGCCTCTGAATATGAGCGCGGCTGGACTGCAGGCGGTGTTCAGGCAGTAGTAGACTGGCTACCTACAACTTCTAGGGCTGGACTGAGTACGGACCTGCGGACCATCATTCAGTCATTGCTGGACACAGCCGAAGAAGGTGTTGTCGCGGATGAAGCCACTCGAAGCAGGGAATTCGAATTGACAGACACATCCGCCGCGACTCGGCAAAGTCTGGACCAGTCAGTCTCTATATGGGCTGAGCGAGCTCATACCGAGCTTCGCAATTCTTTGGATGAAGGCTTCGCCAGTCGAAGATGGAATGGACTATCGTGGTGGAAGCTCTTTTGGCGTGTCGATGATGTGGGATCAGTCATGTCGGAGGTCCTACAGACTAGGTTTTTGCTTCGGTCGGAGAAGGAGATGATTTGGACGGCTGGACGGGTTAAACAGACTGGCCTGTTGGATGGAGCGCCCAACTCTCCGGATCTGACTGAAGTATCATCAGTCAAGGATACAGAGCAGACTGAGGCTGGGTCTACTCAAACTGAAAATGAGACACCTCCCTGGCCATTACAAATCGCTACCAGTCGTCTGAACATGCTCCGAACGACAATCCCATCCATGCAAGCACTCTCACAGGGTCTTGTGCTTTTCAGCGCCTCAACTACAGGGTTAACGTCAGCCCTGTCAGCCTTATTGTACACTTCTTCATCAACCGGACTGTACGAAGCCTGCTCCATTGCCGCTGTGGGATTGATGTACTCCTTGCGCCGGCAACAAGTCAAATGGGAAACAGCGCGGTCATCATGGCAAGCCGAAGTTCGTGAAAAGGGGCGTACTGCGTTGATTGAGACGGAGCAAGTGTTGCGACGACTGATTCGGGATGGGCCTTCTTTACGAAGGGACGAAAGTGCTGAAGAGCGAGCGAAGATGGTTATTGCTCGAGCGAGAAAGGCACTTGAGGACGTCCGAGGAAAATAATGTATCTTGTATTAGTATATTAGATTATTGTAAACTAGCCGTTCTTTTCTTTTCTTTTCTTTTCTTCTTGTTTTTTTTTTTTTTTTTTTGCCTCCCTTTAATATTTAGGTCAACTCAATAGCACCATCCGGTACACCCTTCCTACTCTTCAGTCTTCGCGCAAAAAACTGCATAACAGGCAACATATCCTCTCTACTTCTCGGCATCCCATCCCCGCGTCTATTCCAACGATGTATCTCCACAAACTCAAAGACATCCCTCGTCCTTCTGAGCGCCGTATCCGTCACAGCCGAAGACCCATCATCTCTCCCCGCAAGCAACAACACCGGCGTTCTGTCCTTGGTGCCACCGCCAGCAACGGTGCTTGCTGATAACGGGTACGCAGCTCCAAACGAGACCACACCAGACAAGGAAGGATGATACTGTTTGTCACCTACTTTGCCCCTTCCTTCTCTCGCACTCGCACTTGACGGGGTCCACTGCGCCTCCGTCGAAGATGATATCGTTGCTGCAACGGGCATCTCATCCTCAACGGGCGGATGTAGACCCAACTCCCTCGCAGCATCCAGCGCCGCCATGCCTCCCTGCCCAAAGCCCAGGAACATTATATCGCGTAACTTGTACCCATATTTTTTGACTAGAGTATCCGTAACAACGTCCTTTACCAGCAATTTCCGCGCCCTATTAAAGCCCGCATCCATAGCCAGCGCGCCTTCTGTGCGGGCATCGTTGTCGTTGTTGAATACAATGTCATTGCCCCAATGATATCCGCCACCGGGGATATCGATGAAACTGCTCGGCAAGGGCGTCGGCGCTTGGACGGTTATGCAGATTGTCTCGGGGAGATTGAGCGCGCGGCCGAAGGAGGCGAATTTGGTGGCTGTGTCGCCTAGGCCGTGGAGGAGGAGGAGTATGTTTGGCGCCCTCTCTGCGGCTGGTGGAGGGGTGGTGTCGTGTGAGCCCGGGTAGGAGATTACTACGGTCACGTTTGACGGAAAGTCGTCTGCGACGGGGATCTTGGGAGGTGCCATCTTTTTTTTTTTTTTTTGTCTTTGTCGTCTATCCGCTGGCACGTATGCAATTGCTTGATGGTGATGGGTTTGCGTTACGTTACGTTGCTGATTCGGCGGCGACGACGACGACGACGGAGATAAACCGTATGGGTAGAGTTTACCGCCGACGTGGATCTGGCATATTCATGACGACGCTTTCTGAAAATGATGCCATTGGCACTTCAGGAATATGTAGACGGTGCTAATTTTATCATCGATTCGACTAATTGGTCTATCTATCGCGTGATGCTAGCTATGTTTTTCTACGGAGTAATATGTTGCTGTTTGCAGTGTGTTTGAGCAAGAGCACCGCCACAATCATCACATCATACTGTGGCTGGTGAGCCCCTCATGCCCCGCTATTTGTACCTCTCGTATTGTCAACAAATCAGTCTACCATACTCCGTACTCTCTACAATTGCAGCGGTCCAGCCAGCCATAGCTCCCTCGGATAGGGCTTGAGAAGAAGACCCGAGAACTGGTTAGTTAGTTACTCAATGAGCCAACAAGTGACAAAGATCGACATGTGTCACTAACTAACAGCCTCCGTTCCATTGAATCAACGGGATTGTGCCATTCATTCACTGATCTTCGAATACAATGGCACCATCACGGCCTACCGTTTCAGCTATCGCTGGCTCAGGGGCATGCCATCGCCACTGAGTGGTCTGTCTGTTCTACTCCGTATTACCCAATCTCGGCGTTTAAGTAAAATGCATTTCATTTGATGTGTTGTCGACAAAAATACGGTAACTTAATGTTACAGAAGAAAACTATGTATTATAGCTCCCCATCAACCAGTCAGAGTCTTTACGGAGTATAAGATGACTGCGTGTGGCTGAGCCGGCATGAAACTGCCTCGACTGGACCAATGAGGCTTTCCAATCGATCGGGTATGGTGCTTGAATTCAAGTTGATTGGCAGCGAAGAACGTCGCAAGCAGGTGGAGCGTGCCAAACCACACAATGCTTGAAGCTTCTCTCGCCAAGTTCCTTGGCCAAAAGCTTGCGTTACGTGATACGGGTACATACGTATAGTACGTAACGTGCCTTGCACAACACCATCATCCCATGGAAAGCTTGGATACGTGTAACCGTATCCATCCACTCGGACCAGAAATAGAAATCGTGCCCGTTGGCTTGGCTATGTGCACTGCCCTGCCACACCTTGTATCGAGTAATGGCTGCTCTGCTGAGGGGTATGTATGAGTATGTCCTATGCGTAGTACCCTCAGTCAGTGACTCTCCCCGCAGCTTATAAGAAGAGCTTCCTTCCCTTCCCCCCTCTCCTGCTCAGCTAGCCCTTACTCAATCATTAAACTACTCCATCATCAAATATATCGATTATTCTCTTTTACCTCAATCAAAATGGGTTTCTTCGGCTGGGGTGTGTTTTCCTTCTCTACTTTGTGTATACATATCATATGCTATGCACGCACGCACGCATGACATGATATGACATGGCCTACGTGCAGGATTAACAGCTTTGCTAACTAACGAATCAACCAACAGACGACTCTCAAAACTCCCACGAGCAGGTCTACGGTGGCCAGCACGAGGGCAAGCTCTCCCACGAACTGATTGCCGGCGCCGCCAGCTTCGAGGCTTTCAAGGCCTTTGAAGACCACCGCCGAAAGGAGGGTGCGTTCCCCCCTATCCCCGAGGGCCCTTAGCCTACCTACCAGCTAGATACCTAACCATCCACAAAATAGGCCAGCCAGTCTCCCACGCCTTCGCCAAAGAGGCTCTCGTCGGCCTCGTTGGCGCTGAAATCGACAAGCTCGTCGAAACCAAGGGACTCGACGAGTACGACAGAATCCAGGCCAAGCGTCACGCTAATGAGAACGTGCAGGGTCTCTATGAACAGCACTACGGTGGCCAGGACCAGTGGCACCCTGACTACGACCGTCCTCAGAGATGGTAGATTGATTTTATTTCCTTAACCTCCGCCGCTCTCGGTAGCTATTGATTTAGTGATGGGATGGGTCATGTATTGAATGTGAAATGAATCTTTTTGTTAAATTGTTAAAAAAATATTATTGTACCTGTCTTGTAGACTGTAGGACTGCTGCAACGATGTTTGAGAGGTTAAGACCATTGATTGGGAATCTCACTATCAGACATAATGACAAAAAAACAAAAAAAAAAAAAAAAAAAAAAAAAAAAAAGATAACCCAAGCTCCATCCATGTATATCAAACAAATCTATCTGCAACGACAACCCATTGACCATCCAGAGGCCAAACCAGCTTGCTTCCAGTTGATGCACTCCTCTCCAATGGTGGGGGGATGGGACATTTTAATAAATCCTCGAAATCCGATCCGTATAAACACCAGTCGCAACCCCACTCAACAATTCCTGTACATACTCCTCAAACGCAATCGACTTGAAGTCCGGATACAAGTCCTTCGCGTCCAAATATCCCAAATACTTTGCATACTCGGGCACATTGTCGCCTCGAATCCCCCATGAGAGTTGGTACTCGGCCGCAAATCGAGGCGTGAATTTCGTCGGCTCAAAGGGGTATGTTTCGCTGGAGGCGCGAGCTGCGGCGACCCGGGCGTAGACTTCTTCTTCGGTGATCTACCCCGTATATCAGTTTATGGATTGCCCGTTTGGAAGAGGGGGGGAGGAGGCTGACGTGACGTACATATTTCCGCTCAACCTTCTCACCACTCAATTTCTCAACGGTATCAAAGATATCGGCCGGCGACGTGACGATATTATACGCAAAGACCATTTTGTTTTCTGTCCTGGGGTCAACAATAATATTTGCAACGTATTTCCCAATATCTCGCAAATCAATGAATGCGCTGAGCGTTCGGCCATCCCCAATCAGTTCATCATTGGAAGTGGTCATGGCATAGTCGATTTTGCCGGATGGTAGGCGCGGAGTTGCGATTTGGTACCACCAGCCGATGTCGATGATGGTGTAGGGGAGTTTGAGTTGTTTGATGTGGTTATATACTTTTTCTTTCTATCGGGCCAATCAATCAATCAATCAATCAACACAATTTATCCTTTTTCACTCTGTACACAACCGAGCGGGAGAGAACAAACCTCATCGCGTAACCACATAATGCCCCCCGGCGCACAAACTGTGATGAAGGCACAGGGAATAAACCGCTTGACGCCAGCTGCCTTGGTCGCCGTCACGATATTCATTTGGATGTCTTGATCTGACGGGCCGACGCAACTGACAACGATATCAATTCCTTTCAGGGCCTCGGCGAGTTCTTCCAGGGGCGCTGTTAGATCGCCTTGTCGGATTATAACGCCTTTCTTTTTGAGTTCGATGAGTTGCGGTTTGGCGACGGAGGCCGGGCGGGTGAATGCGTAGATTTCCTATATTATCAATATATATCACCATATTAGAATATATTGTTTCGACAGGTAGGATACACAGCAAAGGGGCTCAGCATACGAATCCGCCAGCTTCGAGGAGGCCGTTCGCAATTGATCGACCGGTCTCTCCGGTTGCTCCAATGAGCAACACCCTGACCGGAGCCATGGTCATCGATATCGTTATCAAGAAGTAGTACCAGCAGCAGCAGTAGTAATACCAGAATCCAAGACCTCTCGAGAAACAACACAATTAATTCAAATCAGAAACCACTCAAAGATATAGGCTACAAGGAAGGAAAAACAAAAAAAGAGAAGATAATGAGGAAAATGAACCAAGACGTAGCTAACCAGCTATGACGATTTCGTTATGAAGAAGATGGATGGGATGGGGTATGATCCACCAGCCTCAGAGATGGCCATTGGTTCATCCTATCTGAATTATTGGCTGCTACGATATGGGATAGTATGGATGGATACCGAATGTAGCGCTACGTGCAGGGCAAGGGAAATCTTCGCAAAACATGGATTGGGTGAGCGTGTTGAGAAAGGTGGGTCTGTTGAATGGGAAATAAGATAACTGGAGGATGCGTTGAGGAGTCAGGATATTATCATGTGCTAACTACCCGTTGCTGTAGTCGTGCGATGTTTATGTTTTGTATTTATATTGAATACACTTGCGATGGAGCAGCAGCCCATGATAATGCTTGAATGCCTTGACTGATGATGAGCAGACGTTGAAAATAAGACAACGCAAGAATGCATGACGTCAAAGTCCCGTGTCGACACCGGGCCGAATCTTCGGAATCCATTCTCTTCCCCAAACTCGACGGAATGCCGATTTTGCACTTCTTTATAACGGAAAACAAAAAGAAAAAGAAAAAAACATTGATCAAAATAACTCTATTGAATTTGATGACTTGCTGAAAAGTCCAAAACCGACTGCCTGACGTTGCGATTCCTTAATACACAGTGGACTGCGTCGGAGCACATACAGCCGACACTTTGACTGGTCTAATGAGTAACGATGCATGTCGACTTGATGATGTACAGAATAGACTCGGATATCGTCAAACTCTGCATGAATGATTTGACGATAAGTGTCGATCATGGTTCCATATCTCAGAAGCGATTGTGTACTTTGTGGCGGGTTCCTGATTGTCGCGGCACTTTCCGGCCAATGAAAATACTTACCTAACTTACATAGTTCAGGTGTCGATACGCTTATGTTTCTATTTGGACAGCGAGAGCTACCATTGAGCAATCAGTTCGGCTTTCTTTGGAATGTCGCGGGAGAGGCGTCTTTCAAGTTTCAACCATCGTAGCGACGGTCCCGAGGTTGACCAGTTCAGGCACATAGTTGATCCGAGAAGATGCCGGAGTCACGATCTGCAATCCTAGAAGAGCGTCTTTCCAATCAATTGATCACTGCACAAAATACAACGAGGGACTCAATTTCTGATGTATTCAAGGGACGGTCTGGATACTTCTCGGCAGTATGAACAGTTGATTGTTCGCTCTGACCAGCTGATGTTGTAACCGTGCACTTTAAGGCAGCGAGGAAAGTAACGCTGACTGGGCTAGGACTACTTGCTACCAGTCTGTTCGTATACGTAGTAACTCTGTACTAGAAGTACAGACATGCACCCTTCCTTCTTGCTGATTGGTTCGCCGGCTAACTGGCCTAGCGGATAAAGAGCGAACGGGTTGCTCTTGCACTCTGGAGAGACAAAACGCTCGCCTAAAATAGCATTTCGAGACACAAAGAGTTTGTAAAGAATTGGCATCAAACCATGGTGTGTGGCAGGTTCATCCTTAGGGGCGGGGATGTGCCTGTTTGATTATGATGAGCAGTTTGATCATCCAGCAGCACCGTGTATGGAGTACGCACTACAGAGTGTGTGCTCTTTCAAAGATGATACGAATCAGTGGTGAATCTGATCCACCACCTCCTAGGACCGTTGAGATCCCTCGTTGGCCAAGAGTAATCGATAAACTGGAGAAAACTGGAGAAGGCAGCCGACTGTCTCTGGTCGAAAAGGGGGCAATCCATCTTAGCTTAGCGCAGTACAACTTCCGAGACACAATACGCTGCCGTACGTGTAATTGTCACAGTCATTGGCCAACCATGCAGCGTGGCTCAGCAGCTGGCACGGGAAATAAGCTCCAATCAATGCTTGTCTCGGCCATTGATTGGACGCGATCCAGCTGCAGAGTGCCCTGAGGCCCACCTATGCGGATTCACTGGGCGGGCCCCGGTGGGTCGAGCGTGGGCTGGCGCTCACAATTCACTTGAATTTAGCGCGAGGTTAAGCATGTATGAATCGCTAGTCTGTAATTCCTGTATTTAGCACAATACGCTTAGGCAATGAAGCAATAATTTAATGCTCTCGGCTCCTTGGCACTTCCTTCCATTCCCGCTCCTCCTTCTTCCTTCCTCTTTCCATACATACTACCTACACTTCCGTTTTTGACGTTCGTTCTTCTCAACAGCCAGTTTCACCTTCTTTCATTGAGCATTTTCTTCGTCGCTCAATGACGTTTCTTCTTTTCTAAAATCTTTCGCTTATTACATTTGCATCTTCGTAGTCAGTCCTTCATTATACTTTTATTAATTTAGCAAGAGCCTGTTCTTCTCATTTCAGCTCTTCCACAACACTCGCTATTTTCACCTGAATACTCGATTGATTACACAACAACAACATGAAATTCTCAACCCTCGCCGCCGCCGGCGCTTTCCTTGCTGGCACCGTTCTCGCCGATATCGATGAGATCGTTATCAAGGGCAGCAAGTTCTTCTACAAGACCAATGGTACTCAGTTCTTCATCCGAGGTGTTGCCTACCAAGAGCCAGCCACCAGTACCGACAGCTTCATCGATCCTCTCGCTGACTTGAGCTCTTGCCAACGTGATATCCCCTACTTGACTGCCATCCGCACAAACACCATCCGTGTCTACGGTGTTGACCCTACCAAAGACCACTCCGGCTGTATGAAGGCATTCGCCGACAATGACATCTACATGATCATCGATCTTGGTTCCCCTACTAACTCCATCAACCGTGCTAATCCTACTTGGGAACTTCCCCTCTACCAACGCTACACCGCTGTCATTGACGCTTTCTCCAACTACACTAACGTTATCGGTTTCTTCGCCGGTAACGAAGTCACCAACAACGAAACCTACACCCAAGCCAGCGCTTTCGTCAAGGCTGCTGTCCGTGATTCCAAGGCTTACGTCAAGGCGAAGGGCTACAACAAAGGTATTGGATACGCCACTGCTGACGATGCCAATATCCGTACCCAAGTCGCTGATTACTTCAACTGCCACTCAGTTGATGAATCTGTTGATTTTTACGGTGACAATGTCTACGAGTGGTGCGGAACTACTGCTACATTTGAGACCTCTGGTTACAACGATATCGTCAAGAACTTCTCCAGCTACTCTGTCCCTTACTTCTTCGCCGAATACGGTTGCAACACTGTCAAGCCTCGTACTTTCACCAACATTGACTCGATGTACGGTCCTGACATGCAGGACATGCTGAGCGGTGGTTTCGTCTACGAATACTTCAACGAGGCCAACGACTATGGTTTGGTTTCTCTTTCTGGCTCCAAAGTCAGCACTCGCTCCGACTACAATTCCTTCTCTACTGAGATTGCCAAGGCTACTCCTACTGGTGTCAACAGTGCTTCTTATACTGTTACCAACACTGCTCTCGCGGCATGCCCCACCGTCGACTCCCTCTGGAAGGCCAGCTCCAGCCTCCCTCCTACTCCTGACACGGATCTTTGCAATTGCATGGCCAAGTCCCTCACCTGTGTGGTTTCCAACAGCGTCTCCTCCTCCAACTACGGCGACCTCTTCGACTTGCTCTACGGTTTCGGTGTCCCCGAATATGTCTCTGGTATTTCCACCAACGCTACCAGCGGAGTATACGGTGCTTACAGTATGTGCGCGGTCAAGGACCAACTCTCTTGGGCCTTGAACGCCTACTACAACGTCCAGTCTGCCAAGGGCAATGGTGCCAATGCCTGCGACTTCAGCCGCTCTGCCACCACCCAGGCTGCTACTACCTCCGGTAGCTCTTGCTCTACCAAATTGGCCGCTGTCGGCACCGCTGGTACCGGCACTGCCTCTGGAGCTGGCGCCACTGGCAAGTCTTCAAGTTCGTCTGGCGGTGCTTACCCCGGCGCTTCCCCCACCGCTGTTTTCGTCGGTACCTGGCAATTGAGCGCATACATCCTCGCCGCTGTTCTCAGCGGTGGTGCCATGTTTGTTCTGTAAAAAAAAAAAAGACCCCCATCAAAATCGATGATAGATTTATACATAAAAAGCTACATATCATCAACCCGAAACGACCATTTGCCTTTTTCTGTTGTGTGGATCTGTTAAGTAGGGATATACACCTCCCGTTCGAACTGTTTGTCTATATTGGCATGTAAATCAGCTTGCTTTCTCTATTGTGTTTATTTTGTGGCCATCCATACAAAATCATTCTTTGTGATTTATTACTATTCGGAGTCCAATTTTCATCATTTCCATTCTTTTGACACAGTTTTACATATCATAGTCGGCATTTTTGTAATATACTTTTCGAATCATTATCTCTTAAGACAGGTCCTTCTATTTTTCTACTACCACAGGACACAGTGTGATCGGCATACGAGCAGCACCCCACCCAACCACCTCTTGAAAAGACAACAAAAAACCATTATCCCCTCCTCGAAGAAGCAAACCAAGGTTGTGTAGCGCTTTCTGACTACATATGTATCCCGGCTGCTCACATATGCCCCCTTTCCATAGGTGTCCGGGCCGTCGTATCAATCTCAGAAAGGAACCAGCCCGAGGATCGAGTAGGTCATAACTCTACGGACTGGTCGCGGCTACTATACCTATATATATATTTTTGAGATGTTTTTCGATATGGCATTTGGCAGCAAAGTTTTTGACAAAGGTTGGCATCGATTTCTGAGGGCTAGGGTCAATTGGAATATTTTAAAGTTTACAGGAAAATTGTATAAGAAAAACAAACTCATATTTTTTGAGGTCTTTCTCAGATACCGATATTAGGTATCACATCTATAACTAAACCAATGCCCCCAAAGAAACGCCGCGTTGAGAATGGCGCCTGTTTGATAAGCTTTCAATATTTCATCACATCATCGTCTAACAAGGAAATTTTCACCCATAACCCTCCGGTAAATGCATATGCTGTTGAAACAAAGGTTTTTTTGGATACTGAATCCAAGGTATAATAACAAAGGAAAGACAAAGGAAAAACATTAAATGGATATCAACTGAAACAGAGGGTCGAGTCTACTGGTCTGGAGGTGAGGAGGAGATAAAAAGGATAAAGAGGAGAGGTAAAAGATAGACCAGTTCTCAGCTTGTACAAGCTATTTAAGCCTTGTATTGCTCACGGAAGAACTTGGCAGCGGCGACCAAGTGGGCCAAGGCAGGCTTGACCTGTTCCCAGGTACGGGTCTTGAGACCGCAGTCAGGGTTGATCCAGAGCTGCTCAGGGCGGAGGTACTCCAACATCTCAGAGATACGCTGCTTGATCTCCTCCTCAGAGGGGATACGAGAAGTGTGGATATCGTAGACACCAGGTCCAATGTGGCGGGGGTAGGCCTCGTCAATGAAGACCTTGAGGAGCTTAGCATCGGAACGAGAGTTCTCAATGGAGAGAACATCGGCGTCGAGAGCAGCAATGGCGTGGAAGAAGTCCTGGAACTCAGAGTAACAGAAGTGAGAGTGGATTTGGGTGGAGTCCTCAACACCAGCGGTGGAGAGCTTGAAGCTGTTCACGGCCCACTCCAAGTAAGCCTCACGCTCCTTGCCGGAGCGGAGAGGAAGACCCTCACGGAGAGCGGGCTCATCGACCTGGATGACGTAGATACCGTTCTGCTCAAGGTCAACAACCTCGTCACGGAGAGCGAGAGCGAGCTGCATGGCCTGGACAGACTGGTGGACGTCGTTACGAGGGAAGGACCATCGGAGGCAAGTGACAGGTCCAGTAAGCATACCCTTCATGGGCTTCTTGGAGATGGAAGCAGCGTACTTGCTCTCCTTGACGGTCATAGGAGCGGGACGAGAGATGTCACCGACAATGATGGGGGGACGGACGCAACGAGATCCGTAAGACTGAACCCAAGCGTGGGTGGTGAAAACATAACCCTCCATGCGCTCACCGAAGTACTGAACCATATCGTTACGCTCAGGCTCACCGTGGACGTAGACATCGAGACCAAGCTCGTCCTGGACCTGGACGGCGTAGTCAATCTCCTTGCGGATGAAAGCATCGTACTGCTCTTCGGTGATCTCTCCCTTGGTGAACTTGTTACGCTGGACACGGATCTCCTGGGTCTGAGGGAAGGAACCAATGGTGGTGGTGGGGAAAAGAGGCAAGCTCAAGTGAGTCTTCTGTTGAGCGTAACGGGTGTCGAAGCCCGACTTACGGCTGTACATGTCAGGGGTGATCTTAGCAAGACGGTCCTTGACCTCGGGGTTGTTGGTGCGCTTAGATTCAGCGCGAGACTTCTGAGCAGCAGCGTTGGCCTCAAGCTCGGCCTGAACAGAGGCAGGTCCCTCAGTAGTAGCCTTGGCGAGGATGGCAACCTCCTTGACCTTCTCAACGGCGAAAGAGAACCATTGGTAGACTTCCTCGGGAAGCTTCTTCTCGCTGGCAAGAGTGTGAGGGACGTGGAGGAGAGAGCTGGAGGTGGCAATGATGATGCGGTCCTTGCCAAGGGCAGAGGCAGCAGCGTCAATGATCTTGAGGGACTTGGAGAAGTCGTTCTTCCAGATGTTACGTCCGTCGACGACACCGAGGGAAAGAGTCTGCTTGGGGCCGAGAGCCTTGATAACAGTCTCGAGCTGCTCAGGGTTACGGACGAGATCGACGTGGAGAGCGTGGAGTCCAGAGAAAGCTGAGACAGCATCAATGTTGTGGACAATGTCACCGAAGTAGGTGGCAACGGTGAGCTCGGGGCCAGCGGCTCCGAGAGCTTCGTAGGCAGGCTTGAAAGCGGCCTTGATTTCAGGCTTCAAGTCGAAAACGAGGATGGGCTCATCGATTTGGACACTTTAAGAAATGTGGTTAGTGATTATTCAAACCGCAGTCGAATCATATAGGACTTACGAGTCGGCACCGGCAGCCTTGAGGGCCTTGAGAAGCTCGACATAGACGGGGACAAGCTTGCTCAACAAAGAGATGGGCTCAACAGAGTGACCACGCTCAGTCTTTCCGAGAGCCAAGAAGGAGACGGGACCGAGGAGGACGGGGCGGGTAACGAAACCAGCTTCCTTGGCCTCGAGGAACTCGCGGACGGGCTTAGCATCCTTTGCGAGGGAGAAAGTCTGGGAGTCGCTGAAAGAAGGCTTTGTGTAGTGGTAGTTGCTGTCGAACCATTTCACCATCTCCATGGAGGGGACATCGACACCGGCACGCTGGCGACCACGTGCCATGGCGAAGTACTCGTCGAGGATGTTGAGGTTCTGGGAAGCATAGCGCTCGGGAGTGGCCTATCAAAATATCGTGAGTAAGTTTCTCCAATAGCGCGTAGAGAAGCAATACATACATTGAAGAGCTGGATGTGGTCCAAGACTTGGTCGTAGAAGGAAAAGTCGTTGGAGGGGATGACATCAACACCAGCATCCTTCTGGATCTTCCAGTGAGCAAGACGGAGTCTCTTTCCCTCAGCAATGAGGTCTTCCTGGGAGATCTTGTCGGCCCAGTAAGCTTCAGTGGCCTTCTTGAGATCTCTCAAGGCTCCCATACGAGGGAAACCCAAGACTGCGGATTGAACCATTGTGACGTGTGTAATGTATAAAATAGATAATAAAGGTGGATCAAGTGGCCTCACACGGCAATACAATTACGCTGAAAGACAAGAAAAACCAGTTTATCAGCGACAATTGATAATTGTGAGATGAAGAAAGAAAAAAATATGATGCTTCAGACACAGGAAATGAGTCTTGTATTAAAAGAAAGAAAAAAGATGGTACAGCACAGAATGTACGCAGATGACTTTGCTCTTCGGCCTCCGAAATTTTCGGGCCCCGCCAAAGCAAGAGCTCTCTAAGGGCTGCTCCTTCCACGGCGTCCAGTGGTTGCCCGGAAAACCGAGGCGGTGAGTTTGCGGGGTACCAAATGTAAAAATACTGCCGTATTGCGCCATATGCTCTTTTTTCGTTGACTCTTTACACGGTACACGATAATAGCTATGGTCTATATTGAAATGTAGGTCAATTGGCCCATTGACAGGTTATACTGCTCATCGGGATATTCTGGTTCTCTCTGTGAGGAAACTAATGTCAGGCAGTCGTCCGATTGCGCCGATTCTCCTCCGTTCGCCACCTCGAGCCCTCCCATCATCGCCGTTGTGCGCCGGTCATCGATGGTACGGATTCGGTCGGAGAAACATATGACCTAATCCTGACCCGAGTTGCTACCGAACGAGGTAGCTCGGTGACAATATTCCCAGGTCTTGACCGGTGATGTATTTATATTAAAGAAGGCCATCCTCCCTCTAGTACCTATCCAGCCGGGCTTGAAGCTGGACATGTCAGTATCAAGCTCCGGTTCTTATGGAACAGATCAAAGTCAACGCCGGATTCGCCTTCCGTATAACGACGTTATCTTTCATCCATAACATCAGTGTTGTTCTTGTTTGAGTTTCTGAGTCTCGTGGTATTGAGATGGCTGTGACTGTTCGCCATGCCAACAGGTGTTTTATTTATGTACAACATCTATGCCGGGTGTGAATGAGCGCGACCGTATCATTCCAATTGGCCCGATACTGAATCTAGGCACTGATCAGACGACAAGAATTTCCTCTCGGCATTTACCATTTATTTTTAGAAGAAACAGCGCATATTCCAAGAAAAAGGCCAGTCTCGCCTGTTGTCAAGCCAGACAACTTTTTGAAAAATTGTACGAGCGATATCGGAGAGCCTACTGCAGGGACCGCCAGATGCCTTATCGATAAGGCTCTGATCATGCAACCTTGATAATCGAGCTTAAGATGAGAAGCAATGGCTTCAGTTGAGGGTTGTAAGCTCTGTTTTCCCTGGCTATCTATTGAAATGCTTACTGTAGGGGGTCCAGTGCACATAGATTCGATCATTAAACGCGATATTGTAGTGCAAACAGAGCAAATGGTGGCTTTGTCCCCGCATTGTAAGCTGCCAGATTAAGCTTGGAGCCCTAGCAGCCCTAGCCTTAGAGTAGCTTCGAACATCCTCAAACGCCTAGCTTACCTACCATTGCCAACTGTCTTGGTCATCGCCCATATCTATGAGAAATTGGTCTAACTTTAGTATATTGACCCATTCTCTCATTTTTGAAACTCAGAAACCCTGCTTCTACGATTTTTACCACTCTTGTAGTAGATATTGATAGGAACGAACGATGGCATTTAAGCTACCAAGTCAAAATAAACTCTTTCCTGATCTATAATTTCCATTTGGGCAAACAGTAAAGCTGGACTCTTGTTTAGATAGTTACCCGTCAGTTAGGGCTTGATATATGTGTCCAGACGTGACCAACGGCTATATAACGATATAACTGGCTTGATAATCAACGCAAGTCGACGGAAGAAAACCCATATCTAGATGAAAACTAAATCAAAAAGTGGACATAATCTTCCTGTTTTAATTCATAACATGTTCGTTGGAAACATCAAAAATGACTTGCGACGCCTACTGGAAAACCGACCTCACTCTCTCCCTCCTCCCCTTGGCGATCGCATCCACGCCTACAAGTCCAGCGTCGCCGCGCTCCTCCATGAAATAGAATACATCTCCCCCGACCTATCCACGAAAATAATCCTCTTCGAATTCCGTGTCGCGGAAATCATGTGCACAAAGACGAGTGTAGGGTTGTGGCGGTCATGGAGAATGTCGAGTTGTGTACATAATAAGTTTTTGCTGGAGGGTAGTTTTGCGATGGTATAATTAGGTCTATCTGATTGTTGGACCATGCCCAATGCAAACTGCAAAATGTTTTAGGGTTAGGCTAGGGCTCTGACAGAGATCTTGTACTACGGAGTACGGAGTACTTCAACCACGCTAGGCATGCAGGACATATTGCATATCTCCATCAATTGAGGCTCCGGGACTGAGAATGGAGACGCGATGAATCGGTTGTTTGCTTGACCAAAGCGATAAAACCTGTAGTCAGAATACAAAGGAGAGATAATAAAAAAAAGCGCTTTCCATCAACTTGACATCAAAGATGATCGGGCAGATTAGGATGCAACGCCAACTCAAGATCGGCCACGACAACAGACGAAGTAGACGAAGCGGTATGCAAAACAGAGAGAGGCGCGCGGCGGCACCGAGGAAGGATTCAAGCGTGAAATGTGACACGTAGGGAGTCTAGGGACGATGGTGTCGCTGGTGTGTGATAACTCGACAAGCCTAAACCAACAATCCTGCATGATTCAGTGGACGAGGATTGGCTAGGAGTTGACGAGTCATTTCGGAAGCCATGTCTTCCGCGATCCGGGAGCGGGCTGAATATTTTACAAGATACGGATTCTCGGGGCACCCCGTACTATTACCAATCATAGCCTGCCTGCTGTTTCAAGGGCGAAGACATAACCGGGGTCGAGTGGACGGGCGGAAGACTGGCAATCGCTTACAGATCGAGTAAATCTAATCGGCTACGCATACTCGTTTGCGCAGGAGACAGATGAACGGACTCTGTAGTACATGCAACAATTGCCGGACAGCCGAAGCACGCGCAGCGATTGGCCAATTCTAAAATGTACGGATGTTTCCGTTGTTTCGCTTAAAAAAAGCCGAGACCCTAATTTACTTCCCTGTTTGACATGTTTGCACTGTTTCCCTGTTCCCCGTCATTGACCTATCAGCGCACATTTCAGTAATGACAAGTACCAATCAATGGATAGCTGTCTGCATCCCAAATCGATGAGTCAAGATGAATCATAGCATATTGCCAAGAATAGACGCATGCTCTGTAGTCGCAGGGTGCAGGGTAGAACATGAAGAAAAACGACAGTCCACACATGGCATGACGAAGGCTCTGAGTGGCTTGCCCCGCAATGGAGTGCACGGTCGACGCTACTTAGGGGATGCCGCTTTAGGGGCCCGATCTAATCCGTCGGAAAATATTAAGTCATTCATTATCATAGATTGTTCTACTACGTATACTTTGTAACGTTGGTTGGTTCGCAGATCGTTGCGCCTGATGTTATTATCCCTGCGGGTTTTGCGTCGGGTAGTCCTGCTTGATTTGAGGCTATGTAGCATGAGTGTTATAGAGTATAAGGAGTATGGAGGGCCGAGGCCTTGGTAGCTTAAATTTGGGGTTTGTTAGTACGTACTTAGTCCCTTAGTTAGAGTTTATATGATGGGTCTGCTGTTTGGGGTTATGCCGGTATGGTAGGCATTCGTAGCCACTGTGCTGTGTGCTGTGTGGAAGGAACGACGTTGTTACTAGCTTCCATCTTGGGAAGGAGCCCGGCTAAAAGAGGTAGGACCGACTGCCGTTGTCTTCTTAGAATTTTTTTTTCTCTCTCTTTGCTTTTCACCTCCTTCTCGTTTGCCTTCTTGTTTCCTTTCGTCTCTTTCCTTGCATCCTCGCCTGTGTGCCTGGCAGTCTCTCATTCTTCACAAACCAGACACCTGCACATTCTACATGCAAATGGATCTAGGCTAACGTTATCACCTTGCCAACATCAATTACCCCAACTCCAATCAGGCACGTTATTAATCATAATTAAGTTCAAAAATACTATCATTACCATCTAGACTCTAGCACAGCAGAGCATCAGTCCGGACTTTGCGCCTGCGCTGGCAAGTCATATAGCCAACAAAATGGCTTCGCCTGCTAATCCCACCGAGTCCTGGACTAAGGAAGATGAAAGCGTGCGCACCGAATCTACCTACGAAGACGGCCGCGAACAAGTGAGAAATGCCAACGCTACCGGTCTCACGCGTATCCAATCCGGCGTCGATGTCGAGCGCGCACAATTGGATTTTGCTGAGCTCAATGAACAATTTTCCAACATCTCTCGACTCTCGAAGCGGGAATCGCGAGCATCAAAACGCGACCCGCTGCACGATATCGAAAAGACTGGAACCTCATCCACATCAAATACCGAGCCGTGGGATCTGGAATCTGCTCTCCATGGCTCCAAAGCTGCCGAAACAGAAGCTGGGATCAAACCCAAACATATTGGTAGGTTATATGATTTACAAGTATATGGGTGTTGGCACAAACTGACTAAGATGTAGGTGTCATTTGGGAGGGTCTCACGGTGCGAGGATATGGTGGAGTCAAGACCTTTGTACAGACGTTTCCAGATGCCGTGATTGGCTTTTTCAATGTATATGGGACAATCAAAAATCTCTTGGGATTGCAGAAACATGGCGCCGAAATCGACATTCTTCACAATTTCAGAGGCGTTCTCAAACCCGGAGAGATGGTCTTGGTCCTAGGTCGGCCCGGTTCAGGTTGTACTACGTTCTTGAAAGTCATTACGAACCAACGTTACGGATATACATCATTTGAGGGCAAAGTTACGTACGGACCGTTCGATAGCGACACCTTTGCAAAAAGATTTCGTGGTGAAGCTGTCTACAACCAAGAAGATGACATTCACCACCCGACCCTGACGGTCGGTCAGACACTTTCGTTCGCCCTCGACACCAAGACTCCAGGCAAAAGACCCACTGGCGTATCGAAGCAGGAGTTCAAGGAAAAGGTCATACAAACATTATTGAAGATGTTTAACATTGAGCATACAATCAACACAGTCGTCGGTAATGCATTCGTCCGAGGTGTCTCTGGAGGTGAGCGCAAACGAGTGAGTATAGCAGAAATGATGGTTACTTCTGGCACTGTCTTGGCCTGGGACAATACAACTCGAGGTTTGGACGCATCTACTGCATTGGATTTCGCAAAATCGCTCCGAATCATGACCAACATATACAAGACAACGACATTTGTTTCCTTGTACCAGGCGTCGGAAAACATCTATGAGCAATTTGATAAAGTCATGGTTATCGATGAAGGTCGTCAGGTGTTCTTTGGGCCTACTACTGAGGCAAGAGCCTATTTTGAAGGACTTGGTTTCATGCCGAAACCACGACAAACAACACCCGATTACTTGACCGGTTGCACCGATCCTTTCGAAAGGGAATATCAAGCGGGCCGTAGCTCCGAAGATGTGCCGTCT
Source organism: Talaromyces marneffei (assembly GCF_009556855.1). Lineage (NCBI taxonomy): Eukaryota > Fungi > Ascomycota > Eurotiomycetes > Eurotiales > Trichocomaceae > Talaromyces > Talaromyces marneffei. Next base: position 1,784,121 of record NC_072350.1, on the reverse strand, counting down.
ACACCGGAAGAACTTGTCAAGGCTTTCGACGAGTCCAAATACAGCACCGCACTTGACGAGGAAATCGCCGCGTATCGTACTCAAATACAAGAAGAGAAGTACGTCTATGATGAATTCGAGCTTGCCCACAGTGAAGCCAAACGCAGGCACACCCCCAAATCTTCGGTTTACTCAATTCCTTTCTATCTACAGGTTTGGGCTTTGATGAAACGCCAGTTTCTTGTGAAATGGCAAGATAAATTCACTTTGACGGTCTCTTGGGCTACATCTATCATTACTGCTATTGTTTTGGGAACTGTTTGGTACAAATTGCCAACTACCAGTTCAGGCGCCTTTACTCGTGGTGGTTTACTGTTCATTTCCCTACTGTTCAACGCCTTCCAAGCCTTTGCAGAATTAGGTTCGACCATGCTTGGTCGTCCAATCGTGAATAAGCACAAAGCCTTTACATTCCACCGCCCAAGTGCTCTATGGATTGCCCAAATTTTGGTCGATACTGCTTTCGCTACCGCGCAGATATTGGTTTTTAGCATTATCGTTTACTTCATGTGTGGTCTAGTCCTTGATGCTGGTGCTTTTTTCACCTTTGTCCTACTCATCGTATCCGGATACCTCTGTATGACTTTGTTCTTCCGAACAATTGGTTGCCTGTGTCCTGATTTCGACTATGCAATGAAATTCGCTGCCACCATTATTACACTCTATGTGCTTACTGCTGGTTATCTTATTCAGTATCAAAGTGAGCAAGTCTGGTTGCGATGGATTTTCTATATCAATGCGCTTGGCTTGGGATTTTCAGCTTTGATGGTGAACGAGTTCAAACGGCTCACCTTGACCTGTTCCGAGTCCTCCTTGGTGCCTCCATATGGTGACGTTACTCACCAAACATGTACTCTTCAAGGAAGTTCTCCCGGCTCAAATATCATTCCAGGCTCCGCCTACCTCAGCGCTGGTTTCAGTTACGAAAACGGCGATCTCTGGCGTAACTTTGGAATTATCATGGCTTTGATTGCTTTTTTCTTGTTTACTAATACTTATTTGGGAGAATCCATCAACTGGGGAGCTGGTGGTAGAACCATCACCTTCTATCAGAAAGAGAACGCTGAACGGAAGAAACTGAACGAGGAATTGATGATCAAGAAGCAAAAGCGTCAGAATAAGGAAGCCGACGATTCTTCCTCGAATCTGAATATTACCTCAAAGGCAGTGCTTACCTGGGAGGATGTCAATTACGATGTTCCTGTACCGTCTGGCACTCGTCGATTGTTGAACTCGGTTTATGGCTATGTCCAGCCTGGCAAACTTACTGCTTTGATGGGAGCATCTGGAGCTGGCAAGACAACATTGCTAGACGTATTGGCAGCTCGAAAGAGTATTGGAGTCATCTCGGGAGATATTCTAGTCGACGGTCACAAACCTGGTCCATCATTCCAGCGTGGTACTTCATACGCCGAGCAGCTAGATGTGCACGAGTCTACCCAGACGGTACGTGAAGCGTTACGCTTCTCTGCTGAACTTCGCCAACCCTTTGATGTGCCATTAGCTGAGAAGCATGCCTACGTCGAAGAGATTCTATCTCTCCTGGAATTGGAAAAACTGGCAGATGCAGTGATTGGATTCCCAGAATTTGGGTTGTCTGTTGAAGAACGTAAACGAGTGACCATTGGCGTGGAACTCGCTGCCAAGCCCGAGCTTTTGTTGTTTTTGGACGAGCCCACGTCAGGTCTTGACAGTCAATCTGCTTTTAATATTGTTCGTTTCCTGCGAAAGTTGGCCGCAGCCGGTCAAGCAATTCTATGCACGATTCATCAACCTAACTCCGCCTTGTTCTCAAGCTTTGACCGACTGCTCTTACTACAGAAAGGTGGCAATTGCGTTTACTTTGGTGACATTGGAAATGATAGTCATGTTCTGCTTGATTACTTCCGAAGCAATGGAGCCGAATGTCCTCCCAACGCAAATCCCGCTGAGTGGATGCTTGATGCTATAGGTGCTGGTCAAACTCCTCGTATTGGAGATCGTGATTGGGGCGATATTTGGCGTGAATCGCCAGAAATGTCTCAAATCAAGGAAGACATCACGAAAATGAAAACTGAACGCGCCGCACAAAACAAGCAGGATGAGAGCTCTGCGCCTCAAGAAGTCGAATACGCAACACCTACTTGGTACCAGATCAAGACTGTTGTTCGACGAACGAACTTGGCTTTCTGGCGATCACCAAACTACGGATTTACCAGGTTATTCGTACACGCAATCATTGCACTTCTCACCGGTCTGATGTTCCTTCAACTAGATGATTCACGAACTTCTCTTCAATACCGTGTTTTTGTTTTGTTCCAGATTACCGTCATTCCAGCCATCATCATCCAACAGGTGGAGCCTAAGTATGATATGTCACGTTTGGTCTCCTACCGAGAAGCTGCATCCAAAACTTATAAATCAATTGCTTTTGCAGTTGCCATGGTTGTGGCTGAGGTTCCTTACAGCTTGCTCTGCACTGTTGTCTTCTTCCTGCCAATCTATTATATCCCAGGTTTCCAAAGTGCTTCAGACCGTGCCGGATATCAGTTCTTCATGGTTCTCATCACCGAGTTTTTCTCGGTCACACTGGGTCAAATGGTTGCTGCAATTACGCCAAGCTCATACATCTCCGCGCAACTCAATCCTCCACTTATTATTACTTTTGCGCTATTCTGTGGTGTCGCAGTCCCTAAACCTCAGATTCCCAAGTTTTGGAGAGCGTGGTTGTACCAGCTTGACCCCTTCACGAGACTTATTGGTGGTATGTTGGTGACGGAACTACACGATCGTCCAGTCATCTGCAAAAGCTCAGAACTAAACACCTTTTCTGCGCCTGACGGTCAGACTTGTGGTGATTACATGGCCCCCTATTTTGCAGCTGGGGCTCCAGGCTATCTTGTTGACAATGCGACAAGCGCCTGCCAGTATTGTGCTTACAAGGTCGGAGATCAGTTTTATTCTGCTTTTGACTTGAGCTATGATAACCGCTGGAGAGATTTGGGTATCTTCCTTTGCTTCATTGTCAGCAATATCATCATTATTTTCCTTGGAGTAAGTACAGTCTTTTTCGTATGTCTTGAGTTTAGAATATTAACAATATCTTTAGGCACGATACCTGAACTTCAACAAGCGTTAAATCAGCTCAGCTCTGTTTACTTTCTTTTTATATCCTTATATTGTGTAATCCATAATGTCGACTTTGAGGGGTTATCGTGAAATTTCGGGCATTGAATATACAGAAAAGCGGGATTTAAGTCCAGTTGTTTGCATTTTTGGATAAAGAGGAGGTCTAAATAGATTATATAGACAATATAGAGTCTGTTACTAATAAGCATTGCCTCTGAGTGTAGGCTCCCACCAACCGTCGATGTAAAGTACCTTCCTATTCGGTTCGATTAGGGCTTGTTATACGATGTCGCAGGACTACCTAGGGACATAATCAACTCCACAAGACTCAATATATGACCTGTAGAGTCAAGAGGACGTGATTAAAATCGATATAACCGACTTCCAGAATACCTAGGTTCAGCACACAAGTAATTCTCGGACATGCTGCGAATCTCGATCAGAAAGTCCATCGGACCTACTCCGAGAACTTAATCAACCAACACATCATCCCCCCAAGCAAGTTTGTCCACCAACCAAAGTCAACTCTTTTCTCTGAAACTCAGACTTTCCACTTCTTTGGGCTAAATTCAAATAGAATAGTAGGTTCAACCCCGCAAATCGAAAGCGCCCTTTCCCCATACTTTGTGCTCCACCTCCCGCAGATGTTTCAAAGGGGGTGCTGATCTACGTATTTCCGCACTTCGCACATATTCCGTGGATATATGTACTACGTAGTACCTTCCACATGCTGGCACGTATAGGAACATGCATTTACTGGATCGGAGAGGTCTCCTATAAGGCCCTGAGAGAGAGAGAGGGAATTTCGGCAAAGATGCCGTATTTGATGCTGTAGGCTGATGCATCTGTTCATTGGTGTGGTGGCGGTACATAATGCGATAGTATCCTTGTGCTATGTCGAGGGTTTTCTATTTTGGCCTTTGTTTCCTGCTTGACTTGTCTACCTAAGATAGCAAAGTTTTCCCAATATACACATAATTTGAAATGGGACAATCAAAGACAACGGGAGTAGAGAGCTCTCAGCCTCCCCCAACGATATAACAGCAACGGCCACCACCACTCACAGAGAGCACGCACCACTTACAGTCGAAGACCCCCTCCAAGCCAAAAAATGGAACACCCACGACGGTGACGCAGCGCTCGCTCTTTTCGAAAACAGCGACGAACTTCATGAACCCGTCAGTAATGAAGATGAGAAGAAAGTATTGAGGAAAATCGATTTTATGATTTTGCCGTATTTGGCGGTTTGTTACGCGTTTTTTTATATTGATAAGGTTTGTCCTCCCTCCCCTTCCCGTCTGTAAGGGTGTGTGTGTGTGTGTGTGTGGTGAACAAGTGTTGATGATGATATGTTTGATTCTGGGGAGGAAAGACGACGCTTAGTTATGCTGCTATATTCGGGATTCGGGATGATCTTCATCTTGTTGGGACGGAGTACAGTTGGCTGAGTAGTTTGTTTTATTTTGGGTTTTTGGCCTGGGCTTTTCCAACCAATTTCTTGTTGCAGAGATTGCCTATTGGTGAATATCCCCCTTCTGTGATGTCCCCCCATTCGGTGCTATGGACTAAAGTTGATGTTTAGGCAAATATCTCGGCTTCAATATCTTCATGTGGTGAATCCTCTCTAAAGAGTTACAAGATTTTCTTTTTTGTTTAATAGCATGCTAAGCAAGATAGGGGCTTCTTCCTCATGATCCAAGCTGCATGCCACAACTTCGCCACGCTTGGAGTCCTACGGACTCTTGCTGGTGCCGCCGAATCTTGCTCTGATCCGGGTTTCATGCTGGTAACGAGTATGTGGTACACAAGACGAGAGCAGCCCGTTCGTATTGGTCTTTGGTATACTGCCAATGGCTTTGGGATCGCTCTTGGTGGTCTTCTCGGATACGGCATTGGGCATATTCGAGGCGCATTGCCATCTTGGAAATATGAGTTTTTGATCATGTATGAGCTCAAATATTCTTTAGTATGAGAAGCTTCTCAGGTGAGAAGGGGCTACTAACACGAATTGTGTAACAATAGTGGCGCTCTATGTTCGGCATGGGGTATCGTCATGATCTTGTTTCTACCCGACAGCCCAGTGACAGCCAAAGGACTGACATTGAGAGAACGTCGTATCGCCGTGGAGCGTCTGCGCGTGAACCAAACCGGTATTGAGAATAAGCACCTGAAACCATATCAGATCTGGGAAGGCTTTACCGATTACAAACTATATATGTTTTTCTTCCTTGGTGTTGTTTGTATGTTCTCTTCTCTAGACTTTTTTTTTGTTATTTCAAGTTAACGATATTTTCAGGCAACATCCCCAACGGCGGAATCTCCAACTTTGGCACCATCATCATTCAAGGCTTTGGCTTCTCTACCCTCGTCACTACACTAATGCAGATCCCTTACGGCGTCATCATTGCCTTATCCATTCTCCTCTGCGTTTTTCTCAATGATAGATTCGAAAACAAACGTTGTATATTTATCCTTCTCTTCTTAACCCCAAACATCACCGGCGCCTTTGGACTTCGATTTGTCCCTCTTGACCAGAAAGTCGGACGGTTGATTTGCTATTATTTGACGGGACCGTATAATGCGGCGTTTGTGTTGGTGCTTAGTATGCAAATAGCTAATACTGCTGGTTCGTCTCCTCCTTCCTTTTTTGAATATTGAAAGAGAGAGGAAAAAATGGTTGATGCGAAGATGGTATGTAGGACATACCAAAAAAGTAGTTACAAACGCGGTTCTCTTCCTCGGATATTGCACCGGTAACATTGCAGGTCCATTCTTCTATAAGACCAATCAATCGTATGCACCTTTCTTTGTTCCCTTAATTTTGACGCACGTTAATAATACTTGCAGGCCAACATATTCCCTTGGAATATGGTCCATGATCGGATCTCATCTCATTGAAGCCGTGCTCATCTCTACGCTTGGTCTTCTGCGATGGGAAAACAAGAAACGTGACAGGATTCAGTCGGAGATGGAAGGAGGATTGCAAGGAAGAGACTTGGATGCCACTGCGTTTTTAGATTTGACTGATCGGGAGAATCTGAAGTATGTTATTCTACTTTTTGTGAGTGAAGAGAAGGCTAACACTTTTGTGCTTTTAGTTTCCGGTATATCTATTGAGACGAGACTTGGAGAGATTCTGAATCTTGATAAACAATGCTCTGGAATAGAATGTTGTCGATGACCACAGATATGGCAGCAGACTCTTGAGATAACCGCAAATCACTGAAATATGTGTCCCCTTTCCAAGAACATAGCTTGCTCCTCTAGAAACGAATAAATCATATCATTCTCTACATCTTTCCCTTTCCGTAGAAGATACTTCCGACGACCACCACCATCAAACTCAACACTACCCACATACGGCGCCAACACAATACGCCACGCAAGCAAAAACCCAGTAACATTCCACGCAACTTCCTCTACCACCGTGGGGAAGGTTTGCGCAGGGAAATATCCAGTTTCCTCAAATCTTTCCTCGAAATTGGTCGTGTAGGTTTCTACCCATGCATCGTAGTCGGCAGCGAGCGACTTGGGTAGGCCGGAAAATGCATCTTCGGGATCAATATAGCATTGGTCGTATTCAGGATCATTCTTATCGAGCCAGATGAAATCGGTGCCGTAATCGGGAAATATGCGAAAATACCGAGGGCTACTTGATGCACTTTGGATGTCTTGGCTTGCGGTTTCGAGAGATGGGATATCCAACTTCGCGAAGAAATGTTGTTTGTTGTTGAAATCTTTTCTTATTTTCAGATTTAGGCCGAATGTCGTTTCAATCACGGCTGAATCTACGTGCTCAGGTTGTTCCGCTAGATCGCCCAGATTTCTGACCGTCTTGATATATCGCTGAGAAATCGACTGCGTACAAAATGCCGCGAGCGGCTTGAGAAGGTCTGTAGACATTTTGAGATTTGTTGAATCTCGTCTTTATGCTGGTTTAATTTCTACTTGAGAAGAAAAAAATGAAGAATATATTCAGCTAGCCCTTGCGGCTCAGCCTCCCTGAAGAGTCATAATCCTCCACCCCCGCTTTGTTGCCTCGACCTAACCCCAATCCTCGTCAAAGCTGCCAGATGGCTGTATGGTAGACGTAAACAAGTCCGTGGCACTGTTATGTCAAGAAAGCTGGTTTGTGAGCGAACCAATCTCATTAAATGATTTCCTGGCTAGCTGGAGCAGGATATCCGCTAGATCACTGTACACCGATCGTAGTCGATCTTCTGGAATGTTTAAATCTAGAATACACCACTCATCATCTTGCAGACCTGGAGTATTGAGTGCAACAACAAGGTCCGAGTCGTTCTCGATAGATTCCATGATGATGAAAGGGCCAAGTCCGGCTGGACTCCCTTCGGTCATGCCATAACGAAGGACATGTGGAACACGAATACTGGTGTGCCGCTCAATGAATCGCATCACGGACACTTCTCTTTGCACCTTCTCCTCCGGAAACATAGAAACCCCCAAGGATTGGAAAGCGAAGGATGGCGGAACCGCCATCCAAAAACTTCATCCGGAACATTATATTGAATGACACTTTCTGTGGGTTGAATAGTTCTTCTGCTGGACCACCTCTGTGCCGGATGATACAGCCCCCAATCTCTCGAAAGGTTTTCTCATTGAAGAGATTAGCTCTCCAGCTTCTGGAGACATTGTGGCTTTTTTCCCATGCAAGATCATCAAACTTCATTCGCTGCTCGATGACGATTGGGTCATTATATTTTAAAGGAGCCAGAATCCTGCTAGATTGATTTTTCTTTGGCACACGTAACATGAAGTCGACGGTGATGAGGGCTAGGACATGCTAATATTATCTCCCGGTAAGCACCAGCACTGGCTCGTGACCTCAAGTCCTGGACTAGGTAATGCTAGGTCGAGCCTGGGTAGGTACTCGTAAATTAGTCTACATATGTAGACAGACAACAATATGATAAATTATGTGTCCCGCCAAGATTCTCGCATTGTTAAATTCCAGTCGTTTCAATTGTATGTCATCATGATACCGTGAGCTGAGTCCGTTCCCTCCACGTGTGTGAAAATCACTGGTCGTGGTTTTTGGTGCTTGTAGCCTGACTTCTTTCCTGAATTTTGTTTGTTTGTTAGATTTTGTCTAGCCCAAATCGGTTTATTTGGTAATGCAACATGAGACTTGGGTTATTATTAGATTGAAAGTGGAGAGAAGTGCAAATCGCATAAACTTCAGTATAGACGTACGTGTCTATCAACAACACCACGTGCGAGTCTAGCCAGGTGCTAGATAAATCCCTAAGCCTAGTGTCAGATAATCCGGATATCCAACAAGAAAGATCGGCCTCTTCATCTTGAAGGCCAGCTAGCCACCTTAGGATATTTGGGCACCTAGGTTTCAGCCCAAATATTTACCCCTCTTGATAGCTCATAAATGACCCCGCCAATATGTCTATATAAAAGCCCGATATGGGACCTGATATACTCAGACAGGGACAACAACAAAAAGACAGATACAATCTTGCTAGTCACTTCTTCCTTTCATATACTTGTAAAATACATTCAGGGTTAGCCGGGAGTAAACCCGCCAATCCGACACCTAGCTTATGTAACTACAAGTTGAGGGTCAGTTAACTAACTAACTAACTAGTTAACTAGTTAGTTAACTTAGTTAGTTAACGAAGCTAAGAAAGAAGCTAGTTAATAAGCCGCTGCTCGCACTACGAGGATTGTAACGTTAAGCTTATATGCTGACTCTATTTTATACATGAACTTATAGGCTATTGAACTATATTTCTATGCTCGATGGTTTGCCGCATTGCGCGGCCAATTAAAGGCCTTATTAGGTGGTGGTGTGTATTCAGAGTGCCGTTATTATTACATGTAGTAGTAGTTACAATATATAGTAAATATATAGGTACATATATATATTTCAATGTTATGAGTCCACCTGCGCAGTCAGCCGATTTTGAGGCTTTTCCCACGTGTGACTGGCAACTACAGTATGGATATTACATGAAATTCAAAAAAGTCTAGGTCAATGAGTAGCCTGAAAAATGACCCAGTGGGGCCAAATTTGATTGTATTTGCTGTAAAACGAGCGTGAAGATTGAAAATTAAAAAGTATTTCCAAGCCCTCAAAATTTCCGGTTGTGCTAAGAAATCCGGAAGACATCAATTGATCTGATGTCCTCAAACGCTCTGCGGCGTCTACGCTGCGCTCCGAGCCAGGTTTAGCGCCTATGAGGCCAACCACCCTTCAGAATAGCTAGTTACCAGCGTAGGAAAGCGGTTGGGGAACCGAGATTATGAGATAAGCTGACACTGCATTGCAGCATACGAGATCATCCAACAATCCACCTCTTCTTCTACATGTTTTGGAAGACCGTGACTGCGGATGGATTCCATGCGGCGAAACTAACAGCTGTAAAACTAGTGTTGTAACCTAAATCTATATCTTATATGTTCTTAGTGTAACTGAGGATAAACCCTATCTTCGTGGTACAGTGGCACCCAACAACCAGCCGGCATAAAACAGACGATAATTGATCAATCAATCACCCACCCAACCAACAAGCCAACCAAGATGGCATAGGTCAGTGGATATTAGGCGTTTCTGCTCATCCTACTCATATGAGTATAATGCAACATCAAGTCTTTGAGTGTTATTTCGTTCACTCTGAGAACTATTTAATAGGCAATGATCTACCCAGATCATGATTCCTTGCTTGATCACCATCATCGCCCATTGTCTGCCATATCCAGTAAGCAAGCACAGCTAAAAATGGGGTTCAAGTCTTTGATCGTCCTGGGATTGCTCCCACATTTGATCTCTGTTCAGGCGGCGACATGCGATTGGAAGGTGAACGCCAACGGCGGGGACACTTGCGCAAGCTTTGCTGCCTCCTGGGGTTTGACGCTCGCGAAGTTCGAGGCTCTGAATCCAGGTGTCTCCTGCCCAGGGGCGTTGGTGGCCGGCCAGTCTTACTGTGTGATGGGCACCGTCCCTTCAGGCACGACGACCTCCACTGCTAGCTCCACGACTACTACCACTAGTTATTCATCGACAATTACCTCTACTTTTGTTACCACAACGTCGAGTTCGTCTCAACACCAGCCGACTCAGACCGGCCTTGCCTCCAACTGTAACGGTTTCTATCTGGTCTCATCTGGCGACACTTGCGCAGCTATCGAGTCCAAGTATGGAATCAGCGCGCAAGAATTTGCCTCTTGGAACCCTGCCATTGACTCTGGTGTGTATTACTCCAGCAATAAGAAAGAAATATTTCTCGTGACTAACACTTACAGGTTGCTCTAACCTCCTATTGGGCTACTATGTCTGTGTCAGCGTCCCCGGCGCGACGACTACGACCAGTGTCAGTACCACAACGACTTCATCTCCATACCAGCCAACTCAGTCCGGTCTTGCCTCCAACTGCAACAATTTCTATCTAGTCTCATCAGGCGATAATTGCGCCGCAATCGAGTCCAAATTCGGTATAAGCGCACAGCAATTTACTACTTGGAATCCCTCTATTCACACTAGTAAGAAATACCTCCATCTGTCTAACTTTCACGGCAAAAATACTAAGAAGATCTACTTTATAGCTTGCGACAATCTGTATCTTGGCTACTATGTCTGCGTCGGCGTTCCAGGGGCAACAACAACAACAGCACCACCGGCGCCTACGTCTACTGCTCCATCCCCTGAAATGCCTAGCACTGTGAGCAACTGTAGCAAATTTCACCTTGTCCAGTCAGGAGACGGCTGCGGAGCTATCGAAGCGGCCAACGGCATCACACAAGATCAATTTGCCTCGTGGAATCCCTATATCCACTCCAACTGTGACAACTTGTGGTTGGGTTACTACGTGTGTGTCGGTGTCTAATATGTATTTTGAGAATGTGTTGAAAGGATAGAGATAACTTTAGCTCTGATTACATGTACATACCAACCTTTCGATTTCGCTATTAGGAATACTGAGAATACTTATTTATGTGGTGTGTGACTTCTGTTTTTACAAATCATTCTTATCGGTCCTACATGGTGACAATACTAAATACACTGTCTGGTGATGTCCTTTAGTCCCATCTCGAGTATTCGTTCATGAAGCCCATGTCAAGTCATCCGACCTTGTGCGGTAGCCGGATTGCTTGCCATATTTAGATTTTCATTTGTTTCAAGCAGTTGGACATATCAGGGGTTAACATAGCCCGAGCGTTGGCTCTTTTGAAGCCTGCTAGATTCCTATCATTTAATATCCCTAGATATTATTCCTACTTGTGCTGTACTCTTAGATATCAGATAACTGTATTCACAGTGATCAAGTACGTAATTAATTTCCTGGAAATTCCAACACGTGGGAACGCCTCCCTGTCCATACCAGACCGAGACAACAACATTGATAGTTTAAATTGATTATGTACCCACATCGAGTTTCTGTATGAGCTACATACTATGCTTTGAATATTTGTCTAATCGAGATATGTGCATTGTTCGTGTGCAATGGCTTGCTTAACACATTGAGCTTGTTGACGAGATCAAAGAATGAAGGTTTAGGGTTAGGCATCTTCTTCAAAGTCATTTCTCCACTACATATATCATCCAATGTTCGCGTTTAGTTACATGTAATACATTTAATTCTTGTAATAAGTCCCTTTAGTACATGCTTTTATCTGTCAATATGCATGTCTATTTGACACTGTTCATTTTCGCTCTCATAGATCATGTCACGGCTGCTATGCCCAAATTCGTCTTTGCACACTTTATTGTAAGCGGAAATTACAATCATAAACATCGCCCAACGCAGCGATAGAATGAGCTAACTCTGTCTAAGGTCGGGAATGCAGCGTCTATGACACAAGAGCAGTGGGAATCCGAAATCAATCTAGCCAAACATTCACTCATCGATGGCTTCGCGCTGAATATAGCTCAACAAGACACGGCCACAGATCAAATACTACAGAAAGCGTACGCTGCAGCAGAAAATGTCGGGGATTTTTCTCTTTTTCTTTCCTTTGACTATCTATCCGGCGGTCCTTGGCCAGTGGATAGAGTAATCGACACCATCAACAAATACAAAGAATCACAGGCGCAGTTCTACTATGATGATAAGCCACTCGTTTCAACATTTGAAGGAGTAGGAAATATTGACGATTGGCCAACTATCCGCAACAAGACAGACTGTTTCGCCATACCCGATTGGACAAGTCTGGGACCGCAGCGCTTTGAAGAAGTACGACATAATGTTGACGGGTTCTTCAGTTGGGACGCATGGCCTGTTGGTGACCATGATAAAACGCTTCAGAGTGACCGAGCATGGAGAAATTCTACCCATGGCAGACCATACATGATGCCTGTTTCGCCGTGGTTTTACACGAATCTCCCGCAATGGAATAAGAATTGGTTATGGAAAGGTGCGCAGCTTTGGACCTATCGCTGGGAACAAGTCTATCGCTTTCAGCCAGATTTTGTGCAGATTATTTCGTGGAATGATTTTGGCGAATCGCACTACATCGGCCCCATTCGTACCGATGGTATCCCCCAAGGAGCGGCACGATATGTCGAGAACAATCCTCACGACGCATGGCGGGCATTACTGCCATATTTTATTGCATCATACAAATTAGGCGACAGATCCAGGATCCGTATCGCACGAGACACGGTAGTCTACTGGTACAGAACCAATCCAAGTCAGTCCGGAAACGATGGTGGTACTACCGGCAACTGTCCGCAACAGGGTCAACCAGCAATGGGCCCAGCTACCCTTGCGGAGGATAAGATCTACATTGCTGTCTTGATCAAGGAGCCGAGCTGGATTGGTGTACAGATTGGCAACGATAACAACATTACCAGCTTTTATGCTCGGCAGGCAGGATTGAGTACGTTTGAGGTGCCCTTCGATGGACAGACGGGTAATACGACATTCTGGATTGTGAGAAACGAGACAGAAGTTGCATATGCCACAGGCCCAGCTATTACGACTGATTGTGTTGATGGGATGGTTAACTGGAACGCAGTTGTTGGATCGAATTAGACGGGATGACCCTTCAATCCGATGAATATGTACAAATTTGGTGCGGCATGTCAGTTTTGTCTTTCGATACCTTAGAATGAACATCTTAAATTAATTCTTCTTGCCCTTCGAATCCATTCTGTGACTCAGACAATAGTCGGTGTACCTTGCTGCAGTTAGCGTCGGAGTGAAGCATCGGGGAACGTAATTAGGGCTGTGGATGCAACGTGACCTCCACCGATAAGATAAGAGGGCGCGTGACCAGGCTGATAGGCGGCCAATCACAATGCAATGTTATCATCGTTAGTGTGGCTGGCTGGTTCCTGGTACCTTACTTACTCGCGCCTTCCTCCAGGTTCCCGCCCTTCTGTTTCTCTCCTTCCCATACCTCTCTCTGTTTTGACATACTGATCCCTGTCTTGATTACACCCTTCGATATCAGCTTTATTTTCTTCCTTCCGCATACTTGAACGCATATAATAACATGAAACAACGCATTTCATCCCTTCACTCCTCGGTCTCGCGCCTGCAGCTATCCGAGCATGTGGAGGAACCCAGTCCGATAGCTTCCCCGCAGCAACAGCAGCAAGAACCAGCCACTGCCCTCTCCCCAGAAGCTTATACACAGCCTTTTATCGATTTTATGAGCAAGAACCCTACTATCTTTCACGCCGTAAACCATTTCAGCAAGCAGCTCGAAGCTCAGGGCTACAAGAAGCTATCTGAACGAGACACGTGGACCTCCGAATTGAAGCGTGGTGGAAAGTACTACCTCACTCGCAATGACAGCTCTTTAATCGCATTTGCCGTGGGAAGTGAATACAAGAGTGGAAATGGAATTGGCCTTGTTGCGGGACATATCGATGCGTTGACCGCTAGATTGAAGCCCGTTCCAACATTGCCCACCAAGGTTGGGTTCAAGCAGATAGCAGTTGCTCCGTATGCAGGCGCCTTGAATAAGACTTGGTGGGATCGCGACTTGGGTATCGGCGGTCGCGTGCTGGTGAAGGGTACAGATGGCGTTGTGAAGTCGAAATTGGTCAAGCTGGACTGGCCCATCGCTCGTATCCCGACTCTGGCTCCTCATTTCGGCGCAGCCTCAACGGCTGCTAACCCCGAGACTAATATGGTCCCTATTATTGGAATTGATAACTCCGATCTGTTTGGCGCATCTGGCTCTGACGAGACAGTAGATGCTATCAAGCCCGGCACTTTTGCGGCCACCCAGCCTCCCAAATTGGTGCAGGTCATTGCAGGAGAACTCGGTATCACCGATTACAGCAGTATCATCAACTGGGAGTTGGAGCTCTTTGACAGCCAACCTGCACAAGTGGGTGGTCTTGAGAAAGACCTTATCTTTGCTGGTCGCATTGACGATAAGCTTTGCTGCTTCGCAGCTCAGGAAGCTCTCCTTGCTTCACCGGATTCGACGTCGCCAGGCCTAGTCAAGCTTGTGGGCATGTTTGATGATGAGGAAGTTGGTTCTCTTCTCCGTCAGGGTGCACGATCAACTTATCTCAGCAGCGTCATTGAGCGTATCACCGAAGCATTCGCTGAGGGCAACTATGGACCAAACCTTTACAACCAGACTGTCGCCAACAGTTTCCTAATCTCATCCGATGTCATTCACGCCGTTAACCCCAACTTCCTCAATGCCTACCTTCCAAACCACATGCCGCGCCTTAATGTCGGTGTGACTGTTTCCGCAGACCCTAACGGCCACATGGCCACGGACGCCGTCAGCCATGCAATCCTACAACAAGTCGCCGAAAAGTGCGACTCAACCCTACAAATCTTCCAAATCAGGAACGATTCCCGATCAGGCGGTACTATTGGTCCTATGACCAGTGCCCAGATTGGATTGAGGACTATTGATGCCGGTATTCCACAGTTGAGCATGCACAGTATTCGAGCAACGACGGGAAGTTTGGATCCCGGCTTGGGTGTGAAGCTGTTCAAGGGTTTCTTTGATCATTTTGAGGAGGTTGATAAGAGCTTTCCAAGCCTTTAAACGTGTCACACTTGTTTAAGAAATGTCTTTACGTTGTTTGCCCTTAGCATTGTAGTCTGATGGTTGAATAGAATCATTTAGATATATAAGCGTTCCATGCTGATTTTATTGTAGGGCACAGCCCTGTAGTCGTACGTCTCCTGTGAACTACTGCATCTGCACTTTACTTTTTCAGAACCAGGGATTTTCCAGAAAATTCCCATAATTTTTTTTTCGTCGGTTGCAGCCAATCATATACAGGAGAGCAGGGAGGATTCCTGTAACAATTCGATAGTGCCTGTAAGCTTTATCATCCTTGATTGCTGCGCTCCTACTCGTAGTATATCATACTTCAATACACCCACCAACGCCATTGTTATCATCATCGTCATCTCTCGTAGATTCTTTCCTTCATCATAATAGCACCAACATGATTCATCACTTCGGAGCTCACACTATCATACGTAACTATTAGGACGCTGCTGCTGCTCAAAAAAGGAGCCTTTCCGCGCCAGATCCTGTGCAAACCCATTCCCCGGCGTCGGTATCATCCTAACATTCGGAGGGGCCTGCTGCATACTGCTGCCACCAGCGCTGCTTCCAGGTTTGGCTGTAGCGACAGATCCGCGGTTCGAGTCAAGCTCTCTAGGGGAGATGAGTGTTTCATGGACGATTGGTATAGCAGCACTTTCGTCACTACGGCCGTAGAAAGATGTTATAGTATCGGAACTGGAGCGGCCGCGTCGATGGCCGGGAACGAAGATTGAAGCTAGTGCAAGCCAGAGGCGGGTGAGGGCCGGACGGAGCGTGGGTAGGCATGCGCAGATTACTCCTGTGTTGCATTCGATGGCGGACCACATTAAGACGGCTAGGTTGTGATCTAGAAAAGATGTTAGGGGGTAATATATCAGCCTTCTGTTATGGGGATTTGAGGACAACGGACTCACAAGAACGGTCGTGAGAGTTGAAGAGTGTCTTTAGACTAAGGAGACGGCAAATGCTCGTGATACAGACGCTGGAGTTGGCCAGGAGGTTAGTATTTCTTTTGTCCTTATTGCCTCCAGTGATGAGGAAGCGAGTCATAAGGAATAAAACTTACAAGCCTCCCAGAGCAAAGATACAGCAACACGCAACCTTCTGTCTCAGGGGCAAATCCAATGGCACCAAAGCTGGAATAGGCATGAACAAGATCGTCATGTCTGTCATGATATTCAATGCCGCGTTTGAGTACCAAAGCGGCTTGTATGCGAGGCAATGACCTGGAACGGCTGGGTCCCAGAAATGTGCCACTGGGATACAGTTCAAGAACGCGCTCAGAATAACCCAGGTACCGTGTATGGCAATAACGACGACCATGATCCAGCAAAAGATGCGCATCTTCTTGGTTGGGAAGACGTGGAAATATTGGATGATGATTGAGGCTTTGGCGGTGACCATGCTGGCGTTGTAGAATGGGGTGCTGAGCCAGTAGAGCTGATGATTGATGATCAGTTTGCGCCCAAGGGATTTGATTTGTTTGAAGTCTTGTATTTTTACCTACTTTCTTTTGTTGGATACGATCTAATGGATCGATTTCTGATTCGTGCATACCCACGCCATATATGACGGCTAACATGTTTATCAGCTTCGAGCTGCTGCAGATCAACATTGATAAACGCAAGGAACCCACCAGCAATAAAGATTCCGACAAAAGTCACAGCGAACATCTATGAATACTTCAATGTTAGATAATTTTTTGGAAGAAATTGGAAAAAGGGAGGCGCCTACTGAAGCAAGCAAAACCATGTAGTCGCTCGACTGCACAGCGTCAATGAGATGGCGTCGAGTATAGAAGCGAGTAAACAGCAAGGAAATGGCGACTCCCATGAGGACCAGACTTGCAGTTATTGCGTGTTTAGCCTCGTGTCCCAGAGGGAACACGTGAGGTTCAGAGGTGCTCATTTCGAGTAGGAGAATGGTCTCACGAATGGAAGTAATCAAGGAATGGATTGTTAGAATCAAGACGAAGCTAAAGGAAAGGATAGAGGACGTTGAGGCCAGCTACAAGCAACAAAGACTTGGTGTTTATGTTGTTATAACCAAACGAGCCTAAAAAGGAAAGACTGCTGGGGAAGGGGAGGCACCAGGTCACATGTCTTGTGGTTGACAGACACTCCAAGGTCTCTCCTGAATGGTAGAAGCGCGTTAGAGAGTGTCTTCAAGTTACGCCCGGGGGGTAAGTACCTTTTTACGCCCGACGTCGGTGTGTTGACTTGAGGGGGCTTGAGGGGTGAAACATATCGTCTGATGTCCGATGTTGAGGATTGTAGGTACGTATCACAGGCTGGTCCAACCACTCCGAAAGAAGGTAAGCTACCTATAATATACCAATCATTGCCAGCTTTTATAGACTGGATACTGAAGTTTATTGGTTGCTCTATATAAAAGTCTACGGTGATCCTAATGAGTTTGGGAAACATCATTCCACTGGTTCTATCTTGTTTCTGTGTCAATAACCATTAATTAGTGTCTAGATATGTACCAACAGGCATACAAAACTACAAATTATGCTATATCAATGCTTGAATGAAATAGACTCGGAAGTAGTTAGTTTCAAGTAAGAAACTGACGGAGACGAGTAGTGGGTGATTGCCTTGGAGTTCACTGAGTGATATATCACTGATCGATAGCTGACTAGACATGAGTAACAAAGATTTCAAACATACTTAGTCCACGATAAATGCATATCTCATTCAGAAAGATATATCAGAGATGATGATGAGCATTTAGGGCTGATGACGACGATGATGATCTCCATAATTGGCAGTCACCGATAAGATAAGGATTACCTCTCCGATAAGAGATAAGGACACCCGTGCACGGGCCATCCACAGAAAAAGTGGAAGAAATTCTACCTTCAACAACCTGCAGAGTACTACAACTTTTCTACTGAACCGTTGCTACATTCCATCGGATAAAAATTTGGATTGCTTGGATATTGAGAAATATCTATCCGCCGCAGCCATGGCAGAACCGTCTGCACCAACAAAACAGGTGCACACGATCGTGCTCGATGCCGGCCCCATCCTAAAAAACGTTCCCCCGCTATCGACATTACTCGCCCAAGCCGAAGAATTAGTGACCACTCCAGCAGTGGTAGGAGAAATCCGTGATCCCGTTGCTCGATCCCGCGTTGAGACATTATATCTTCCATTCTTGAAACAAAGGACACCATCGCCCAAAAGTGTGCAGGTCATAAGCGAGTTTGCGCGCAAGACTGGTGATCGTGCCGTGTTGAGTAAAGTTGATATTGAGATTTTGGCGCTTGCGTATGAGATTGAGTGTGAGAGAAATGGTGGTGATTGGAGGTTGAGGAGTGTGCCTGGTCAGAAGAGGGTGAATGGCAAGCCACCCGTTAAGGAGCCAGAGGCATCGGCAGAAAATGCTACAACTGAGAAAGAAGTTGGTGATGAGGCCGCCGAGGGAGCCCCAGGAAAGGAGGAAATAAACGGTGAAAATACTACGACAGATATTGATACTGTTGCTGAAGACTTGGCCAAAACAACAATCAAGGAGGACGTCGCTCAAAGCACCGAAACAACCGAAGCTGCCTCTGAAGAAATTGTCCCTAATGTTGATGGTACAGTGGAAGATGGCGCGGAAGAGGTTATTGTTGAGATCGTCGAAGATGAAGAGGAAGGTGAAGATTCAGACGGCGGTGGTGAATGGATCACACCCTCGAACATCAAGAAGAAGCAAGCTCGTGATGAAGAAGCTGGATTATCAGGATCACCAGAGCCTAAAGTCATGCAAGTTGCCACTATGACAACTGATTTTGCTGTAAGTAATATCTATTTTGCAAAAAAAGATACATGCGTTAATAGACTATTTTTAGTGTCAAAATGTTCTTCTACAAATGAACTTGAATCTGCTATCAACAACGACGCTCCAAAGGATCCGTCACCTTAGGACATTCGTCAAGCGTTGCCACGCATGCTTTTCCATCACAAAAGAAATGAATAAACAATTCTGTCCTCGCTGTGGAAAAGATACTCTCACCCGAGTCTCATGCTCGACTGACGCCAACGGCCAATTCAAACTCCACCTCAAGAAGAACATGCAATGGAATAACCGCGGCAACGTGTTCAGTGTCCCCAAACCCGTCCATGGGTCTTCCAATGGTAAATGGAAAGGAGGCGGTGGACAAGGAGGCTGGGGCACAGGGCTCATTCTTGCTGAGGATCAAAAGGAGTATAGCCGTGCAGTGACGGATGAAAAGCGGCAGCAAAGGAGAGAACGTGATCTTATGGACGAAGATTATCTTCCTGGCATCTTGACTGGTGAAAGACATAGATCTGGTGGTCGAGTTAAGGTTGGAGCTGGTCGTAATGTCAACTCGAGAAGACGATGATGATTGCGCGCATGATATTGCATATGATGGCGTTTGGGAGGACCATATACATACTTTCTAGGCATATGCCGCTCTAGTCTCTCTTACTTTACGATTTTGATGAAATACAACGAGTACATATAGGTATATATACCGCACATTGAAAAAAAAAGTGGAAGGAAATATATCAATGTTATACCGAAGTAGAAATCATCTAGAGATTCCGGCTATGCAACCTGACATGCTCTTCCTCCGAAAATATCAAAAGTCAAGAATCCAAACAACGTCCCAAATAGATCAAACACCGTTCGCCATTTATTTCGATGAGGTATCACATTGCAGACTTGGCACACCTGCTTGATGCCATTGCTTTTCCCATTTTTTGCGACCAAGGGCTTTACATCTTAGCAGCCACCTTGTCAGGCTGTTGTGTGAGGAGGAGACCGTAACGCTTCTTCAAAGTGACTCGGTGTCTATATAGATGATTTTGTTAGCGAAATAGTCTTATCTTAGTTTTGGTAAAAGTGAGAGCTCACCTCGAGTACTTGTCATCCGGGGAGAATCGTGCAGGGTGTGCGGACTTGGTGACCTCGCCGCTCAGAACCTTCTTAAGCGTATCTGTATAATTTCATTGTTAGTCCTTGCCACCGGATTGCTTCAGGTTTCTGATTGTGGATGGGAGACGAACAGATGCGCTTGCCATCTTTGTCGAGAGTGTACTACCTCACTGTTAGTGCCATTATTCCCAGGCAAGAAAAAAAAGGAGTAGACGTACCATAAGATGCATTTTGACGGTGTGTTTATATTTTCTGGCAACGAATGCTTTTGGATAAGAATGTTGGCTGGTCGTTTAACGATATTCGATCCGATAGACCTAAGCAATTTTCTCTATCAGAGAAATTTTTGGTGTATTCCTCTCACCGCCCGCCGGGCCGCGCTAGCTCCACAACCTCGGCATATCATTGGCCGGGAGCCGCGCGGACCAACGCTTTCACTAAGCCAGAAATTTTCTCCCGCTTCCGAAGCTGCTGATTTTTCTCTCTATTTAATCACCATCTCCTCTCGCTCCTTGTTGACAATCACAGTTCTTCTTTTCAGTTTCAACCATCTATTTCTGATAACATGCGGGAACTATTAAGATGATATACTAACCGAAGTGTATTGCATTTACTGCGAAATATTGCCATTGTAGGGATTATCTTCCCTACATGCCATAACTGGTAAGCTACCCATGTTGTCTCCCTACCCTCCCCTCTGGCACGACCCTCGCTTCGGTGATGACACCATATCATATATGCCTAGGCCTACGGCGTTTTGATTTCTTGCTGTTTGTCTGTGTTGGCATTTGATTATAGACTACAACGGTATCTGAGTAAAGCGAACCTTTTCAATTCATACTTGCGTCACCTTTTGAATTATTGTGACGCATTCAAGGCTAACAACTTGTCAAAGTAGTGATTGAACCATCAAAGAAAAATAATACGGCTTCATCAAACATGGTGAATCCGATGGCGGCCCAGCCCCAGGGCGGCGGCAAGAACAAGCATCCTCGACCACAAAAGCCTAATTACAGACATATTCATCGCTTCCCACTTCCTGTTGCAGTCCATCCACTACCACCCCTGATCCCGCACAATCCATTGTCTGTCATTAGTGTCATCTTGTCATATCTCACAACATACTTAGTCTCTCCACCAGAAAAAGAAATATATTCCGCTTATTTTGATGCTTCTACCTCATCCATACAAGTCACGGATCCAAAAACCATGAGAGCTCTATGGGAGATGGGTTTCTTTGGTAAAGGTAGCCTGAGCAGGAGTGAGCCTAGCTGGCTTGAACGTGAGAAGAAAAGAAGGGGTCTATTAGCCAACAAGACGAATGAAGAAGTAACGGGCCAACGAAGAGTAGAGCGTCGTGAAATGAAACTCGAGCGAGCGAGGAAGGAGCAAGAAGCTATTGCGCAGCAATTGAGAGAGGAGGCAGCTCGGCAAGCGGGTGTTGCTCTTCAATCAGATACGCTGGCTCCCTCTGCCGCTGAACACATGAATGACACTCTCAATGCATCTGCCGATAAGGCTGTTATCCCATCCGAAACCGTGATCGTTGATGAGCACATCAATGGCTCTTTGAATGGGTCCGCTGAAAACGTCAATGTATCGTCCAGCGAAGCATCGAGCACAACGAAGACCGTACGCTTTTCGCCGGTGGTTGAAGAGAAACAGTTCACACCCGAGCCAGAGCATAGCCATATCAATGGTTCAACAAAAATCACAGAGGAAACTCTGATCAACGAGGAGCATCTCCAACTAACCAACGAAGAGGCCCTGTTTCTTGTATACGGATTGGGAGCACTTCAGGTCTTCGACCAAGACACGAATACAATCATACCGACGCCATCTCTCATCAAGCTCTTCACCCAGAACTCTACATTCCCAGCCCTGTCTGATGCACAACCTATCGCTCCAGATGACCCATTCCTCATCTCCTACGTGGCCTACCATCACTTCCGTTCCCTTGGCTGGGTAGTCCGATCTGGTGTCAAATTCGGCACTGACTACCTACTCTACAACCGTGGACCGGTTTTTGCACACGCCGAATTTGCGGTCCTCGTCCTACCTTCCTATGAAAACTCATACTGGGAATCTACCCCCGAGCTCAAGGAGTATTCTACCAAAAAGCAATCGCGTAGTTGGTGGTGGTTACATGGCGTGAACCGTGTGCAGGCACAAGTCAAGAAAACCCTTGTTCTATGCTTTGTCGACGTGCCGCCTCCATCAGCGTCAGCATCCCTGGATAACCTAGGAGAGACTCTACGTCAGTATAAAGTGCGCGAGATTCTGCTTCGACGATGGCTGCCGAATCGGTCTCGAGATTGATTCTATGGAATATGTGGTTGTGAATTGATATGAGTTAGCCTGTTGTATGTGAACTACTTAACCTGTACATAATGCATGATGACTGTATGATAGCATGATACCCAAATTCTTTCTTCAAATATCCTCAAATTCTTCTTCGCTGCCTATGAGAAATCTTCAAGTATGAAATCACGCTAGCTAAAGGAGGTGTAATATTAGGGCCCCCACCAGACGCGAAAATATCACGTGAATTTACGCGTTTCGCGTCATGATGGCCTAGACGAAGTGGATGGTGGCACGACGAGGATTGTCTAGATTCGAATAAATCTACTAAACAGTGCCCTTTCTCAAGTGATCGGTCGCTTCAGAGCATGGATTCTCAGCCCGACAGTCTCGACATTGCAAAATTAAAACGTTTTGCGCTTGGCTGCGACGTATGTGCCCTTTTCTCCTCGCCTGAGTTGATTGGCATGATGGTGGCGTCTGGCGTCCTAATTAAACGCGCTAACTCCTAATATAACGCTTTTAGGAAACGGATGTGTCTCAATCGCTTGTGAGCGAGGCTGAATCTCAAATTTCATCCTCTCTCAACGTCCTGCCTTTTACCACCGAACATATAAACGTCGAAGAACGTGTTTCGTTCCATCAAAGCGCCTCTCGTGCGAAAATTGCCGAGTCCGTCGTCGCTGTCCAAGTAGTTTCGTCTACGAACCACGATGTGTACACAAGTACCGAGCGAGTCCTAAATACACAAGAAGAGCCCTTGAGCACCGTTCCTGAAGCGAATGTACACAAGATGAGCGCTGGGGATACCGCTGCCGGCGATACTCAACCGATTTCGCAATCGATTTTCGAAAATATTATATCGCGCGGGAAATCTTTCCAACCTTCGCAGAGCAGTGAACATGGTTTGTCAGATTCGTACAATGCCGGCCAGGAATCTTTTCAGATGACAGTTAAGGAAGGAGAATCGGGCCATATAAATTTACTAGCCGACTTTGAGTCAAATAAACAAGCAGCAGCAAAACAGTATAGTTCAGACGACGAGGCAATCAGCTCAAAAGATGGCCAATCCTCTCCTCCACAATTTCCGAGCCACAATAGTTTCCCAGAGTCACAGCGTTTCCTGGAGACTCCAATTACTGCAGAGAAGCGGCGGGAGCTTCCCAATATGGCAGCCACAACCCCGTCCCTTCCCCGGAACCCTCTTGCCGCCGATATGAGTTCCAGCGGTGGCATTCTCTCCATGAGCCAACTGTTCAAGGCAACCCAAACTCCTGTCTCACCTTTTGCAAATAGATTGCACTCCGGTCCGCTATCAGATCGTCCTTCCCCTGATCTTCCTATACAAGCTCGCCCATTAGGCGGAGACGCATCCTCTCCCTCTCGCACACCTGGGGCCAATCTGACAAGAACTCACACCGATCCTTATTCGTACGTTTCCATGGATGAGTCGCAGAAGCGACGTGCTCAGATAAGGGAGGAGCGACGAACTAGATCAGCTGAAAATATTGACTCGGAAGAGCCAATTGATAGAGACTTTGAAGAAGAATCAAGTCTTGTTCAACGGTTGAATCGTCGAAGGGATCTTGATTTTGAGACAAGCTTGCGGCTAGCGTCTGTAACCCACGGAAGATCGTCTAGTGATTCTGCAGTCAAGCCATCAATGGCCTCAACTAAGCCTCTAAGTCGAGAGAACTCAGTGGAAGCGGATGAAACACAAGAGCCTTCTGTCCCCCTGAATGGTGAAGGCGTGAGCGAAGAAGAGACAGATAAGGAGGGCACTGCCGAAGTTCCTCAAAGTCAAACTCGACAGGCCCCATTATCTTCCGAAGAGGATAAGGAAAACCATGTTGGACCTTACGCAGATATGGCACAGGCAACTACTGCTGCGCATGATCGTCTGTCGCAAGCGCTAGATATGAATAACGACTCAGTGATGACTGATACACCTCCGGCAGAAAACCATGAACTAGCAGCTGGGACTTATGTCCAAAACTCGCAACAAGTGGTCAATGTGCGAGATTCTCAACCGTCACCAAGTCAGCGAGTATCGAAACATAAGAAGACCACAAGTCTATTATCCCAGGCTGAGTCTGTACATATTTATTCGTCCTATGACGATTCATCACCGCCCACAAAAAGGAAGCGTCGCCAAAATAACATGGAGCATAAGGCTCCTCTATCTCCAAGCAGACAATCTGTGCAGCAGTCTCCGTCTGCGTCTGTGCGACCTCCGACTCGGCCTACGCTGCATCAAGTATCCTCCAACGACCCAGTCTCCTCAACTCAGAATGCCACGGAGAAACCATCTTCTATGCCGTCACATGTTGCCAACACTCCGTTGAACAAAGTCGGCTATGACACTATTCCCGAAACAAGTATTCCTGAGTCTAGCCCTCACCGCAACCAGCGGTCCATTCTAGCCCCAGGACCATCCAATCAACTACCCACGATGCAGGAGGCAGAACAAGAAGATGACGATTTGCCTCCTCAACGTCACGTACGACAACGGAATAGCGGCTTAGCCTCAAGATCTTCCCCTATCAAGAAGCCGAGCTTTTTAATAGGTTCTAGCCCGGAAAAGGGATCTATCAAGTCTTTATCGGAACTGTCTGCTGAGATGTCACCTCAATCAACTCATGGCGAACCCATCAACTTTGACGATTTTTTAAACACCGAGGACCCTGATTTCAACATAATGTTTAAAAGTCCTAGTCGTCGTACACCAAGGAAAAGACTTCGCACAACCCAAGATTATGTCAATTCACAATACGGCTCTTCTCCTTTGAAAAACGTGGAATCTAATTACACTCTGAATGTAGAACAATCTGCGCCTGCAGAGGAACAGTTTCAATATTCAGAACCTCCTCCCATGCGCGCTGTGGCTCGCCGTCAGCGCGCTCGGCCATCGCAGCTTGGTGAGGACTTGTATGAGATGGATGGATCACCTCGGGCTCGAAAGTCGACCTCAAAAACTCGCGTATCTATATTATCCCAACATCTTTCACCCCAAAAAACGGTCCCGGAATCTGTCCTCCCACAGCCAGCTGAATCCTCGGCCCACAACTCGCAGCATTCGGTCAAAGAGGATGTGAAGCAATTTCAAACAAAGCTGACGGAGCAAGCAGCTGAAGAAACACCTGTCGCTCCTTCTAGCACAAAATTATCAGTGAGGGATTCTCAAGCCGAGAACCTCACATCTGATATTCAGTCTCCAGAGCCAGAAGAGCCGATCATAGCTCCATATCAGGTTTTAGCCTTTTGGAATGGTCGCAAACGTGCTTACTACCCTGCCACTTTCATACATGCAGACGAACCACGACGATGCGTGGTAGGTTTTGTAGATAGTGGACCTGTCCACGTTGCTCTTGGGTCCGTCAAGAGATTACAATTACGTGTTGGAGATGCCATCAAAGTTGACTTTCCCAAGGTGCCCAAGGTCACCCATATCATCCGCGGATTCTCACAGCAACTTAAGCCCGAGGAATTAACACAGAGAAATGAATACGGCTATCTGCCTGTTACGGATATATATGGATACTCGACTGTCATCGTTGCCGCCAAGCAGCGTAAGAGCATTTCAGGAGGCTGCTACCTCGAGAGTGACCAGACAATCGAAGTTCCAATCTATAGTATCTACCTAGACATGATACTATGGAATCAGATGAAAGGTCGCTATTTTGTCGTCCCTGAGAAAGTCGAGCCTGCTCCAACTGTCCTGCAAACCCCAAGTCGAGGCGCTTCAACACCACTATCACCGGGGTCTAAGCTCTCACGCACTCATCTCACTATACGCTTGGGTCTTTTCTCTGGAATGGTGTTTGCCATCTCCTTGGGCGACCAGGATGCTCATAAAGGTCGACTTGTCAAATTAATATCCTTGAATGGTGGCCAGATCCTCGAAGACGGGTTTGAAGAACTATTTGAGTATCCTTCAAATGCTCCTGCTGTCACACAGCCGGAAAATTTGTCACAAGCCGGAGTTGCTGAAGAAGAAGTAGACTTCCATCTAGCATCCAAGTATGAAAATACAGGGTTTGCTTGCTTGATTGCTGACAAACATTCCCGTCGCGCCAAATATATGCAAGCTTTAGCTCTCAATGTGCCTTGTCTTTCTAGGAGGTGGATCGAAGACTGCGTTGAGCAGAATCGCATCGTCAATTGGGAACACTATCTTCTGCCCGCTGGCGAATCGAGCTTTCTTTATGGAGCCATCAAGTCCAGGGTGCTTACTCCAGTCGCCGCGGAGAAGGCTCTCTTTCCACAAACTTTCAATGCTCGTGCGAAACTACTCGATGGGCAGTCCGTGCTTCTAGTCCTCGGTCGTGGCAAGACAGAAGAAAGACACAAGGCTTATATTTTTCTTATGTATGCCCTGGGAGCCGCAAGGATCGCGCGTGTTCTTGATCTGAAGTCTGCGAAGACACTACTTCGAAAACAAGCCCACAAGAAGGAGGGACCCAGATGGGATTGGCTGTATGTTGACCACAGTGAGGAGGCAGCAGCAGAGGCAATTATGGGCGACCCCTATGAGACAACTAATACAGGCAACAAGAGGAAGCGATCCGCCTTGCTCATGGAAGTTCATGAGGACAAAGAAGCGTCTCCACGAGTTATCAGCAATGACCTCGTCTGTCAGAGTTTGATCTTGGGGAAGATTTGCAAGTAGACTTGATATAGTTATATGTTTGCTTCCTGTTGTATGTGCTTGCTTTGCTCACACATCGTTTGTTTTATTGAGAAGATACCCATTCATGTACGGAGTACTGATAAGTCGACTATAAAGCTATAGTTGACAGTAATAAAATCTAAGAAAAATGATCGGTTTCGTACAGTTTAAATGCTCGTAGTATAATACATTTGTGGCACTCAGCTGAAAGCAATGAGATTCGACCAATTGCCGTTATAAGAGATAGAATACAATGTAGAAAGAATAGACGCCTTTACCGAAGCAAAATCACCAGACCTTTGAGAGCCGACTACCTGCCTTTGGGCTTCTTGCCGGACTTCTTCTTGCCCTTCAAGCTCTTCATCTGGGCAGCACGCTGGGCACGAGCCTGTCTCTTTCTCCAAGCCAACCATCGGTTCTTGGGATCAAACGTCTCAGCGGTCATAGCAGCCTTGTCACCAGCCCGTCCAATCTGCCAATTCGCTTCACGGTACATGTATCCCGGACGAAGCGGCAAAGTAGTCTTGGCCGCACCCTCGGCATCAAACACCTTTGTCCCATCGTTTTCGACATCCGCATTCAGGTCTTCCTGTTCACCGGCAGGTTGCTCCACACGAGGAACAGCAACCATATTCAGCCTCCGTCTCGTCGGCGCATTCCTCGGTGTCGGCAACGTCCCCTCCCTCTCAAAACAAACTCCAATATACCGTCTCTTCGGATGCAACTCCGGGTCACGATAATATTTCACATACCCAGCCTCGGTAGCATAAATCGTATGGTCTCGGCCCATGTCGCAGTTTTCGCCGGGGAACC
Source organism: Talaromyces marneffei (assembly GCF_009556855.1). Taxonomy (NCBI): domain Eukaryota; kingdom Fungi; phylum Ascomycota; class Eurotiomycetes; order Eurotiales; family Trichocomaceae; genus Talaromyces; species Talaromyces marneffei. The sequence continues at coordinate 1,756,292 of NC_072350.1, read as the reverse complement.
ATAATGTGCCGCGTTGTTTGAAGATGATGTTTCCGGGGACGACGTATTGTTCGCCGCTCTTTTTGGCGCCGAGACGTTTTCCGGCTGGATCACGGGCTTTGGCGTTGGCGCGTCCTTGGGTTGCGTGCGAGGCGTGTCGGATTTGTAGTGCAAAGGGGGAGATATATTGAGAAATGGAAGGCTTTGTAGTTGTCAGGTTATTGGATATGGATGAGAAGATGCTCGAGTTCGATCTGAGTGTTGACGGGGATAGGCTGGAGCGAGAGTTTGATAGGATCGAGGAGCGCTCCAGCATCCGCCATGATGTCCTAAGACTTTGCTGCATTGTGAAAATTTATTGTATATTGCTCCTGGGAGCACAATGGCCGATAATGGCGCGTGGTCCGGGTGCAATGGCTGCTGTTGAAGGGAAGTTGAATGGAGGTGAATGCGGACAGCGGAACTTTTTCTCGGGGGAGCAATCGGAGCACGGACCAGCTGTGGTAGTAAAGAGGTCACGTGTCGGCATTTTACAATGTAGATATCTGGCTTCATTCTACGATTCAAACAATTCACTGATTGATTCACGAAACATTTGTTTCTGAACTATTCATGAGATAAATAGTAACAATATATATATATATTTTCCCGATCTTTTTCCAACTACCCATCTTGCAACATGCTGGCCAAACCCTTGACAGCCATCTGGACACTGTTCCTCCTCATCTCAACTGCACAAGCACAGTTCCAATTCTTCGAGCAGATGTTCGGTGGCGGCGGTTCACATCAAGGTCATCAGCAAGAACAGGAAGCTTCTAGCGACAGCTCTTGGTATCAACAAACATGGGAAGGAAGTGAGCATATCCTCGACTACTGCGTTATTCTACAGACTCCGTATTGGCACGAGCTAATATTTCTGGATAAAAACAGCACACTGCACGAAATATCTATGTCCGGACACGTTAGCCTGCGTCCATTTCCCGCATCATTGTCCATGTCCGCATCCAAGCGTTGAAGAGAAGGTCGAATTGGGCGAAGGAAGTGCCGTTTGTGTATCGAGGGGAGGATGGACGGCTGGAGAAGCTGCTAGGAAGATTGAATTGGCTCGCAAGGGTGTGCTGTGATGTAAACATCTCAATACTGTGTTATGGAATCGAGGAGCTTTTTTGGGCATATTAGCGATTTGCATTATCTTTTGGTTGTTTAGTTCTTCCAGTGTAGATTTTTTTTTTTTTTAAACAGGCGGACATTGGCTGTCCAATTCACTGCAATATTTCATGATTTATTTCATGGACGTATTCTCCTCAATATTGACAAAATATGACATATATTACTATAATTAGCTATTCAGGAAGGAGACATCGATAAGTGATTACCAGTGGTACGAGGTACGTACTTGGCTCAGTTGGCTAACGGATAAGCCACTGAGTGACCCACCGTTCGTTCGTTCATGAGGGGCAAAAGCCGGAGGCCGTTTTGTGTCATTCCAACCCTCGTTCTTGAATCGATTTACACTTACTTGTCATTGGATCGCATTCTAGATCAGCTCGAATAAAGAATCAGTCACTCAGTACTACAAATACCATTATTCGCCGTCGAGGATCCCTCCACACAATCCCTTCGACAACGAAACCGTCGCTCCATTCATACTCCCATCATCCACATCGCCACACGTACCTCCGACCGACCATCTCCAACAACCAAATACCGAATACACGGAGACAGGATACAACTCATAAAAAATGGGATCAAACGTAGCGCAAAAGCGCCTCTTCCACGAATACAAAAACCTTTCCACCAATCCTCCGGAGGGGATCACCGCCGGCCCGATCACCGAAGATGACATGTTCCACTGGGAAGCCCTCATTCAAGGGCCCGAGGATACACCGTTTGAAGGAGGCGTGTTTGCTGCGGAGCTCAAGTTTCCCAAGGATTATCCGTTGAGTCCGCCTACGATGAAGTTTTTAGGCGGCGTATGGCATCCGAATGGTATTTCTTTCTCCCATCTAACTAGCCCCTACGTTGTTCACAGAGTTTGGGGGGATGATGTATGCTGACTGGACGATAGTGTATCCCAATGGTACAGTGTGTATATCGATTCTTCACCCACCAGGCGATGACCCAAACCATTACGAACACGCCTCAGAGCGATGGTCACCGATTCAAAGTGTCGAGAAGATTCTCATTTCAGTGATGAGTATGCTGGCCGAACCGAACGATGAGAGCCCTGCGAATGTCGAGGCAGCGAAGATGTGGCGTGAGCGAAGAGGCGATTATGAAAAGCGCGTTAGGGAAGAAGTTAGAAAGACTTTGGGTCTATAAATAAGTCTTAGTCCTTCAAGTAAAGGAGAACGAGGTGGAATGTGATTATGATGCTAAGCCGCCATGGTGGTATGATATCGTTATGCTTAATGTTATCTGATGCATTTATTTTTACAGCGGGCGTTTTTGATTTTAGGGTTTGGCGCCCCTTTCAGCCTTCTATGGGTAGAGTCTGATTTAACATATATATATATATATATGCATGGATATCATTATTATGAACAACTGAATTGAATATTATTGGATTAGCTGACTGCACCATAAAATGAGATAAGATAAAAAGGGCGTTGACCCCCGTACTGACTCATTGAGATAGACTTCCCATCTTACGATCAATCCATCCTTCCAGACCACCCTCAGTCCCATACAGAACTTCGGTCTCAATCTTCGTGTTCAGCATCATCATCGTCTGTAACTCCGCTCTCCACTCAATTTCCGGGCCGTCTTGGGCAAACACTGGGTTCTTTAACAACATGCTTCGGATCTTCTTGACGTCTCTGTAGGATAACGAGATCATCACCCAATCCTCGTCCTCAACTTCAAGTCCGTTGTGTTTGACAATCACATCTATGAGTCGTGTTCCGAGCCATTGAAGTTTCGGGGCATTGAGACTGGCACTTGCATGAGCATGAGCCATGGAGCCGTATTTGTATGTGGACATGATAGCCATGCCATCACAATCACCATCCACCAAGGCGAAGAAACGTGGTGGAGTTGGTGGTTGGACGATATGAAGGTTTTGAAGAGAGGAGCTGTCTCTTTTGCATGAGATATCTGAAATCAAGTGGACGAATTCGCGGGTGCAGATGTCCGGATAGCCCTTTCCCGTGATTAGAATGCCCTTGCCTGCAGTCGATTCAAGGTGGTACCTATTATGTACTAGTCTTCGAAAAATAGCCTGTTTCTGTTAGCCAAAGGAGATCATGTATAATCATGGTCTAGGATTCAAGACTAAAAGTTACCTCCTTCTCCACGACGCAGACCCATTTGACCTCAGATATATCGATGCTGCCAATATCTTTGAGACGGGGGATAAGCGCGTCCTTTCAATGCATCGTTAGCGTGATTGAAAGGAAAAAAGTCAATTGAATAATACCTCAGCCGTCATGTCAAGTATAGTGTCACTTTTCGTCTTGATCCGAACGGCTCCAACAGCCAGTCCTCTGCCGACCGATGCCTAGATCGTTTTTTCCATCAGCATCAACTCTTGAATATTCGCATGGGGGAACATACGACATGGAGAGCTGTTCGGTCAACCCCAATTGTATAGGCTATATCGTCAACAATTGCATTCACTACGGCCTGGGTGCCGAACAACCCTGGGTTGTCATAATAGATACTCCTTCAAGTCTAGGTCAGCAAAAGGTATTCTTTCAAGTCTATTCGCCTAATATTTCATGCCTCTTCGTGATCAGCAGATTATCTTGAACTGCCTCGATGATAAGAGACAGCACGCGGAGAATGCAAGCTTCTTGTAACTCAGTATATTAACGAAAATGTTGTACGCAGGCACATACTAAACTTCCAAGCCTCATAAGGAGACTTTCCCGGCCATGAATATGTTGTCAGTCTTTCGGGCCCCCCAGTCTCTGTTGAGAGCATCCTCTCCTCCGGAGAATTATCATGAGTAGTGACATGGAAATGTGACGGTCTTTTCTTTAGAGTAATTGCTGGTTGTGCGACGTCTTTGCTGAACTCGTCGAGAAATGAAAGCTGCAGCCGGTCAAAGAATTGTCGGACCAGGGGGTTCTCAATGGAATTCCGCGGAGACAAATCCATGTCTTGGGTAGTAGTTATATTGCAAGAGTTGAAGTTGATGTCCCCCCGTTCTTTCCAGATTGTCTGGTTGTGGCAGGTGCGACTGCGTTCACTGCTCCATGTCCTTCCTTCCTTCCTTCCTAACTGCTATCATCCGTAGTTTCCTTTTGTACTACATGTACCCATCTCACTATTCTTCTTCTAATACACCATACTTGATATTAAATAACATCTTTTCTCGATATACTCAATTGTTACTCGATGTACTTGTGGTAAGGGAGGGGCCAGATACGGCCAATAGTAGAAGGTATAATCGAAAGACAAAAGTAATCGAATCGATTACTAATAGGTAGGATACTATAAGTTAGGTGTTAAGTTAACTTAGTTAACTAGTCAACTACAGTAGTTAACTAGAACGTAGGGGTATGGTGTAACAAGAGAGAATCGCTGGCTCTTCTCTTGTAGTAGTAACCGTATCATTGCTCAGTTTATTTATTGGAGACGGTGGTTCCCGTAGTGATTCCATGTTAATCAACCAATCATGGACGACGATCCCCTGATCTTCATTTTAGCGCTCAGAGAGTCAGAGGAGACAAGAAAGGATTAACGTTTAGTGAGCGTTGGACAGGCTGAAACGCTAGCCTATTTGGAACCAGAGACGACCAAGCCAAGTCAACCGAGGGAAACTCGTACAATCCTTATAAGAGGTGGCACCATATCGGATTTTAAGGGATCCGAACTGGGTATGATTAACAGAATTGGATGCATGGAGTTGCAAACTATCGGTTCCTTTTGTGCGAAGATTTTGCATATTAAAAGAATCAAAATCCCAGCCAGATATGTTCTAGGAAGTCTACATAGTATATCATTCCTCTTGCTAAGTAAGCCTGATTAGTACTAGCGTTAAATTTCATGTGAAAGTCATGTGACTACAGATCGGCACAACAGAGACTTCTATTGGCCACCGTGCTTGTCTCCTTAATTTGGTTCGGGGAGTAAACATTTGGCGTCCTTGCTTTAGGTTACTTCGATAACCGGCTCGATTATCTTTTCTTTCACACTCGCTTTCCTTGCTCTGAGCTTGCTTTATATTACAAGCAGCGGTCATGGCGAAGGAAAGCAATATTCAGCCCATTGGAAATTGGCGAACAAAAGCCAATGGCCACCTAACGAAGGATGCCCAGGGAGACGACAAAACCGATTATTCAAGGTGGAGATTGAACGATAATGACGGCCGCTTAACGTGGCACTACCTACAAATCGACGAGGAAAATGAGAAATGGCCTCAAACCTTTTACGACAAATACAACCTGGGACTTCCAACTGTGAGTAACTTTAATATGTATTTTTGTAGGGTTATCATACTCACTACCGAACTAGGGAGCCGCGGAGCTGCCGAAAGCGAAGACTCCTCTGGACTCAGCTGCCAATGGCCTGGAATTTTTCTCCAAGTTACAAATGCCAACTGGACATTGGGCATGCGAGTATGGTGGTCCTATGTTCCTTTTACCAGGTATAGTCATCACTTGGTATGTTACCAACACTCCCATACCTCCCGAGTATGCGGTAGAAATCAAGCGGTATCTTTTTGCGCGGCAAAACCCGGATGATGGCGGCTGGGGTCTGCACATAGAAGGTCATAGCTCGGCATTTGGTACCGTGATGACCTATGTGATTCTCCGTCTGCTAGGAGTAAGCGAAGAAGATCCTCGAATGATCAAGGCACGAGGACTCGCTCATCAGCTGGGGGGCGCACTTTACACACCCCATTGGGCGAAATTCTGGCTTTCTACCCTAGGTGTCATGGATTGGAGCTGCGTTAATCCAGTCCCACCGGAGCTCTGGTATGTTCCACGCCCCTCTAGTACACGGAAAAAAAGATTTTGTGATTCCTGACTTTCTCCAGGTTGCTTCCTGACTGGGTACCAATTGCTCCTTGTAGATGGTGGATCCACATGCGAATGGTGTTTTTACCAATGTCTTTCTTGTGGTCTAAGAAATGGGTCTTTCCACAAAATGAATTGACGCGCCAGCTCAGAAACGAGATCTACACGCAACCCTATGAAAGCATAAACTTTGCTTCCCACCGCAACTCTATTGCTAAAGAGGACAACTACTACCCAAAAACAATGTTGCTCAACTTTATTAACAGTTTCCTTGTGAACGTGTGGACGCCCGTATTTCGGGTTTCGGCGCTAGTCAAGAAAGCAGAAGACTGGGTATGGGAATTGATCCGAATGGAGGATGAGAACACGCACTATGCAGGGCTTGCTCCCGTCAGTAATCCTCTAAATTTCGTTTGCTGTTACATACACGATGGTGAAGGAAGTGAGTCGGTTAGAAGGCATCGCGAGACCCTGCACGAATATATGTGGATGAAAAATGAGGGCATGCTTTGCAATGGTACCAATGGGGCCCAAGTCTGGGATACGGCGTTTATCACGCAGGCCGTCTCTGTGGCTGGCTTTGCGGAAGATCCCAAATGGCGACCCATGCTCACCAAAGCTCTTGAATTTTTGGATAACCATCAACTTCGAGAGAATGTTCCCAACCAAGACAAATGTTATCGTCAACCTAGAAAAGGAGCGTGGCCCTTCAGCAACAAGATTCAAGGTTACACTGTTAGCGACTGCACTGCAGAAGGTCTACGATCGGTTTTGCAACTTCAGGAGATGTACGGGTATCCTAAACTTGTCTCCGCGGATCGCTTAAAAGACTCAGTCGATTGTCTCCTTTTGATGCAGAATGATACCGGCGGCTTTAGTGAGTACGAGCGCAGACGGGGCTCCCCCTATTTGGAATTGCTTAACGCAGCAGAGGTGTTTGGCGGAATCATGATTAGTTATGATCACGTTGAATGTACGACTGCATCCATCACTGCGATGTCACTCTTCAGCAGATTTTATCCGGACTATCGTGCCGACGAGATCAAGGCTGCAAAGCACAAGGCAGTCGAATACATCAAGCGCATCCAAAAACCAGATGGCAGCTGGTATGGTAACTGGGGTATCTGCTATACTTATGCAGCCATGTTTGCGCTTGAAAGTCTTTCTAGTATTGGGGAAACTTATAGCACGAGCGAATATTCTCGCCGGGGATGCGAATTCTTGCTAAGCAAACAAAAGGAAGATGGCGGTTGGGGAGAGTCGTATCTCAGCTGCGAATTACACGTTTACACCCAGCATGAGATGTCCCAGGTTGTCCAAACAGCTTGGGTTTGTCTAGCTCTGATGGAAGCTGATTACCCTGACCCAGAGCCCATCCGCAGAGGAATCAAGCTTCTGATGTCCCGACAACAAGCGACTGGCGAGTGGCTCCAGGAGGCAATCGAGGGTGTTTTCAACATGTCTTGGTAAGTACTTCACTGCCCCAACGAAGCAACATGACTAATTTTTCCATAGCATGATCTCGTATACCAATTACAAGCTCTACTGGCCCATTCGAGCACTGGGTTTGTATTCTAAAAAATTTGGCAACGAGGCTCTGTTCTAAGCTGCTGCCATTGTTATCAAGTTCAAAACTCCTCATGATGTCCTATATGATCCATAATACTAATATAATAATAATTCTACTTTTCATATATCGCGTGCAAAATCGAAACGGTCCCTTGTAGAGACGAAAACAATGCATTTAGAAGGGCATCTGGTGGACCAAGTGAAGAGTTGAAATATGCTCTAGTTGCATTTCGAAATGCTTGTTATGGAAGGACTTAGTTACTCGTCTCCATCCACGAACGATGGGATGGGCTTCTCATATAGGAGAGAATACAGCCGGTTCAATACCGTGGTCTCGAGCACGATTCTAATGAGATACCTGGTATTTAGCTACAATCTACATTGGAAGAGCTTCAGTGAAATGCGAGCCTCCCAGCTACATGTACAACAGGAGGATCGAGTCAGACAAACTGCGCCTTGCCCTAATCGTTGAAGTTTATAGCGGCTAGCGTCAGACTTCTACCAATGAGTATAGATCTTCTTTCATCCGTGTGGTTCTTCTCATTCTAATAGACCTTGATGGTTACTTAGTTCAACAAATATCATAGAGCTTGCAGCCAAGGGCGCTGGGACAAGGATAACCCTATGACTAACCCTAAATCTGTTGATTCATGCGGGGGAGGGCTCAGATATCGGCGTACCTTCCCCTCTGGAATAAATACTGCACGATCGGCGAACATCAACATCAACATCCAAACCATCACCGCCATTCTCTCCACACTCTACGACTACACCCTTGGGAAGCCTGCTCCACACCCTGACTCTTGTTCCGAGCCACGACAATTTGCATACGTACTTGTACCTTTTAACTTTCAAAACTAAGATCAGTCCATCAACATGCCTGTAACTCCAGGCTCCGCTCTGGGTTATCTCCGAACCCGCAGTTTGGTCGACTGTGACACGCTTGATGCTAAAGGTACTTCTTATTGGATACTATGATATCAAAATATATCACTGGACAAGTAGTATTGACTTGACCAACTAGTGGCACAGGCGTTAGGACCCTTTCAAGACTGCACATCCAATCAGGTATATACAACATCGTATATCGACAGTGCCAATAATATGCCTTCATACTTATCAACGCTGATAGGCAATCGCACTCTTTGAATTGTCGAAACTAGAACACAAAGAATTACTTGCAGAGTCTCGTCACCGAGCCGGAACACTCTTGAAGTCGATGGCAGGGACCAAGGATCCTCGCTTTGCTGGTATTGAGCTTGATGAATTAGCTGTTGAGATTGCGGTAAGATGTGTTTACATCAAAACTGTCAAGCTTTCTGGCTAATAGCATGGCTAGACTGTAAAAGTCGCGATACAAATCACACACCATCTTCAAGGGAAAATGCACATTCAGACCAATCCATACTATGCATATTCGACCGACAAGACAGTCGCAAACGCTTTTCGTAAGATCACCCACATCCTTGAACGTCTATTTTGATCTAACATATAACCAGGAATCGTTTATCTCTTCAAAGAGTTCGCGCCCAACTGGGACAGTTCCAGAGTCTGCATCAAAATACCTAGCACCTGGGAAGGGATGCTGGCCTGTCGGACACTACAGCTCGCTGGCGTACATACGCTAGCCACGACACTATTTTCAATGCCACAGGCAATCCTTGCAGCAGAAGTAGGTTGTACATATGTCGCGCCATACGTGAATCAGTTGAAAGTTCACTTTGAACCAGGGTCAGTCCTCATCACCTCAATTTACATCCTTCAAGCTGACAACACAATAGATACGTGGACCCGAATAAGCTCTTCCCTCTCTGCGTCGCGATTCAAAAGTACTACAAATCAGTTTGCGCCGTCACTCAAGTCTTACCCGCAAGTCTTACCTCGACAGACGAAGTGCTTGCTCTAGCGGGTGTGGATCACATCACAGTTGCTCCACCACTCTTGGAGCTCCTATCTCTCCCAGACTGCCCCATTAGTCCATCATTCTTTGACAATGATGCCACAGGAGTGTTTGCACTTCCAAAGACACCCTATTTGAAAGACGAAGCGGCGTATCGGATTGCGTTCACACGAGATCTTGCGGGGGCAAGTGAGGAAAAGTTGACGCAGGTATGTTACACATTAGAAATTTCGAAGATATTTCTCTGATTCGTATTTGTGTAGGCCATCAACATTTTCTGCGATATGCAAGACAAACTGATCGCTTTGATCAAGTCGAAGTCTGAGTAGCCAGCTATTTTTCCAACCAAGATGAACTTTGATAGAAAATGGAATGCATCTTTATACGTACTCTCAAATGGCGCTAATCCTAAAGAGTAAGCACGCTAAGCTTCCCCGGATTTTTGTCCCAACCAGGAAGGTGCACGTGATCCCATGACATAAATTTTTCCTTGGAACTTCATCGTCAAGTTCCTCCACTCTTTCACCTCAGTCAAATTCTCATTACCAGTGGTCGATGGGGCCATTTCCACGTGCTCTGCGATCATATATTTGTTCTTTTTGAGCTCGATTTCGAAGCAATTGAAGAGCACGATACATGCCAGGTTTTGAGTTTTCGTTCATATCATCATATGAAACCAGCATTGGATAATCATTCTTTGATCGACTACTACGACCAGGAAATTTGCTGGTCAAGTTTTCTGTTATAAATCAAGGAGGACTGAAGTCCTTCTGATTTGAAAATGTTTCCTCCCCCATCTAGTAGTCTAGATATCGAAGCCCTGAGTGGTATTCTTGGGTATGTCCAACCCCCGTCTAGGAAGCAAAAAAAATACTAAGTTGTCTCTGTTAGCTCTATCTCAATTGCCTGCTGGGTGGTCGTATTCTCACCCCAGATCATTGAGAATTTCCGACGCGGGTCTGCTGATGGGCTCTCCCTTCTTTTTATTGTTGTCTGGCTTGCGGGCGATGTCTTTAATATTCTTGGAGCAGTGCTTCAGGGTGTACTGCCCACGATGATCATCCTGGCGGTATATTATACACTGGCAGATATTGTGCTGTTAGGGCAGTGCCTTTATTACCGCGGGATCTGGTTTTCTGGCAAAAAGACTGTAAAGAACGGACAGAACGGGACACTAGAAGAGGGAGATGTCGACGAAGAAGCACCAACAGAGCGCACGGCGTTGTTGAATCAAGAGATTGGGAATGGGCATGGGCATCCCCAACGCACCATCCATGTCGACGGCACGCACCTTTCTCCAGTGACTCCCTTTATCGACGTGGTTCCTACAGGGGACGAAGCTACGCAGGATGCCCGCCGCTCATCAAACTCCAACCTCCAAGCTGCGCTCCTCAATACCTTCGCCATCATCCTCGTCTGCGCAGCGGGAATCCTAGGATGGTACGTAAGCGCGCGCGTATCCCACAACAAAAACCCAAACAACGATGACAACCCGGAAGGCCCGTCCGATCCGCTCATATTCGACTTCTGGGGCCAAGTATTCGGCTACTTCTGCGCGGTTCTGTATCTCGGCTCACGCATCCCGCAACTCCTTCTGAATTACCAACGAAAATCCACAGAAGGAGTCTCGCTTCTTTTCTTCTTGTTTGCTTGTATCGGCAATCTCACCTACGTACTCTCGATCTTCGCCTATTCGCCTGTTTGTCGATCACCTGTATGTGAGCTGGGCGAGGCGTCGGCAGTTTATGGACGGTATATACTTGTGAATTTGTCGTGGTTGATAGGGAGTGCGGGGACGTTGTTGTTGGATATGGCTATTTTCGTGCAGTTTTTCTTGTATCAGAAGGATGACGATGATGACTATTATTGAGCCGTCGTCACAGAATAAAATATAGACCCTTTCTTTTATTATTTTTTTTTTTAAAAAAAAAATCATTTCATTTTATTGATTGCATCTAACCGAAAGGCTAGTCATTAGGCAGGGTAGGACTCCATGATACCCATCCATCACGCGTCCCAATCCGAGATATTATCTTCTTCCAAACTCCTACATGCTGTTAAACGCTAAGGGGGAAAAACAAAAATCGTAGTCAAAGCAGTAAAGCAAAAAAGCACGTCGCATGCACGCTCTGCCCCTGTTTTCTTAGGGCTAATCGCTAGAAGGCGGGTGAACAGGCACCTTCTCCTTCCCAACCTCATCCCAATTGGTGCTTAGGGCCGTCCCTTGACTCTCATAGAAACTCTTCATCATGGCGCGACGTGTGTCTGGGTCCGCGCCAGCATACAGCTTCTTGAAGAAGGAGTCTACTGCGTCGCCACTGCCAATATCTGAGTCTACCGATGCGGCGTCATCGTCGTCGTCCTCAGCGTCGGCGTCTTTAGTCTCTTTCTTCTTCTCGTCTTTCTTTTTCTTCGATGTTAGATCTTGGGCGAGTTTATCCCAGTTCTTAACTCCGTGTCTGGATGAAGTCGGGTATGAGGGACCGCCTACGTTGTTGTTGTTGACCTGAGCAGGAGTCTGTGTGGTTGGCACTGTGGCGGTCGAGTTTACGGTGATGGTGTTCGCGGAATCAGATATAATAGGAGCCGTCGCTGAGCCTTCGAGAGCACCCCATTTCTGTCCCGGCGTTCGTTTGCGAAGCGTAATTTCGATTTTGGTAGATAGCACATTGACTTTGGACAGAGCCGTGTCTATGGGGGCGTACAATGGGTCGAGGTTAAACGAGTATGTTGATCCAGATGGGAGAGGGAATTCGAGGGACAGCTTTGAATATGTCAGTTTGCAACGGATTTGTAGAATAGAATGTGTATGGGCTTACGGAGTTGTCTTGGAGATCAGTCTCTAGCTTTGATTTGTCGACGCTTTTAGCATAGATGGTAACAACAACGGTATCCTGTGACTGATACCACTCATGTCGAATCTTGACTGGCGCGGATGAAGGCGCGGGTGCTGTAGCAGAAGCAGCCGTCGCACCAGGGCCAGCTGTAAACGGCGGGGCCGCAGATGTCGAACCCGACACATCCAGCTTACTCTCCTTTGTCTTATCCACAACCGACGCCGCTCCAGAAGAAGAAAGCTGCTCCTTAAGGCGCTTCCTCAGCTGCCCCTCCTCCGGAATCTTGGTATCAGGATATTCCTTAATCGACACCGCAAGCTTCTCATCGCCGGCCTCCAACTTGCTAAGCTTGCCCTTAACCTTGAGTTTCCAAATCTTCAACTCATTCTCCAATTTTTGCTGCGACCCTTTCTGAGCGGACATTGCAGCCTGCACCTGCGCAGATTTGTCAGCTGCACCAGCACTCTCGTTTATCCCCAACTTGCCCTCAAGCAAATCAAACAAGTAACCCGCATCGCCAAACCGTTCGAGCTGAAACAAAACAATCGCCCGCCGCAGCTGCGCGTCAATAATGAGTTCCCTTTTCCCTCGTTCCCTTGCCAGCGCTAGAGCAAGCTCGACATCTCCCAAAGCGGCGTGGAGATCCGGTCCGCCATCCACGGCTTTGCGGCGAGAGTAGGCTGTAGCTCGTTTGATGTAGTAGCTGGGGGCGCGCGGGTTTTCGATGAGAGCGTTTGTGTAGTGCGTTATGGCGACGGGCCAGTTGGACTGGGAGGCGGCTTTGTCGCCTTGGGTTGCTTCGTTCATTGTGGACGTCTAGGTGGTTAAACCGTACCTACTACGTAATGCGGGGCGGGGGAATTGAAGTTTTCGAATATGAGGATGAGGATGAGGATCTCTATCGAGGGAAGATTATGGACAGATGGAAGAAAAAAATATTCAAGTAGCTCTCGTGTTGGTATTGGATTTCTCGGAGCAGCTAGTGGTGTGTTGGATAAAAGAAGTGGAGGTTTTGAGGCTCATTGTTTCTGAGAAAGATTCCATGGCTTTCTCCGCACTGTGGGGAGCTTGATCAGCTAACTAGAGTCCTAGACTAACAACTCCTCCAGAGCTTCAAACTAAGTACGTACTACGTATACGAGTATAATCTGTAGTTAATGGGTATATTTCTGACTGACTTCCTAAAAGTCTATACAACACAACTAACAAAATGACGAGGAAAAGCTATTAACAAACGCCTTCCATGCAAGTGCTACTTTTTCCTATGAACACTGCTGTCGAGTCACCGATAACCCCTAAAATACCTCAAAACATTATTGTTTTATTTTCTTCTGTCTCTACTTCGCACCATTAGCCACCAGCCAAGCTTCATGCAGCTTCTTCTGTCTCTCCCAATCCTTCTTCAACTTCTTTGCGCGACTCTTTGTAATTTCCTCCCCTGCAGCATCGCGGGTCGGAACACCTTCGTCATCCCATGCGCTATACTCATTTGTCCTGAACATATCCAAATGACTCAAACGGCCCTTTTCGGCCTTTTCGCGTGCTTCTTTTTCACGCTTTTCCTTTTCAAGTTGTTTTTGACGGAGCTTGGCTGCTTTTTCTTCGCGTAGTTGTAAAAGCTCCTTTGTGACGGGACGGACGAGAGCGGGAAGATTTTCTCGGTCTTCGAGGTAAATGCCGAGATCGAAAAGGTCAATGTCGCGAAGACGATCGCAGAGACCTAAGATCTCTTTTCCGATGGTGTCTGGTTTTTCGAGGGCGGAGACGGTATCTTTAAAGTCCGATAGCACCTTTGCATATGGCTTCGCTGATTCAGATACTGGAGCCTCGGAGTCTTCTTGGCTGGTGATGATATTCTTAATATCTGCAACAGAAATACCCTCCTTGGATAACGCCTTTTCACGTAAAGAGTCGCGCAACGCGGATAGAGGATACAAGTATGGTTTAGCCTCTTCCGGCACATCAATTCCAGACCAGCCAATCTCGGAAGCGTCGGGTGGTGCAGCTCCATTTAATCCAAAGATGTTGACCATGCTCGTTACCCATTTACCCATCTGCTCAACATGCTCAGGGTTGACTGTTGCCTTGTCCGCAGAGTTGAACTTTGTGACGAGGTCAGAAATGGCGGCCATGGCTGCTGGAGTGTTGAATGAGTCAGAAAGGTGTTCGTTTACTGCGGCCTTGGTGGCTTCAAGGGCTTCGCCCAACGACTGGTCCGTTCCGGAACTCGACTTTTTCAGAAGATCGAGATCCTTCATCTTGAGGAAAAAGTTGTTTAATTTATCCTCCCACGAGTTACCAAAGTTGATAACGTCCTCTGTAATTTCGATACCGCTGTTCCAGTTACCAAGGAGGAATACAATGCGCAGACTGCGAGAGGTCCAATCCTTTCGTTCAAGAGCTTCTCGAATTGTGGTGAAGTTCTTTAGACTCTTGCTCATTTTTGAGCCTTGGATCTAAACATAATGTCAATACTCAATACTCTGGCATTTGAAGTTGACATTGAAGTCAAAGAGTTTTGACTCACCGAAAGATGTCCCATGTGCAAGAAATAATTAATCCACTGATCATGTGTATGAGTGTTCCAATAAGCCTCGCTCTGCGCCAACTCATTATCGTGATGAGGAAACGCCAGGTCAATTCCACCACTATGAATATCAATTGACTTGCCTAACCTGTCCGAAGCCATGGCTGAGCACTCGATATGCCATCCCGGTCGACCCTTGCCCCATTGACTGGACCAGCTGGGCTCGCCTGGTTTGGATGCCTTCCACAATGCAAAATCAGACGGTGAGTGTTTCTCGGTTGTCTTGCTTGTCAAAGCTCCTTCTCCTTCTGCGACGAGTTTGCCGTCGGACCTACTCCAAGGTTCGAGGCGAGCATATGGAAAACCAGCATCCTCGAACGCCTTGATATCGAAGTACACAGAGCCGTCGGAAGTCACGTATGCAAATTTATTCTCCACGATGCGTTCAACGAATTGGGCGATTTGCGGACCGTATTCAGTAACGCGAGTAAGTTCATCGGGATCCAAAACGTTCAAGTCCCGCAGGTCGCGCATGAAACGCTCTTCGTATTTCCTCGTAAGCTTCGTGAAGATGGAGTAATCGCTGGCATCGATCTTCGACCCCTCGAGCTGGTCAAGATATGGAAGAAAAACGTCCTGCGCATCTGTATAGAAAGTCTCACTCAATGCCGGAGGAGCAATCTCAGCCTCCGCAATAGCCTTTGCCGCCGACGCAAGAGTCTTGATGTGCATCTTCGTCTTGGCTTCATCGTCACCGGGCTTCTCGTTTCCGGGTAGGGGACCTCCGTTCAGTACAGTTGCATACACCTTCTCCACCTCAGCCTGATATTTTGACGGCGGCAGCTCGGGGTCCAGCAGTCGCAAATTTTTGGTCAGGTAGGCCTTGTAAGCTGCCTTGGCGGTATCAAGCACGGTTGCATCGATCGTAGGATGCGCAGAGACGAACTTATTGAAAAGGTATTGCTGACGACCACGAAGAATAATCTTATCATCGACATCGGTAATATTCATGACAAAGTGTACATCGAACTTGAAATAATCGCGGAGAATACGGCGAATGATATCAGTCGTGACATAGTTCCTCGCATGGCCAAGATGCGAGTCATCGTATACTATCGCAAACAAAACCGAAACAAATCAGCTATGCGCCGGCGCATTTACTACACCAGAGCGGTGGGCGGGGGGGGATTGTATGGACTGACCAGTTGGTCCGCAAGCATACCAGGTTACTTTCCGCCCATTAGGATCAACCGGCACAAACGGTACTTTGGTCTTGGTCAGGGAATTGTAGATTTTGAGGGAGGGCAGTTTTGCGTCGGGAGAAACGGCGGGTTGCTGCCATGCAGGCTGCTGGCGAGCAGTCGCCATGGTTCTGGACAAGATCGAAACGAATGGTAGCTTGTTCTGTGGTTTGAGACGCAATCGTGTAGACAAGAGAGAAATGTTCAATTTCATGTAGAGAGAAGGACGCCGTTTGGAAAGAAAGAGAGAGAGACAGGAAGGGAGAGACGCAAAGAGAGAAAGAGATGAGCGGGGGGGGCTTTTATTATTGTTGAGTTGCCAGTAACACCTGGAGAATGGGCGCAGGGAGGGGCAGTAAAACTCGAGTCATCCAAAAAAAGTCCACAGCGAATTGACTCATTGACCTCAAGGTAACCCTACTAACCCTAGGTAGTCTAGCCGCCTTGGGTGAGCTCTGCGGCGGGCCGCAAAAAAAAAGATTGAACAACTTTACATGCGGCGCAATGCACTGTAACTCGACAGCGTGAGTCATTTTTTTAAGTATCTTGATTCTGGAGAACCTATCGCCATGCCCTCCCCCTTCTTCAACCCCGGCACAACCTCACAAGCCGACCAACTCGCCATCCTCCACCTACGACGAGACGCCCTCGTCCCGACAATCCTCTGCCTCCACGACGACGAAGAACAAGGCTACGACGAAGGCAAAGTCGTCAACACACGTTTCGGCTCATTCCCTCACAGCACCTTAATCGATCAACCATGGGGGTCTCAGATTGTAGCTTCAGATGTCAACACCGGTAAAAGATCGCGCGTGAAGCGGGGAGGTGCAGGCGCCGGGAAAAGGAAAGCGGCTGCTTTAGCTGACGGCGGTGATGATACAACTACAAGCAATGCTGCGACTGCTGCATCGCCCAAGGCAGCGAGCAGTGGGTTTATTCATTTAATACCGCCTACGCCTGAATCGTGGACTTCGGCGCTGCCGCATCGGACGCAGGTGGTTTATACGCCGGATTATAGTTATATTCTGCACAGATTACGTGCCTCGCCTGGCAAGACAATTATTGAGGCGGGTGCGGGCAGTGGCTCATTCACGCATGCCGCTGCGCGAGCAGTCTTTAACGGGTACGCAAGTCATGAGCCAGCGCACAAGAAGCAAAGGACGCGATTCGGCAAAGTCTGCAGTTTCGAATTCCATCAAACGAGAGCAACAAAAGTACACGAGGAACTGAAACAACATGGCCTCGAAGACGTGGTCCGCGTCACGCATCGCGATGTCTACAATGATGGATTCTTACTACCCGCCGATCAATCGGGAGGAAATGCATCACCAAAAGCAAACGCCATCTTTCTGGACCTCCCAGCCCCCTGGCTAGCCCTCAAACACCTCACCCGCCAACCATCCGACGGCTCCGAGTCGCCCCTCGACCCGTCAACCGCAGTCCGTATCTGCACATTCTCACCGTGCATGGAACAAGTCCAAAAAACCATCAGCGTCCTCCGGCAATACGGATGGCTCGAAATCTCGATGGTGGAGGTGCTGCATCGACGGATTGAAGTTCGTAGAGAGATCGTGGGTCTTGAGACGGAGGGAGTTAGACGGGCGATGGTCTATCCGAAATCGGTGGATGAAGCCGTGGGGAAATTGAGGGTTGTCGAGGGTCGGTTGAAGGAGTTTCAGAAAGCCCAGAAAGAGGCGGCTGAAGCAGCGGCAGCAGCAGCTGCTGCTGCTGCCGAGAATGGGGATACTGTTCCTGCTAAAGCCGAGGAGCCGAGTGAGCATATCAAGACCGAGGAGGAGCCAACCGAGCAGCAGCGGCAACGGCAACAAGCGAATGATGAGACCAAGGACAAGTCGCCGCAAATTTCTGCATACGAAATGGGCCGACTGGTTCATCGCACCGAACCAGATCTCAAGACGCATACTTCATACCTCGTTTTTGCGGTGTTGCCTCGCGCGTGGTCTGCAGAGGACGAGCGAAAGGCGAGGGAGATGTGGCGTTCCCGGCCTACATAAGTCCGTCTATACGTATATAGAATAGATAGAAAAAAGCTAGAATATGGTTTATGACAAGTTCATTATGCGTCTATATATCATTTCAATTCTTCGTAATATGTTCAGTTATATTCTATTTCTCATCCCGTCAAGCGTACGTGCCGTACGGGACCATGCAATACTACTCAAACGCTGTATATGCTTCTCTCCAAATCCTCTCCATGTTGGTATTTTCAATCAAAGATTATTCTCCTGGCGGAACTTATCCCATGCTTCGTTGAGTGTACTAAACACCGCTCCTGCAATCATTCGTTGTTCGGTGGTAGCGGTTGTAGGAATCTATCAAAAATTAGTAAACATTGCCACAAGACTATTTCATATAAAGTAAAGTATAGGGGGGGAATACCTTATCAGGGTGCACCTTCGCAATCCCCTTCATATACTGAATCTTGACCTTATTCGCAAGGATCAACTCAGACATGTTAATCTTCTTCCACCCTGATTCCGGCCAGAGGACGTTCTCGAGACTTCCCAACAAGGCACGCAGATTGTCTTGTTTCCCGTCCCGCCATGCCATTATCTTTGCGTCGACGCTATCCGTTAGCGCAAGTTTTTCCTCATCGGCGCGCTCGGCGGCTTCGTTTGCGGCGCGGAGGCGTGTGACTGCTTCCGCTGTGGGGGCTGTTTTTGTGCTCGAGAGGTCGCTTAGGGCGGATGCCCTAGGGGCGAGTTGTGGTTTTCTGGGAGGAGGACGTGATGCAGGAGGTCGTGCGGCGGCGGCAGCAGGGGTAGGCTTGCTGATACCAGCTGCTTTCTCGCATCGATTTCGACCTTGAATACTCGTGCTACCGCCATGACCCGCCTCAACGGCCTGTTTCCATGTCTGTGCTGCATCCACCCATTTCTCGAGATGCTCGAGGGCCTCAGCCTTGCGCATAAGCGCTTTTCCGAAGAAGTCTTTCATTGGCTTTGCGGGTTGACCGTTTCCGAGCTCGATGTTTTCCCCTTCGCCCTTCGCAGGCCCGATGAATGCGAGAATCGTGTCTGCGTCGGAGATGGCTACTTTAGGCTCGCCGATCTTTAATGCAGTCATGGCTCGATTGCTGAGTACTAGTATCGTCACGGGATGATCTTTGGGAAGATAGGACAGTGCTTTGGTAAAAGATTCGTGTGCCGCGCCGTAATCTCCTCGCTTATATGCATCATTTCCGCTCTCACGGTCCTTGTGAGATGATAAAAGTGCCGATTGCGAGACTGAAGGGATTGCGCGCGCAGAAACTTTTGGTCGTGATGGAATTGGTGTTGATGGTTTTGATGCTCGTGTAATCGGAGCTTGGGCCGGCGGGTTTGTAGGAAGGGGGGGTTTCGGGTTTGAGCTATCCAATAGATCTATATTGTTATCCTGGGCGACTGCTGGCGGTGTTGGCTGCTGAGGTCTCCGCCGTCTGGCAGGGCTGACATATGCTTGTGCTGATTGCTCTTCCAACGCACCTCGAGTGAGTTGAGTTTTGATATCTCTGCCAAACTCTTGCGGCCGCCGCTGTTGCTGTGGCTGTGGCTGAGATTGTGGTTGAGGTTGAGGTTGTCGGAAAGGGTTTCTGTTCTCCCGTCTCTCAGGCGGCCCCTCGGTGAAAGGTGCAGGTGCAGGTTGGTGTCGCGGCTCTACAGACCCAGGTCTGCGAGGAGCACTACGAGCAGGTCGGCCGGCACCCGACTCCAAAAGTAAGGCTTCATCCGTCATAT
This sequence comes from Talaromyces marneffei, assembly GCF_009556855.1. Taxonomy (NCBI): domain Eukaryota; kingdom Fungi; phylum Ascomycota; class Eurotiomycetes; order Eurotiales; family Trichocomaceae; genus Talaromyces; species Talaromyces marneffei. Next base: position 1,736,536 of record NC_072350.1, on the reverse strand, counting down.
TTGCGGGCTGCTCAGGTACAGGTACAGGGCCGCGCACATCCTTCTGCGGAACTTTAGGAGCACGAGGGCCGCGCTCTTCTAGACTCCGAGCGGAAGCAGCTTCTCGCATCCACTTTGGTTGGTTGGGATCTGCATCAGCATTAAACTCCTGCACAGCCTGTTGCACTTTCTTGCTTCCTTGCTTCCACAGAGAGTTTGCGGTTTTGAATAACGAATTACCAAAGCTAGCAGCCATTTCACTGACATCTCGCTCCTGACGATGCGGGGATCTGCTATCACCTCGACGTCCCTCTGTTTCCCCTTCTCTCATCCAAGACGGCACGTTTTGTCTACGTGGTCGTTGATCCTCGCGGTTGCGCGATGGTTGCTCTTCAGGTGGAAGCCCCGCCTTGGATCTCGCTTTTTGCCGTGATTCGGAATGTGCTTGATTCAAGAGCCAGCCAACTGCAGCCTGCACGTCTACTCCGGATTCCGTATTTTGTAAAGCCTCCGCGGCTTTTTCTAGCGGAAATCCCATATCGACTAGCTCAGCCACGGCGCGGTCTCGTGGATCGTCGGCTTGCGCTGGAGGGCTTGGGGCTGGGGACTTTGATTTGGCTCTAGCAGGCGCCGCTTCAGACACAGGCTTCCCAAGTAATCCAAGAAAATCATCATCGTCATTATCCTGCGCTGAAGGCTGAACCGCTGTCGGCCTAGATTGTTTCATTGTTCCCAAACCAAATGGATCATCGTCATCATCAAACCCCAAGTTGTTTTCAGGCTCATCGATTGTCCGATTCAATGGACTCTGCGTCGCTGACCGAGAAGTGGATGCAGAGGGAATAGGAAAATTCGTAGAAGAATCCACAGGCGCCGATGCATTGAATGCAGCTAATATATCATCCTCGTCCGGAGACGGAATTCGCGCCGCTGCAGATGCCGGCGACGCAACTCTTGCGCTCCCTTTCTGATCTAAATTATCCCAAAACTGAGCATTCCGGCCTCCGTACTGTGCCTCATACTTGCTCCGCTTTTCGGCTTCTTGCTTGGCTTTTTGTTCTTGTAGCTTCCTCTGCTGCTCCAGGAGAGATAGATTCTTATTGTTATTAGATGCTCCAAAAGATACCAAATTCGCAAAGCTGTCATTAGCCGGCGTGGCTGGCTTCGATGGCGGGTTGGAAGAATATCCATTTGATGATGGCGACGGCGTCGGGCGTGGTTGGATAGAGGGGACGCGCATTGTGTTCATTAATCCGGAGCTCATAGGCGGAGGTTTGTTGGACTCGTTGGAGCTGGGAGTCCAGCTCAGGCCGGCGAGATCATCCATCGTGAAGTAATAGAGGCTCCTTAGGCGACGCGGAGACGATGCTGAGGTGGTTCAAGGTTGTGCGGGACGCTTAAAAGAGGAGCACACGGTTTCAGGGGTCGAGTCATACAGACTACGGAAAGCAATACAAAGAAATCATGTCAATCAATTGATTGGGAGGCCGTTCAGAGAGAAAACATCTCTGAAACGAAGCGCCGTTGGCTGTTAGTGTCAGGGCAGTGTTGTGTAGGAGCTTGGCTATCTGCCTGCTCTGTAGCGCAGTCACTGATAGCGGTATGTGGCTGAGCCCACGATGGTGTCACGACTGTGGTGTGCCACAGTGGCAGCGGAATCGCTCTGTGGCTGGAGCAGGTCCGTCAAGATTTCTGCCTAAGGCTCCCACAGCTCGCCAAGGAAAATCAGTGTCAATGCGTCATTCCCATTCGCAGCCCATGGCGCCATTCTCACATGCAATATTGAGTGTACGTCGCAAACACTATCACAGACGATCAAACCATAAATTGATTCTTGTCATGCTGATTGCGGGCTCTGGCGAGAAGTCACCTGATATCATAGCTACCGCATGACTCTATCCAGAGCCCCGAGCCTCCATACAGAATCAGCAGACGTCCATTCGCAATGGAGTCGTCCTGTGTGCTTTCAGTGCTTTGTGCTCGAGTGGGCCTCGCTCTTAGAGTTCGTCTGAGCCGGCGCATCGGAAGTCTTCCCGTGGAGAAGAGTAGAGCGCGACTCCACCAATACCAGGCTGGTAGTATTACGCTGTATCCAGACAGTATTCTCAAGTTTCAACTATTGAACGTTATATTCCTGTTGGCAAAACTCAATCGAGTTGCCAGGTGAATTTTCAAGTTTTGTCTTCATTTTTGCCGAGTGCTGAGTTACAGCATGTGAATTGTGCCCGGCGTTCGACTATGCAGAGAGTATGTTGCAGTGCTGATTGTGCGATAGTCTAATACTAATTCTGGTAATCGGAGCGCTCCGTGAGGATACCGTACAGAGTAAGTATGTATGTAATTCTATCACCCAAATCGGCATATGCAATGGCACGCTACGCGGCTATAGTCAGACGTCTTATTGCAGAGTCGCGATAGGTATTTCCACATATCTGCGTAATTATGCAACGGAAACATAAAACTGTGTCGAACTGCGTGTCCATGCTGCGGCCACAGCACGCGAATCACAGACCATATATGCGACCCGGTGTCAAGGTCTTGGGACTCTGGCTTTTGTCTTGTTTATTTTGCGTCTGCAAGTTTGACCTTTTCCTGACTTTCTTCTGACAATCCCCGTGGTTATGTTATGCGGAAGGTTATAAAAGTCGAAGGATCAAACCTACTACGTACTACGTAGTATAGAAGCTCTTGCCGCTGAGGTGTCGAGCCCACTGTGAGATGAAATTCGCCACCACCACAAGGAGAGGAGTCAAACGACCCTGGAGAAATCGGGCACGGAGGAGCACTGCGGGGACGCTTATTTCTGACTGCCTGGATACAGTGGATAGCTGGAGGGAACGGGAACATCTGTGTATCACGATCATTGCTATCGATAGCTGACATCGGGCATTTTACCGGCCGAACTTACCCTACCCCTTATCCTGATCGCGTGTCTGTAACAAATAGATGAATTGTGACAGAGGAGAAGGATAGAGATTGCAACATGGCGTTTTGGAACCAAACAGGATAAACATGGCGGTAATTACAATCAGAGCGGCGGGAGTCCGTGCTTTGACACACGCAAACCAGCAGCACAGGCCAAATCAAATAATACGGACTCAATTGATTCTGAGAGTACGTGTTTCGACGATCAGGGAAATCGGTCCACACGTAGTCATGTCATGCCATGTTGCGCTGAATGCACATGCCATGCAAGCTTGATATGCGACATAGTTAGACGGCGAACTCCGTCTGATCAAGTACGTACCTCCTACTCGTACAGAGTACGGTAGTATACGTAGTAGGCGTAGCCTAACTACGTATGTATGTGGTATGCGTACTAACTACAGTATGCGCCAACTGCTAGCCTCGACAGGAATGGATTGTTACACTGGGCGGGCTAGGGAAATAAGGGTGGGCGCCGTACCTTGGCGGGTTCAAGCAGACATTGCTGCGTACTGCGACGTAGTACGTAGTACGTGTACTATGAGATAGCACGGACAGATACCAGATAGCGATAGGATGGTCCCTGTTCTACTATATACAGAGAGTAATACCAACTGAAGAATTCCCTCGCCCGCTCCGCAAAATACTCGCGTCGTCTTCAAAGGCCACTTCAATCTCCGTGTTGGTTAAACAGACTTCCACAATGCCAGTCGCCATTCACGGGTCGCTTCGGGGGTTCAGAGTTCTCTCCTCCGTGCAGGAACTAACAAAATAAGTTCTTGCAGGGTCCAGGCTCTGCTTAGTCGGCGGGCGCTCCGACTTGTACGGTAGTCGAAGACTCAAGAGCCCCCAGTTTACCCGACGCTTGATCTTTCCTCCTTCAACTTTGCTTCTCTTCGCGCCGATTCTTTCTGGGTCTTCGTTTCTGCTGTTGTTTTATTCTTTCTTTTTTTCTTCTCCATTTCTTTGCCTTTCTTTTTAAGTTTCTCATCTCCAAAAGTGTTTCTTTGCTCGGTGCTTGTTTGGTAAACAGTCACATCCACTTCTGCCGGATCCTCTCACGAAACTAACGGCTCCTTACTTGACAAAAAAAAGTGCTATTGATTCCAATACTCCGTTTTGGGAACCACTTCAAACCCGCAAAAATAAGGCGACATTGGCTGGAGCTGTGATACATACCACCAATTGCTTTGTGACCAACTGGTCTTGGAAGATTGGGTTTTTCCACCCCTACAGCACGTGTCATCTAATCTCCTTTATTCTCCCCTCACCCCTTCCCCGCTCTCGACGAATCTTATGCTGAGCGGCACGCACCCTAACACCACCAAAACAACAAATCAAAATACCCCAGCCAATTTGAACCAACCCCCAGCTAGTCACAATGGGTTTGTTCAAGAGGAAAGATTCAAAGCACTCGATTCACAGCGAGGAGGACCAAGATGCCCATTCGGCGCATAGTACACGCAATTCGACAGCCTCCCTGAGGTCGTCCGCAATCAGATCAACTGGAAATCTACCGGTCTCAATTCCAGAGGTTCCAATTTCCAAACCCCCAGACCCAAGCCTCGACCCGGCTGCCTATTTACGAAGCATACATGCCGTTCGAGAGCGCTCCAGAATTGTGCTGCAAAGAGCCAGGGCAGATAAATTGACGCATTTCGATGTGGACATGACCAAATTCGAATCCACTGCATCATATGTCGTTTCCATTATAAAGGTGCGACCTCTATTGCCCGCTCTTGTTTTTGACTCGTACTAATGTGGTTCTTAGAGAGATTATGCCCCTGATTACTCGTCAATCCCTCCGCACGGTCGTTGGCAACATTTCGATGTCGGCGGAAGACCCCGAATCGACCAGCTTTTACAGTCATGGCCCAGCACAATCGATCCCACAGAACGAACCAGAAGATTAATCGACCTGTTTTTGATATCTGTTTTGTTGGATGCCGGCGCAGGAAACAAGTGGTCGTACAAGTCAAAGGAGTCCGGAAAGGTGTTTTCGCGAAGTGAGGGCCTTGCTGTCGCAAGCTTGGAAATGTTCAAGACGGGTTTATTCAGCAGCGATCCCACTGAGCCATGCCAAGTCGATGGTGCAGGATTGAAGAAAGTGACTGTTGAAGCTTTGGCGAGGGGTATGCAACACTCTGAGCACAACCCACTTGCAGGATTGGAGGGTCGAGCGGGGCTTTTGCAACGACTCTCCGAGGCGCTGAACAATCAAGAGCTTTTTGGAGTTGATGCTCGGCCTGGTAATATGCTCGGTATGTTTGTCTTCTGATCAGGCAAAGACCAAGGCTAATTGTGGATGTATAGATTATCTCCTTTCTCACCCAACAACACTCGCTTCTTCAGTTCCAATCGTGTCGATACCCACATTATGGTCCGTGCTTATGGACGGTTTAGCTGCTATCTGGCCGCCATCGCGGACACAAATCGATGGAGTCTCGATTGGCGATGCATGGAGGTGTTCAAGCTTACCACAACAACCCCCAGCCAAGCCCTGGGAAGGCATTGCACCGTTTCATAAATTAACACAATGGCTATGCTATTCCATAATGGTGCCCATGACGCGGTTGATGAAGATTCATTTCGCCGGCTCCGAGCTTCTAACAGGTCTCCCCGAATACCGAAACGGTGGTCTTTTGATTGATATGGGATTGTTGACATTGAAGAATGCGGAGATGGAAAGAGGTCTCAAAGCATATGAAGATAATGCTCGGAGAGAGGGTCAACCAAGCATGGAAGTTGTTCCGGTATTTTCGGCAGATGACGATGTGATTGTTGAATGGCGAGCCGTCACTGTGGGATTCTTGGACGATTTATTAGAGGAGGTTAATCATCAACTTAGTCTCCGGGGAGATGAGGCTCTCTCTCTGGCCCAACTGCTTGAAGCTGGCACATGGAAGGTGGGTTATTTTTCCCCCATTCCTAACGAAATAATATCTAATAAGTAATCAACAGGGCGGACGCGAGATTGCCGAAGTCTCAAGACCAAACACCAAAGAGCCACCGATCATGATCATTTCCGATGGCACCGTGTTCTAACGGCTACACCTCGAACATTGTTTCGTTTTTTCCTTTTCGAACTTGAACCGACTCACTTATACTTCGCTTCTATTTCTCTTCGTCTCGATTTTTTTTTTTTCACTTTTATTCTATACAGAGACGTCTTTGATTGATGATGATACCAATGGTTGAATGAGTTTCACTATACGACGACAAAGACCATACCTTGATGATGATGATGCAACCTATGCATTGCATGACTACATCTTATCCACCAGCATAATAATATCAGAAAATCGATACCATCGACGCATCGACTTCAATTCTTGACGGCAAGACTACTTTGCGTCTTCCTTTCGCTTCTTACAACCTAACCTCTTTTTCACTTCTTTGCACACCTTTTGGATACCTAGTGTGCATTATATACTTGAGCATATATTATATCTTATATTTGGACTTGTAGAGAATATATCTCCTTATTTCTTTTGTTCTACCAATATATTTCTCTGTATGGAGTAAATATTATACTACTATGTATTCAATAGATCATAGTACTACTGTATGTATTACCCCGCTTGAGCTATCATGGCTATTGGCGGCAGTTTCTTAGTAAATGATGCACTGGTTTTCCTGCCTTGCCGTATCTCTCTCTGATTAGCCTCACTTCACTTCATTCGACTAATTGATTCTCGAACAAGCATCAATCACTGTGCTATACTAGCTGACATAGCTGTACAGTGTAATTGCATCTATTGTGTATTTCTTGCAAAACACCCCATACATAATCCCACCTGTATGGGAGTTCCCACCTAGCTTTAACGCACAGGACCACTGTCCATGCGACACGAGAACAACCACCTCAGTCATCCACCACGCAACTAGATCGTGTCTACACTGGTAATCAGCCTGTCATATCCGGCATGGATCTCCGCAAGAAGAAGAGGAAGGTCCTTCTGATGGGCAAGAGTGGTTCTGGAAAGTCCTCGATGCGATCGATTATTTTCAGCAATTATGTTGCAAAGGATGTGCGCCGATTAGGCGCCACCATTGATGTGGAACACAGCCATGTGAAGTTTATGGGGAATTTGACACTTAATTTATGGGATTGTGGAGGGTGAGTTGTTTTTATCTGCATGTTCCTGCTGGGGTTTCTGCAGAACTAACCTCTGCCAGACAAGATGCCTTCATGGAAACCTACCTCGGCGGCCAACGAAGCAACATCTTCTCCGACGTCGCCGTCCTCATTTATGTGTTTGACATTGAATCTCGCGAGGTTGAGCGCGACCTCGACACGTACAACGCCGTCATCGAGGCCCTCCACCAACACAGTCCCGGCGCCCACGTGTTCTGTCTAATCCACAAACTCGATCTGATCCAAGCCGAGCATCGACAACGTATCTACGAAGAACGCTCGTCGCTGATCCGTCATCGCTCAAAACATTTCGATATCGATACCTTTGGGAGCAGCATATGGGATCAATCCCTATACAAAGCTTGGGCGGGGATAGTGCACAAACTCATTCCGAATTTGTACGTTATCGAGCGCTTTTTGAGCGCGTTCGCGACCAAGATTGATGCGGAAGAGGTGATATTGTTTGAGCGCTCGACCTTTCTGACGGTTACCTCATTTGCGTCTGAAGTCGGAAGTTTAAACCCGATTTATGATCGTCATGAACGACTATCGAATATCATGAAGGCATTTAAACATTGCGCCGCTCGCAATACGCATACCACCCCGGCCTCCGCGGGGTTTTTGGTGATGCATACAAAGACGCCGCAGTTTAACGTCTTTCTGGGCCGGTTTACGGATAACACCTATATCTTTGTGGTCGTGCCACCCGGCGAAGCCGCCTACAATTGCGCAGTGCTGAATACCATGTTGGCGAGAGAAGGGTTTGCGAAAGCGGCAGGTCACGGTGGGGATGGGTTTCCCTTACCGATGTCTACGTCCGCCGCGTCGCATTCCAAGGGTCAAAATGGGGGGCAATATGGATCTTTGCGAGAATGATTGAATTTTAATGAAATGAATGAAAATGAGATTCAAGTCGGAAGGATGGATGTGTTTCGATAGATTCGATAGATTCGCACAGTTTCTTGCTCCTGCTGTTTGGATTGTTTATATCCCCCGCGGCTCATTTTATTGATTACTGTTGGAGCGACGGCGTTGTTGCTTGCTTGCGAAGTTCTTTCGTCTGCGTCGTCGGTACGAAATCTGGCATCCGGTGCTTTTGTGATTCAAAACTTCATGTACATAGTCAAAATGAACAGATACCCTAAACCAACTTTCTACTAAACGTCAATTAGTCTGATCGAGTGTACATAGTATGATTCCCATTCGTTAGTCGGACTAGCTGTTGATTGATCTTTATAACACATGCCATGCCTTATACTACAAATTCAGCACATGCGACATCCACAGAGAAACTGTCCAATTACAGCCAAATCTGGGGAATGTGGTTGCATCATCATGACGCTGTCCATCACCATCACACCACAACGTATCATTGATAGGTGCCCAACCTCAAACACTCCAGAACCTCGTCTGAATATGTTTCTTTTCTGAAGAATGAGTGAAGTTCACACACGCAGCTATGGTGAATACTAAGAATACCACCTCGTGCTCACCGTCAGCGTCAAAATCAAAAGCGTACGAAACCCGCGACGCCATCGCCGACATCTGGGGTCCACGTACCCCATACAAGCACGAATGGCCGACTAGGGTTGATGAGCGATTGATCGATGAGCCTGAGAAATGGGTTCAGAGTGCGTGCGTTTTCTGCAGGTACGTCACCTCCAAGCACATCAATGCAGTACTCGAAACACTGATGAAATAAATGTCCAATACAGTAATGGATGTGGCCTAGACATCGGCGTCAAAAATGGAAAAGTAGTCGGTGTCCGCGGCCGAGCAACTGACCGCGTGAATAAAGGCCGTCTTGGTCCTAAGGGGCTCAACGGGTTCGTCTATCCAGCCTTTCCCTTCTCTTCTACTATCAAAATCAACACTCGTTGATCTGTGTGTTACATATATATAGGTGGACGGCAATATCCCACCCAGACCGCTTGAAGTATCCCCTCGTACGCAAAAACGGGAAACTGGAGCGTGTCTCATGGGACGAAGCCATGAATGTCATTGTGCAGAGAGTTAAGCAGACGCAAGCCCGGCTTTCGAATCATGGCATTGGGTTCTATACGAGTGGCCAGCTGTTTTTGGAGGAGTATTTTGTTCTAGCAACCATTGGGAAGGCGGGGTTGAATACGTTGCATATGTGTGCCTCTTATCATCACCATTATCATCATCTCATCTCATCTAGGGAGGTGGCTGACTGTATATAGGGATGGGAACACGAGACTGTGTACGGCGACGGCTGCGGCTTCTATGCGCGAGTCTTTTGGGTCTGATGGTCAGCCTGGCTCGTATACCGATATTGATTATACGGATTGTTTGTTTATGGTCGGCCACAACGTCTCAAATACGCAGACCGTTCTGTGGAGTCGAATGCTGGACCGATTAGATGGGCCAAACCCTCCAGAACTCATCGTCGTCGATCCAAGACGATCAGATACAGCGAAACGTGCGACAGTTCATCTAGCGCCCAAGATTGGGACGAATATGGCTTTACTGAATGGAATACAACATCTCCTTTTTGCCAACGACTGGGTTGACGAGGAGTTTGTCTCCAAGCATGTCGTTGGACTCGAGCAGCTCAAAAAGACCGTCGAAAAATATACGCCAGAACACGTCGAAGAAATCACCGGCGTCCCGCAGTCCCAGCTCAAAGAAGCAGCGCGCATAATCGGCACTACAAAAAGTCTACTCTCAACTGCCCTCCAAGGCGTCTACCAATCCAACCAAGCCACCGCCAGCGCCTGCCAAATCAACAACATCAATCTCTTGCGCGGCCTGATTGGTAAACCCGGTAGCGGTATACTGCAAATGAACGGCCAACCCACAGCCCAAAACAACCGTGAATCAGGCTGTGACGGCGAATATCCGGCATTCCGCAACTTCCAGAATCCGAAGCATGTGCAGGAGATTGCAGATGTGTGGAATATTGACGTTATGCATGTCCCGCACTGGGCGCAACCGACGCATGTATCGGCTATGCTCAAACATATCGAGCATGGCTCGATTGATATCATGTGGATCTCGGGCACAAACCCCTTAGTCAGTCTGCCGCATTTACAACAAGCGCGCGACTTATTTACGAAACCAGACTTGTTCGTGATCTGTCAGGATATCTACATGACCGAAACCGCTGCAATCGCAGACGTAGTCCTGCCATGCGCCCAATGGGGCGAGAAAACAGGCTGTTTCACGAACGTTGATCGAACAGTACATCTCTCCCATAAAGCCGTTGAGCCTCCCGGCGAGGCAAAACCGGATATGGCTATATTCCTTGATTTTGCGAAACGAATGGACTTCAAGGACAAGGATGGGAATGATTTGTGCCCCTGGTCAGAGCCGGAGGAAGTGTTTAATGCATGGAAAAGAATGTCTAGTGGTAGACCGTGCGATTATAGTGGGTTGAGTTATGAGAAGTTGACTGGTGGATCGGGGATACAATGGCCCTGCAATGCTGAGAATCCGCAGGGAACGGAGCGTTTGTTTACTGATGGCAAGTTCTTCACGGATATTGAGCATTGCGAGAGCTATGGCCATGACCTTGAGACGGGGGCGCCGATGACGAAGGCCCAGTATGAGTCGTTCAACCCCGCAGGGCGCGCGATACTCAAGGCTGCTGAGTATAGACCCCCACTAGAGACTCCTGACGAAGAGTATCCGTTCAGATTATCCACGGGTCGGAATGTGTATCATTTCCATACGCGCACAAAGACGGGCAGAAATGAAAGATTGCAACGCGCCTGCCCCGAAGCGGTGGTGCAGATCTCGCATGAAGATGCGCAAGACTTACAACTAAAAGAAAAAGATATGGTGGTTGTCCGATCTCGTCGAGGCGCTATTGAGCTTCCCGTCGTCATTGGGAATATTGAGAAAGGGCAGGTTTTTATCCCGTTTCATTTTGGATATTTTGATGCCAAGGATGAGCGTGCGAGAGCTGCGAATGAGTTGACTATTGGTATTCTCCCTGTGGTTTTGGATGCTAAGTCCTCAGAAGCTGACGAGAATAGAACAATGGGATCCCATCTCCAAACAACCAAGCTTCAAATCCGGGGCCGTCAAAATCGAAAAAATAGATGATCAGGAGCCAGGAACCGTCAAGATTCATGCCAGACAACGGCAATCTGAAGCCATACATAAAGTTGAAACAACACCCAAACCAACCGCCAACATGGAACAAGGAGACCAATTCAAAAGAAGACTCACACCCTGGCTCAGCTCAACGCACGACGCTCTCAACACCTTGGTCGAAATATACGATGAACTCGTCCCAAAACTAGTCCAAGATCTAGACATCCAATCTGGCCTCAGGCTTATGTGCACCATAACGCATGAAATCATCGACCATCTTCAGCCGTACATAGAGAAATACCACGATAACCAGCGGTACAGCGCACAAATCTCGTGGAACCTGCGCGACTCTTTGTTCTCGCTGTCCCGCGGCTCTGACTCCTTTCGGGTTATCACCACTTTACAGGCGGTTGATCTTTTCGTGACGTATATAGATGGTTATTTGATTGCCTTAAAACCGGCAAGTATGGCCCTTTGGGATAAGGGGTTCGTTGATGCGGTGGACTTTGCGCAGGCACAGCTCGCGAGACAGCAAGCGTGGGTGCGGTCTCATCTTAAGACAAAGAGTCCGCAGACTCTACTGGTGCCTGTGCCGGTGGAAGAGGATTTGGAATGCGAAAGGCAGCGCACTTCCTAAAATGGTCGGATGTGTAATTTTTTTTCTCTCTTGTACAGCGTATATACATATATATATATACATGTCTATAATGTTGGTACAGGACGAGGTTTAGCAACCTCCCCATAAGCACTCATGAAACGTAATAATATCTCCTCCTCATTAGCCTTTGTGTTGCACGCATTCGAGTCATAATATACATACCATCTGCTCCTCCGTCCCTTCAAACTGCGTACAAAAATCGTCCGCCATCTTCCACACCTTCGGATCCAGAAAGCCCACCGAAATCCCCTCCCAAGCATTCAAGATGGTAGGCATATCGAATGATCTTCCCAGCAAAATCTCGCAAAGGACGCGTATATCAGCAGCTGACTTCGCCATAGGACCGGGACTATCGAAAAACTCCGTCATGTAGTACAGCCCTGTAGAATATTGGATTCCAACGGTAGGCTTGAGAGCGTAACGATGGAGCCGAATGTCTCCGTGCCCATGGCTAGAGGAGAGAAACCAGCTGCTACTGAGACTGCGGAGCCGGTTGATGAGCCGCCGGGGGCCTATCAAATTACCCCTTCAGCAGACAAGGAAGACGGATAGAGTAGGGGTGATGTTGTTTACAGAATGACCGAGTAACTTCTCATTCTCCCCCATCGCCTCGACCTGGAAATCTGACGCTCTGCATCGAGCGTCGCGGCAATGGCGAGGATCTTGTCGCGCGGTACTGGTGATATGAGCGCGTTGAGGGTGGGTTCATGGCGATCGATCTGTGCGAAATAGTATTGCACGATTTGGACGCTTGTTATTTTGTTTTGGAATAGTAAGCGTTGGAGAGCGGTTGCCGTGGTGGTTATGACGTCGAAGGTCATTTTTTCTACAGGCCGATACAGGCAGGTGAGAATTTTGAGTGAGTGGGTGTTGGAGTTGGTTCGAGCACGTGCTGATCTTATAGAAATTATATCAATGCTGGCTGCTGCTTATTAAAATAGCTACCTAGCTACCTAACTGCCTACTCAATAAAGTGCATAAATAGTGAATAGATTGTTTTGTTACATCAATTCTTAATAAACGGGGCTCAAGAGGGATTAGCACAGGGTGTTTTAGGGCTAAAACGACCCGATTAGGCAATTTTACTGCAACTCCTGGCTAGCAGCTTCTAGGCTGCTTTGCTTTGTTTTTTATCTGTGTTATAACTATACAATATGTAAACATTGAGACATGTATTGTATGTCTAGGAATATCGGGGTGAGAATAGTGGAAATGAGGTTATTTATAATCTCAGCCAGCTTTGAGCATTGATGTGGTTGCGTGGATCTAACGGTTGGTTCGTACGAGGAGATGGCGTCGTGACCAGAAATTGCAAGACCAACTGGCCCATAACAGTAACGCGTTGGACCGATAAGAGAGGCATCACTCAGGTGTGTCTATCTGATATAATATTTTTTATTTGATATTAGGCTTAACCACCGAGCATAAGTTCGGGTAATATACATGGATGATATGAATAACATCTGCGAAGTAGGCTTTTCTTCAATGATGGTTCACTGAGCATGAGAAGTACTGGCCAGCTTCTTGCGTACTCGGATGATGCTGGGTCAATAGAGCTTTGGGACGTCCCGAGGAATTACGAACGGAACAAACTCTCCATTACAACCCATAGCGTGGCGAACCAATATAGTCCCAAGGTTACAGCCATGGCCTTTGAACCCAACAATTGGAGACTTTGGTACGTTGTCTATGGAGGTCCAGTTATCCTCTGGGACATTAGTACAATCTCACCGTTGGACAGGAGCATCTCGACGGGGAATCTTGGAATAATATTGAACTCTGGCATCCCTTGCAACCTTGCCATATCCCCTAATAACGACCTAATTGTGAGGGTTAAGGATGATATTCAATTCTGGTCACTTCCTGGATTCCAGGATCTTCGTAAGCTGAGGAACGAAGGTACTTCGGCTATTGCCATTTCCCAGACAGATTTTGCAAGGGTAGGAGCGAAAAATGAAGTTTTCATCTGCAAACTCATAAACGATCAGGTGCGGCATACATTAAGAGGTCATACGGACGATATTCTGAGTATGGATTTTTCTCCCGATGGTGGGTTGCTGGTAACAGGCTCCAGAGACAGGACTGTGAGAGTCTGGGATATCGCCACCGAAAAAGACATTGCCGTAATGTACGGTCGTAGTCGGGAAGTCATCAGTGTACTATACCTGCCTATTGGAGGTAAGAAGCTCGTGGTATCTGGTTCTGCAGATGGCACAGTGCGAATATGGGACTATGGAGTTGAGAAAGAAATTGCCAGAATTGATAATTTCTATTCGGGGGACTGGGCTATCAAGCGAAGAATGTCCTTTTCCCAGCGAAACAATCTCCTAGCAATTGCCTCCAAATTTCAAGGTAACATATCTGATGGGCGGGTTGAAGTTTAGAGATTGTCCTTCACCTAGCCTATACCTAGGAAAAGAGCTTCTAGCTAAATGGCTGTATTCAAGCATGATCTCTAACATGTTGAGGTATTATCATCCAGGTATCTTTTGCACCCACATCATCTTTCCGTGCCTCATCTAATAGTCTCCAGATCCTATGACGGTTTAGTAAAGCTCGTGGCAAGCACTCTAATGTAGCTCGAAAGTCAAATGAGTCGTGCCGAGCCAGCTGTCGCACCAAGAGCTCCCAGTCCCACAAATTTTCATCTTCTTCGACGTTGCCAGAAAATACCAGAGCCGCGCCTGCTCCTCCATCTTCCCGCTCGTCAATGCGCATATTTTTGACTGATGTGGTTGAAGTATGCACCTGATCTGTTGCTATTGATTCTTGTTCATCCAAGTCCCATAACCAAGGTAGAATCTGTCCATGAAACAACAGATATTCCCATGTCAAAGGAGTAATATTTCGAGTGCATTCTGCTGGTGGATCCGTGAATGGATGCAGATAACCAAAAATCTGCTTTTGGATCTCTACAGGCAGTCGATCCAGTCCTGATTGCAGAACCGGCGCAGCGCTGCTAGATACCGTAGAAAGCGGTTCAAGATAGTACAGCACCTCTGACACTAAATCGTCAATTGGGAAAGGAGCTGCTTAGTATTCCTGTCATCAATCGATAGTTTCTTGTCAGAACAGGCCTCTTATCCCACTTCCAGCAAAACCGCAGTAGCAAAAGAACAAGGCTTAGGAGAAACAAGAATCGACGTACAACCGCATATGGAGATTTCCATGGCCATTGAAGATTACTGTAAAGTTTGATATGTGTATCCCCATGGCAATTGTTATCATAATAATATCGATATGGCTCTTCAACTTTCCACATGGGAAGCCCGGAGCGGAAATATTTACCGACACCGTCCTTCCAATAGATACGAGATTGATACCCCTCGTACATTTCACCGAGACTCGCTGGGATTCTAGTACTTTCATCTTCAGTTCCAAATATATTATTATCTGGGGTCAGACGCATAACATCTTTTCTGTATTCGATCAATCTCTGCATCAAATGGAAACATTTCATGTGCACACCGACCCAAGGGAAGAGCATAGTGGGGTCGTAGAGCACTGGATGACTGTGTGTTAGAAGCCATTGATAGAACTTATGGTCTTTTTCTAAAGTTAGCCTGTAGTTGTATCTAATGATGCGCTAAAAACACCCACCTCGAAAAGGAAGGATTTCCAAGTGCTCTCCTCCACCGTCAAACCGTCTGGTTTTGCGATCTCTGGTCAGATGGCGAGGTGATGTCTTGATGTCTTCACCACTTTGAAGAGATGACGGACGAATAGCGACAACGGATTGGCACCAGTTGTATTTATCCTTCTCGATTTGCAAGGCTGCAGCCTAAAGAGATGTCTCGTTAGATTATGAGGCCCGAGGACATTTCAATATTATCCCTACATTCACTACCAACGGAATACCGCATACTGCCACAAAAGGTGTCGTTGTCGGTATTATCTAAACCCCATCCACCACTTCGGGTGCCGTGTATCGGATCGGCCGGTTCCTGCGACTCTGTGATGTCCATATTCTCTATTGGCGGTGTTGTATCAGCATTCATATGTCAGCCGAATAAAACTGACACGGCGTGGTAGACTGTCAAATGGCTGGCTAAATCGTCAAGTTGATAATTGCCCAACTATTGTTGTTGGATGACTAGTTAACATTACCAGTTTGAACAGATATGTGGAGTGGGAGGAATATCCAGAGAAAAAGGCCAAAGCACATGAAATCCTCAACTCCTAGACCTTCTCACCTACGCCGGATTATATGACCGGTTCGATCCTAGGCACGAATCCCGTGCTGTCTGGTGATGATTTCATAGCGTGGCACCATGCCATCGGCGGCGAGCTAACAGACATTCCTGAAGACTCCTGGAGAATAGTTCTCAAAGAGAAGCACAATGATATGTTACACTTGCTCAAGTTTCCTTACAACGGCGAGCCGCCCAAACGCCTGGTAACATCGAAGGCCATTACCCCTAACCCCCTTCATTTTGTGCGTAATCACGGTGGAATTCCCATAATCAACAAAAAGGACTTTACCTTGACTTTGGATGGGCTGGTCGCAAATCCTAAGAAATATACGCTAGACGACATTATGGATGAATCTCGCTTCCCACAGATCGTGGAAACCGTCACAATTCAGTGTTCCGGCACCCGTCGAATTGAGCAAATTGGCTTATATCCGGGTCAAGGCGACGAGATACCACAGGCGCCTTGGGCTGAGGGAGCTATAGGCACCGCCACGTACCGTGGAATTAGTCCAAAGAAACTCATCAAAGACTGCGGCGGCCTCGTCAATGGCGGCAAACATCTTGAACTATACGGAGCCGAGACGTATAGCAAGGACTTGGAAGCAATGAACTAGGTGGTCAGCGTTCCGTGGTCAAAGCTGAAGGCCAATGAAGTTCTCCTCACCTGGGAAATGAACGGCGAGCCCCTGCCCGCAATCCATGGCTACCCTCTCTGCGTGGTCGTAATGGGTTACATCGGCGCTCGCAGTGTCAAATGGCTCTACCGCATCAAAGCCATTGAAACTACCTCCATTGCCCCGGTCCAAAGTCGGGAGTACCTATACTTCAACCAACAGACCGGCAAACACAATCAGAAGTCGTATCCAGATTCAAGAAATGCCAGTCAGTTCTGCAATAATGTCCCCATGGAAGGGATACGTTATTATTCACAACGGAAAGATCCACTTCAAAGGCTGGGCTTACTCTGGTGGAGGTCGTTGGCCTGAGCGAATTGAGCTGTCATCCGATGGCGGCTTCTCCTGGCACGAGGTGCCACTTGAGAACATGTCTAAGAAAGGGCAGTGGACTTGGCGCACCTGGGAGATTGACCTACCATGAGGCGTCGAAAGATGGATTGAGATCGTTTGCCGATGCTGGGATAATTCACTCAACACCCAGCCATTGACCGTCCGCTCTGCTTGGAACTGGGGTTTGCACGTCACCAGCCCAGCCCACCGCATTGCTGTTTACAGTATCAATAGGACCAAGGAGAGGACCAAGGAGCGCCTCGCAGCTTTGGAAAGAGAGGGTATCCCGTTGGCGCCCATCACGCGCTATGAATACGTCCACTCGCATACTGATGAGGAAATAATGAAGTTTTATCGGGAGCATGCTCCACGCGATGCTGATAATTTGTGAACTGGCAGCTTTTCATGTCCATTTTGCATTGGAATAACTAATATCAAGTGGAGGACCTCTCTAAAAATTCATTATGACAAAATAATAAAGCCAAAGTCAGTTAATGTTTAGAGAAGTCATATAATGGCAGTGCTTCTTTTAGTCCACTCTTACTTCTTTAAAACCACAGTTGTACTACCTAATATTATAACATCGTCAATTGCTCTCCACGGGTTTGTGAGACGTTTAAATATGCTCCGGCGTATACAACCCAGCTCATGTACTAGATGAGATCCATTCTGGTACACCCTGCCAACGTTTCTTGAATGAGGACGAGGACAGCTCGAACTCTTTCTCAGACCATATGTTGTGAGCTCACAACTGGGCAAATTTATAACAACCAGCCTCTCATGTGAACCATTCAAGGCATATTTTCCCATCTTAAAATCATGCGGAAAGGCTGGTCTTCGTCCATTTGGTACAGGTAATTGTGATTGACTCGAACATTATCCAATTTGACATGATTGCAACGCAGTGAAACTCCTACCAGCATTTGCAGACGCTACAATAAACCTCCATATGCCCTATCTTCCTCTTTAAGCTCCTCATCCCTCTCGAGGTATCTTTTAATCTTGGTCTCTTCTCTTTTTAACGCGTCTTCAAAATCTTTGATCTTACTTTCTTTTTTGGGGTGAGTTGAGCCAGAAGCCTCGCCATGGTGATCTCCAGAGTGTGCCCCATTTTCACCGTCTTGATGTTCATCGTGATGTTTATGGTGGAGAAGTTTGTCAAGACCACCGGTAGTATGATTAGATCCTGGCTGCTGTTAACGCCCGCCTTCATTCCGGAGGCTGGAGCACAATTCTTACCTGATGCCATGATTGCAGATTTCCCTTGGCAATGGGATTATAAATAATACAATGGTTTGTTTGTCTTTCTGTTGGGAATTCAGTCAGGATTACCCTGGAAAACGGACTAGTGAGGCGACTTAAATATACTATGTAGTTTCTCGAAGAAAGCTCGCTTACTTAGCATCTACATTAAATTTCCACAGCGACACCTGGCCATGACGTTGAGACCTAGTAGCAAATGCGAATTACCTACTATGTACATATTCTAGGATGAGCTCGGGCTACCGTGGACCGTAAGTTCTTGACCGGAATGTCTACATTATGGGGATATCCGGATGCGGAAATACAGTCTAACGAATCAAGTGGGCCAACTGTCTCGTAAAAGCCCTTTGTCTGCCATATTGCAAAATAGAAGTAGGACAGTTGTAGCGTTATATGCCTAAATCTAAATCTCAACTAGCCTAATTTACTAAGTACACTTGCAGAGGGCGCAAAGAAAGCAGTGCCGGTCACTGGCCGCGAGAAGTCCAGAATCCGATCATGCAAGCCTGGAGGATTCCCAATAAACATATTCTCCAGCATGCGCTCAATCACCCACAGACGCCTGGAGTAGCCAATAAAGTACGTACCGAACTCGCCGGATGCGGGAGACCCAAAGGGCATATTGTCTCGCACAATACTCTGCTCGTTGCCATCTTCATCCTCGATGGTGGTCAGCGTCTTGTGTGCTTTCTGTTGGTTTGCTCCCGCATCATCCAGCTCTATATTGTCGAACTTGGTCCGGCCGATGATCGCTTCCTGCTGCTCCGTAGAAAGTTTCTTCCAGGCCGTAAGGTCATGCAAGTACTTTTGAATGACTATATAACTGCCTCCAACGTTTTGTGCATCATCTTCCTCCGCAACGAGGATCGCAGGGTGCACATTGGGCCCCACGGGGTTGGCTGTGCCATCCACAAACCCAAGGAGGTCGCGCAAGTCAAAATAGCGGAAACCATTGGTTTCATCGACTACTTCGACCATATCCCCGAATTGATCTAGTAGCTGTCGTTCGAATTCGAAACACAAGTCCCGGCGCTCTGAGCGTATGTGAAATAATAGGTCACCGGGCGTGGAGATAGCAACATGCTTCTTTCCCTTTATTTCGCGAAATGGATGTAGCTCTGCCGGCCGTGGAAGACCGGTGAGGAGATCCCAGATATCAGCGCCGATGGCTGCGGTGCATGCAAAGGCAGCGTTTGGATCGCGAATAGCCACATTCTTTGAGAGACCGCCAATGCCCGCTAATATTGAGCGGATATTTTGCAAGGAGTCTTCGTCGGCATTCCTAATAGTTAGGACCAGAAAGATCGCCGATGCTGTGAGCGGTGTATCAACTGGCTGAATGCTGACTGCTGTGCCGGCACTCATGGTTCCCTCAAGCAGCACTTGACCAACTAAACACTTTCTGAGTGACTGTGGACGGAATTCGGACTTGGTTAAGCCGTGTGTATTTCCTCTAAAGGGCGTAACTACAGTCTTTGTAGCGAGTAGAAACAGTGCTGTACCCGGGCCAGAGTATCGTTGTGGCAGTGTGGACGGAGGGGAGATTGCCTAAGTGACTCATTATTCTTCAGTATTGGCGGCTGTCGAAGCGAGTTAAATAAACGTGCAATCTACTCACTCACATGGTAAAGACACATAGGTAACATTCATATGATTTGTTAACCGAAGCAAGGAGTGCTTGGCTGACATCTCCGCATCTGGTATATCCTTCGTCATCGATCTGGACGCCGTCCGATTGGCCATTGCCAATGTGTGTCTATCAGATCATCGTTGAAAACAGTTTACTATGTATTTGTTAGGAAAATCCTCGTTTTGAAGTCTCATTTATCAGACTGGCATGGGAAATCGTTACGGGTGGCAGGCGTCCTACATTGAGGTATCAAATTCCACCGGAAATAGACCATCCCGAGTTTTGTATATCATATATTGCAGCATGCTACAACATACTGCAATATCCTTTCCTACAATATGTAGTACAAACTGTCGTTCTCCCATCCAATCATATGGGATTTCATACATCCAATCAGATAATCTATTGTGTAATTGGCGTCGTAACAGCACTAACTCAAGTGGATTTATGCGCGGCCATCACCATATCCGGGATAGCTGTATACAGAGTATAATCCTGCCACATGTACGGAGAATATCCATGCCTGCAATAAGTCAATCTGTGTATCGCAGATTAGTGTTGTTACGTAGGTACTGTAGTATCTACCTATGTGAATGTGTGTTGTCCTCCTTGTTCGTTGTGTTCCCCGCCTTAGCTTATATAAATACCCATCCTTTTTAAGCTCTCTATCTTACTACTTTATATGATGATACTAGTCTATATAGGCATAGGCTTCTCTAATTAATTAGAAGGCCTCTCCATGTTTCGCCCGAGCAATATCCTAAATCAGTTTAGTCTACCTTAATGACCAGGCCTCTAACAAGTCCTTCGGCTACGACAATTGAATAAAGACATCGTATTCTCATCTTCACATCCCAAGTTCTCCCCAAGTTGGAACAAACACTTTGAAGCTGTTTTTATATATTCTTTTAAAGAAAGGCCCAAAAAGAGAAGAGAAAAATTAAAGTAAAGTCTTACAGTATCTTCTATGGCCGCCTCCAAACCGACTATCGTCATTATCCACGGCGGCTGGCACGTCCCAGAAAGCTACGAGAAGCTCATATCAGTGCTTAGAAATGCCAACTATGAAGTCCATTGCCCACGATTACCATCAACCAACCAGGTCAGCTCCCCCGCTCTTTGCTGAAAAGGAGCATCAAAAATTATCCGACTAACTCTCTTCCCCAGAGCCGACCCCCCAACGCCGACCTTTACACTGATTCGGATCTCGTGCGCACCTATGTCTCGAGCCTCGTGCAGGCCGGGCGCTCTGTAGTTGCCTTATTGCACTCCTATGGCGGACAAGTAGGCACCGATGCGCTTGTTGGTCTCGGGCAAGCGACTCGAACGAAAGAGGGTCTCTCAGGGGGTGTCTCGCACCTTATCTATCTGGCTGGGTACGCGGTGGCCGAGGGGGTAGCCATGATGGACAAAGTTCGGGAATTTGGCCATATGGATCTGGTGCCGATGGCATTTGATTTTTCTGATGACGATACTTGTGTGAGCACTGATCCGCGTATATTGTTAGTTGGTTCTAGTGACCTTGCTCCCGACGAGGTGGACAAGTACCTGGCGACGCTCGTCCGCTGGAATGGAAAGTGCATGTATCTGCCCTCGCGCCACGCTGCCTGGCGCGAAATTCCCGTTGCCTATGTTTACAGCTCTCAAGATATGACGGTACCGTTAACCTACCAGACCAGCTTCGTTGAGGACATGGAGAAGGCTGGCCGCTCTGTACGGACCTTTGAGCTTGCCACTGGCCATTGCCCTCATCTGACGGCCACCGCTGGAGTGGTCGACGCCATTCAGCACGTTTGTAGATAGTTGAGAGTCCTTGTTGTCCTAGATATTGCATCAAACTCTACTTGGATATTCAGGGCAAATTGATTTCTACCTACATTGATCAGTTTTCCAATACAGTTAAAGTAAGCTCCATTACTTGTAACACACTAATATATAGAAATATAATACGATCTATGTATTGTAGGAAAGGAAAAGACCTAAGCCAGGATCACACATCACCCAGAGTGTGGCTTGCAGACCCCATAAATTTATGGGGTCTGCGTGCCTCCACTGCCTGGGTAATCATTCAGTATTTAGCATGAATTGATTGGTGACTAAAAGATAAAATTAAACTAGGTAACTATAACATTGCGTAAACCAGGGGGGAGGAAGAAAGACTTCTGCGCATATTATCTAAGGTGTATCATACCTAGCTAGGCAGGTAGGCAGGTATACAATTCCAATGTCCATCTTAACCAAGTGTGAAACTTGACATATCAATCTGATCCATGTATTCTAGTTATTGTTAAAAAAAATGTTTCGAATCACTCTTGACCCCCAAAAGACAGCGAAGAGATACCTACATTCAATCAATCCCCTCCAATTTCCCTCTCATTCTACCGCATTTCATACACATCGACGTATTAGCTTCTACAATGTGACCATCCATCAACACCAAGAACAGGACTGGGAGGCGGATTCGGCGGATAAGGAGGCGGCGACGGCGGATATTGAGCTGATTGGGAAGATACCGCTAAAGCGTAATTGCGTGGTGTATCTGTCGTTATGTTGTTGTATGGATAGCCTCGTCTGGGGATGGGGCATATGATATTTTGATGTGAATCCATGATAGAGTTTGATTGGTAGGTATGTATCGAGGCGAGGATTTGGTGGTTGAGTAGGTAGGTAGCTGAGTAGCTAACTAGGTAGATGGCCAGGATTAGGGCAAGGTCGGTATAGGGCTGCAACCTTGGAAGGTTCGACCGTCGATAAGGGGTTTTAATAATAAGAACGCAAAGTATATCAAGAAAGGCTTTGAAACGAGTGATTCGTGATGGAATTTGGACAATATAAGTACACGAGTCAGTTCTGATATTCGAAAGCGACAGACTTGCGATTTTGGCGGTCATGTAGAAAAGATGTCATTGCGGCGCGGGGGAGGGATTCTTATAACTCTTGAGCCCTCCAACCTTGCAGAAAAACTACGACGTAGGTTGCATGTGTACTTCTCCAATGTTGACATTTGTCAATGCATCTAGGATGCCTGCTTCTTGCATGCATGTCTGGTTGATTGGGGTTGGTGTTCCTTCCAGACCGCCATCTTGGATCTTTCTCCTCAAATTTTGCTATGTCTTTGCTCCCCGTCATATTTTCTTTCTGGATTGCAGCCCAACCAGAGAGAAGCTTCGTATCTTCTCAGATGCGGCACTTTGCTTTTTCCTCGTTTTTGACACTTCTGTTCTTTTTCTTTTCTGTGCGTGTATGCAAATGCCCGCGAAGCTAAAGCTGCCTGCATTAGAAAGTCCGCTCGAAGACTACATATTCCAAGTAAAATACTACGGATGCTGAAGATTTCTCGTAAATGATTCCGGTCTACTTCACGTCTCATATGTCGAGTTGACGCATCCATGGGTGGAGTTGTACTGCAGATGTGTTTATAATTTAAATTGATAAAAGTCCTTGTCACGTCTCTACGCCGTTTGTTTTCGTCGTAATGATTGGCAAGTGTGTTATGGCTACCTGATCAATAGTATACCATAGCATTGCTCAACAATGCGGATTGTCTGTTTAGTGCATCCGTGACCGTACCATGTGTTTGTGACTCGGAATCCCTTTTTTTCAACTCCCGGCTGTTCAGCAACGGTCTAGGTGTTAGCAAGAGGCAATCAGTTTGAATAGCCCATCCTGAATCATCAGATTTTCATTGAGGTGAGAATAGGAGAATTGAATAACTAGTCATATCTTCGGAAGCAATGTTGATGATATTCTTTCTGGATTTCCATGGCATGGTCCGGCGAAGCAAATCGATAAACTAAACAGCGAAGTACTACTGATCCTGAGGAAGAGTTCCAGATGTGCTTTCTGGATTAAGCATATCGACCTTAGCCATGGGTATGCAAGGAACCGTTGTAAATAATGTCGAATGGTAGTAGATATCCGTCTCGACTGATACTAGATTGATGCCCGTGTGCAACTTAATTTCGAAATTCTCATTCGCTAGTATGCCTCCTTTTTTCCCATTCTATACGTTTGATGTTACAAGACCTGGCTTGAGAATGCAGCTATTGAAATTGATGTCTTGCTGCCACAGAACGATAGTCTCAATGTGGAAAGTCCTATCTTCATAGGCAGTTGGACTCGATCTTGTCAGCTGTGTTTACAATCTGTATCACAGAGGTGTTGACAATTTGCTATACCGCTGTGCATGTCTCATAAACTCCGCCGTAAATCAGCAACCACGTGTTTTTCTGCAATATCTCTATCGCTTTGTGTTCACAAATGAACCCAAGATCCCGTTCTTCGGATATGTTAGTAGTAGCGGCGCAAGCTTATTGTAACCTTGACGTTCCTACAGTATCCCACAATTGGACGCCGAACCGAATATATATTCCAGTCATCCATGAGTCAAGCCATATTAAGGCATCCAGACGAAAGCTAATGTTTTGATGGGCTGGAGTGAGGTCGCACTGGGCGCCTATGCTTGATATTTGTTCCATGAAATCGTGTAACTGAGTGAAGATTGGTTCCATTGAATTATACCGCTAGTTCTGCTCAGACCCATTAGCAAGCCTGGGGCCTCACAATTGCGACGTCGACGAAGAAACGGTGAGTCGAGAGCAATATCGGCGTTCTAGATGCTGATATGATGGTCGGCAATGTATCAACTGTCAGGCGTTCCATTGCTGACGGCTCTGTGGGATCAATGCGGAGCACGCCAATCCAGCTTCATTATTTTCGAAAGCAAAATGATGAGAGGCAAAGAGAATAGACGAGAGAAAAAGAGTAGAAGAAGTTGGTTTTGTATGGTTACCAGCCGCTTGGCGCCTTCCGTGACGTCCTTACCAAAAGGGACTAGCGCGGAAACAAGAACTTTAGTTTCGTCCAAATTAATTTGAGCATCATCGGAGCACTTCACTTTACGATAATACCCCTACGACCTCCTCTCGCGCTTTTGTTTTATAGATAAGCAATTGCTCGCCGCGCAGTTGCTGGATCATATTTCTCCACAATGACGACCAGCATCCCTCGCCAGTCGATACGAGTTCTCTCATCACGAGCACGCTCATCCCTCAGACCATCTTCCCTCTCCTCGTCGCGACGGACTTTTTCCAGCTCACCCTCTTGCGCCGGCGAGAAGGACAATGAGTATGCAGACAAGCCGCGCTGGTCGTATACTCCTCCCGGCACTAAGGCGCCATTCAGTCTCCGTCAAATCGATAATCAACGACAGCCTTACCGAGTAAACGAAGACCCGGCAGTCTTGGATAACTTTTATATCTCGCTATTGGGTCCCAATGGAGACAAAAAGCTCTCGGAAGAGATCAAATGGTTGGCAGTAACTCATAAGAGCTTTGATCAGGGTCGACGGGGCTTTAATGACCGACTAGCGCTGCTCGGTATGCTCATCTATTCCATCTATGTGTCTCGTCTATCCGACTAATCATGCATCCAATTGAATAGGTAAACGGATTGTACAGCTACAAGCATCGTTGCTTCTTGTTCAGAACCCAGGAAATTACAAAACACAGGTTCCGTCTTTGAGCGTGGAGGACCAGCACAAAACCTTTAAACATGCTGCTCTGGAGGGTTTGGAGAACCTCACTTTGGATAACCGTGGATGGTTTACACACAAGGTGAACATTTCGAGAGTTGCGGAAAAGTACGGGTTGTTGAAGGTGCTCCGATGGGCGCCCGTGAAGGTAATTAATAACCAGCAATTTTCGATTTGCTTTGTTCGAGTAAGCTAACATGTGTTCTGGAACTAGCCCAATGATCTGGAGCACTCCGGTCTCAACGTCGTCCTGACCCATACCATGTACGCTATCGTCGGAGCTATTGCCCTGGAAAGAGGTGGTGTTGAAGCCAACGAATTCGCTCGACAACGCATCTTGGCTCCCCAAGGATTGGGAAGCAATTGATTGTTCATGGGGTTGGCTGTTAGCGAATGGAGCATCCACGGCGTTCATTTTATTTTCTGTCTTCTTCTCATGTATTCATATTCGGGTTGTACGTGGTCGTTTGATTGGTTTTACTTTTACTGTCAAGAAGAGGGAATATATGTAGAACAACATCTTGTATTATACGACTCAGACCGGTCATCTCAATCTCAATATTTATCTGTATAACGCTCTAATTAATATTTACCTTCGCTTGCATAACCAAAAGAGATCGAATAAATAATCATGTATGTATGATTCATCTGACACCGCCTGTGCAACGGTGAAAAACCTCGCAAGAAGTCATTACACAGCCAGCTCTTATGGAATCGTTGATAAGAAAATCCTACTCTCCGCACCTCAATATCGCAAGGGTCAGCAATAGAGAGCCTGATATGTACATCTGACAGAATGCCAGAGTAAAACAGGTGTTGTCTTGCACTGTCTTTAGAGAGCGTTGAAAAAGAAAAAGGAAGAAGAGGAGAAGATGAAAAAAAATTGGAGAGAGAAAATATGTAGAGAGAAACGCGCTAGACTGTTTTGGGTTTGGGTCGCGGAACTCCTGATGAGGCGGGTCATAGGGCGCTCTGATTGGTTGGAGACTAGAAGGGCCACATGTAGGAGCGCTCACTCAATATTATGGAGGAGCAGCACGATGATGTTGCCCGGAGTCCACGATAACCTACTTCACGGCCTCGCGCATTGCTCTTTGCTTGTTTGATCTATTCACCAGAAACGCTGTCAGGGACTACATGTCGAGATGTGCTTTTAATTGATTGCATTCGAACCCCCCGCCGACGACAATCCACATAACCTCCAAACCCAGGGGACCTCACACAGCACTCTCACATCATGGCGTCGGCTATTTTCTTTTTAGACTTAAAGGGCAAGGTATGGATACTGCTGCGATAGCCTTGTTTCGATCTGCTTCAAAGGGCTATCTGAACTGGCACCGGTAAATGGTTTGTACGGTACTGATCTGTGGCAGGCCCTTCTTGCCCGAAACTACCGTGGTGACATTCCCATGTCTGCCGTTGAGAAATTCCCTATCCTCCTGAGTGAAGCTGAAGAAGAAAGCTCAGCCGTACCTCCTTGCTTTTCGCACGAGGGCATCAACGTACGTTTTCGTTCCCCCGCCGATTCATACTCTGTTCACGCCAGCTAATACAACCGTGACTACAGTATCTGTATATCCGCCATAATAATCTCTACCTTCTAGCGTTAACGAAACGAAACACCAATGCAACCGAAATTCTCCTTTTCCTTCACAAGATCGTCGAAGTCTTTACCGAGTATTTCAAAGAGTTGGAGGAAGAGAGTATTCGGGATAACTTTGTCGTCATCTATGAATTGTTGGACGAGATGATGGACTTTGGTTACCCCCAGACTACAGAAACCAAGATTCTACAAGAGTTAGTCTCCTCCCCCCTGAGAATGGGTTATTGGGTTAGGCTGACCTAGTTGTATCAAACAGATATATCACGCAAGAGTCACATAAGTTGGAGGTTCAGGCCCGACCACCCATCGCCGTTACAAATGCAGTCTCTTGGAGAAGCGAAGGTATCCGCTATCGAAAGAACGAAGTATTCCTAGACGTTATCGAGTCACTCAACCTCCTGGTCTCGGCAAACGGCAATGTTCTGCGCTCGGAAATCCTAGGAGCTATCAAAATGAAGTGCTACCTCAGTGGTATGCCCGAATTGCGTTTGGGTCTCAACGACAAAGCCATGTTTGAAACCACAGGACGAGCGACTCGAGGCAAAGCAGTGGAGATGGAAGACGTCAAGTTCCACCAGTGTGTTCGTCTGTCACGATTCGAGAATGATCGCACAATCAGCTTTATTCCGCCGGACGGAGAGTTTGAGTTGATGAGCTATCGTCTTAACACGCAGGTAAAGCCTTTGATTTGGGTGGAGTGTGTGGTAGAGTCTCATTCTGGTTCCAGAATTGAGTATATGCTCAAGGTACTATATCACAACCATGTTAATTTTATCCTTGTTATACTAAAGAATAAAACAGGCAAAGGCTCAATTCAAACGCCGCAGCACAGCCAATAACGTCGAAATTCTGGTCCCAGTCCCCGAGGACGCAGATTCACCGCGTTTCCGCACCAACATAGGATCAGTCCACTACGCACCTGAAAAGTCCGCTATTATCTGGAAAATCAAACAATTCGGTGGCGGCAAGGAGTTCCTTATGCGCGCTGAGCTCGGTCTACCTTCTGTAAAAGGCGATGATGAGCACGGCGGAGGCATGACCGGTGGATTTGGAGGCAGTATGGGAGGAGCAGGCCAAACTGGAAAGGGGAAGCGTCCTATAAACGTCAAGTTTGAGATACCCTACTTTACGACGAGTGGTATACAGGTGCGATATTTGAAGATTATTGAGCCGAAGGTAAGTCTCCTCTCTTAAAAGGCAGAAAATAACATCAAATCTGACCGATTATTCTAGTTACAATACCCATCTCTTCCCTGGGTACGATACATTACGCAGTCAGGCGACATTGCAGTCCGTCTACCCGATGTACAATGATGAAAGGCGCAGGAGCAGGGGTATAGCAAAGTAAAAGCTGTATTGATCAAATCAGCTAAGCGATTAGGTCAAATATTATAATAAGCGTTTATATTCAAGTCAATATAATATTTGTCAGGGTCATGTGACCATACGATGTCTGAGATAAGTCTTGGCAAAATGACGGTGACATTATCTAATCATCCAAATTAGGAAGGTGGTGTGTACCTTCATAACCAGCTGTTACTGGGAAATTCACTTGCTATGGGATACAATAACCTCTCACTACATAGTAAATATGGCACTCACATATCACGAAGCCATTCTGATCCTCCAAATGGAGGCCACAGACCACCGCAATACCCTCTGTGCAGCATCCGAGACAGTTCCATTGGGGCATGCTGTCAATCGGATAACCTCAAAACAATACTGTTCTTTACTCAACACACCTCAATGTGATACTTCAGCAATGGACGGGTATGCCGTGAACTGGCAAGTGACGCAGACAGCTTCAGAGCATGCTCCAGTAATATGTCAAGTCAGAGATACCATTGCAGCTGGGGGGAAGGAAGTCATCATAAAACCAGCTGAAACAACCGCAACAGGGAAGAAGATACCTATATGCGTGGAAATCATGACAGGAGCCCGTTTCCCGCGTGTAGACTCCCCCCATCCTCTCAACATCCTAGACTGCTGCGTGAAGGTAGAAGACACACGCCCACTATCAACTAGCATCGTCCAGGGCGACGCAGAATCCAGTCAACGACTAATCCAAATCCTCAAACCTGCCCGTCTGAATCAAAACAAGCGTTTGGCAGGCGAAGATTTTCGGCGCGGGGATGTGGTTGTTGATCAGCACGTAATGATTAAATCGAATCATGTTATGGCGCTTGCCTCCGTTGGGGTTGGGTCTGTTGAGGTTCTGAGAAGGCCTCGTATTGCGCTTTTCTCGACCGGGGCGGAGATTGTCGCCCATGGCATTGATGGCGATTCGGGGCGGCAGCAAGTATCAGATGTAAATGGGCCGTATATCACGAGTGTCTTGCGGGAAGCGTTTCCATGCGAAGTGGACTTTCTGGGTATTCTAGAGGATAATCCTACGACCGCGGCGGATACAATCTCAAGTCATATCAAGCAGAAACAGTATGATATGGTGATTACTACCGGGGCAGTGTCTATGGGTAGATATGATTTTATTCCACAGGCTTTGAAATTTCTTAGGGCGACGGTGTTGTTTCATAAAGTGGCTATGAGACCAGGCCATCCAGCACTGTTTGCAAAGATCGCATCTATTACTGGGGAGCGCAATTCGACGATTCCTTTCTTTGGATTGCCGGGGAATCCAGTGGCTGCTGCTGCGTGTTTGAGATTCCTCGTGTTCCCATTTTTGAGGTGTCTTCTATTTCAGGGTTCTGAAAAGCCTAGACAGGCTGTCGTTCGGTCGTTGGATTTGAATGAAGAGCACGTTGCGTCAAAACATGACGCTGGAAGGAATGCGATTGCTAGATTCCCACCCGATCGAGACATCTTTCGCGCTGGCACAGTCATACACCAATCCCGAAACCATCTTGAGGTCGAAATGATCCAAGACCATAGTCCTGGAAAGATAAGCCCCTTCCTAGCAGCCGATTGCTGGATACACATTCCTCGAGAGAAGACCATCCTGCATCACGGAGATGTTGTAGATGTCTTTCTTATTTGAAACCATCATGCCATACTCCTAAACAAATTGCAAGCCTCCTCCCACTCCTCAACTGTATTCACATTAAACAATTCCACCTCGCTCTCTGGACTTAGGATCCGCGAATCAGGCAATTCCTCAACCACAAACCTCGGCCCTGTTCGTCCCTGTCTCGTATTATCGGCGAGTTTCTCAAGAGCTTCTGGAGACCATAGGGCAAGTAACGGCTCGCAGAACCCTTTTGAGTTTCGATAACATGTTACAGACGAGGATTTTGCCGCAGATATCAAGCGCGTCAATGTTGCAGCACTAAGAAGCGGAAAGTCGCACGCGACAATGAGCCAGTTTGTTTCTGGGTTGTTGTGATAAGCCGCTAGGAGACCCGCTGCTGGACCGATATCTTTCGAATTTGTATTCTTGTCGTGCAAATTGTCATATATAAATTTTACCGTGATCCTATTTTCCAGGGACTGTTGTTGATTGCGGTGGTGGTGGTCATGTATCTCAGGTGGCGGCACGAGATCCTCGTTTTTCACAGACATGTAAATTGTATCAAGTTGAGGACAAGCTTGACCTATAATCTTGATCAGGTATTGATACATTGGCAGCCCACTGGGGTGACGGAGTAATTCCTTGCGTGATCCCATACGAGACGATTGTCCGCCGGCTAGGATTAGGGCTTGGAGGGTCATTGTTTAGATGCGGGTTGATGGAGTGTTGTAGATACAGGAAAGGAAAAATGGCATCAAAGGAGGCCCAATGTTTAAAATACAAGGGACAGTATATTCAACATTCCATTGCTTTTCCAAGGGTTATCATGCCAAGAGTTATCCTCGTCAGGTGTCAATAGGTGTATGATGTCAACCAGTTCAAATTGCATTCTATGTGACTTCCTAGATCCTTATTCCGTGATTTAGACCAAATGGTGAATTCCACAATTAGTTGTAGGACTTATAAATACCTCATTTACGTAGCAGACATCATGAGAGTTGGTTATTATTCAGAATGAGGCTGATAACATACACGCGCGCACGCACACATACATACACGTAGTAATTAAGGTATTCCAACCTGTCCAATATAAATCTAGATACATCTCCATCTCCAACCTATATCATATAACGCCTTGGAAGCATTCTTCCACGGGGCTCCGTCAGTACGATTCACAGACTCGTGCATAAGCTGAAAAATAAGTGAGAATGACAATAGTGGTGATAGTGACAAACAATCCACAATTGCATGATACCGTATGCTGGAGTTTCTTTGTTAAAATGGATCTGATATTTCAATGTTTGACTCAATATCTTATACAACCTTTATAGTACTTTCTCGAAAAGTTCCAGACGCAAAGAAAAATTTCAAAAGATTGACCTCATAGTATATAACCTTACATAAACGCAAGCGCAACCGCACTAATCGTACTCAATCCAATCATCGTCCAACCAGTCTGAATAACCTGCTTATTGGTCAAGAGTCGACCAGTATCCCAAATCAAATGTCTCACTCCATTGATGCAGTGATAGGTAAAGGGCATCGCAAGACCCAATTTCACGAAAAACTTGGCAGCGAAGGGCAGCGCACCGAATGCAGCGGCGATGGAGGCAGACTCCAAGTGCCAGCCGAAGACGGGTGCAACAAGGTAGGCGGCGGCGAAGGCGTAGAGGGCGCCAGAGGCAGCGGAACCCGTGATGCGGTGGAGAGCACTGGCGTACCAGGTGATTTGGGGACGGTAGATGCTCAAATGAGGGGAGACGGGGCGCTTGAGACGCTGTTCAGCGAGGATTTTGGTGGGATCTGTGGTGGTGGGTGTTGTTGATGTTGATCTATCGATTTTTATAGCATTAGCCGAAAGGTCGCTTTTTTCGGATGACGTCTTCTGCTTCTCATATCCAACTACCACCACCACGGCAGCGGAGACGATAGCCAGAAATGAATTGAAGAGGCAAGTGAAATGGGTAGGTACCTCATCTGCATATATCTTCCAGTCGCAATGGCGGCGGGGGTAGCGAACTTGGCCATTGACACGGTCAATGCCGAGGGTGCAGCCACTATTCATGTCGAGCACACGAGTTAGCAAAGGTCCAATTGCACAACCGAAGGGATAACGTACATCGCCGCAGCGATTGCTGCGCAACCTTTTGAGAGATCATGTTGAATTGGTCCTGGACTTCAGAGGGGAGATTGGAGATTCAGGGCACGTAGAGGTCGAACGGAAGGAAGTTTCTCAGGTTAGGTTAGGTGCAAGTGCCGGCAAAGCGTTGAAGCCGTCACGGGGAACCTCGGGAGGCACTTCCCGTTGTCCGGCCAATCAGGGCCTCCACAACTGCCGGGTCCGAAAACGGTAGGCGGAGAGAACATTACCCGAACAATTTTGTTTAACAAACAAATCTTCTCTTTCTCTTTCTTCTTCCCTTTTCTCTCCTCAAGGGCCTCACGTCCACAGCTCGAACTTTTTGTAGCATGCCATGTCTGTGGACTAAGTCTCATTGATGCGGCTTTCTGTCGTTATCGCCAGAGACTTGCCTAGAGGTCCTGAGAGGGATTTGCCCGTCGTTAATCGCCCATTCTTTTCTGTCAATGAAATTGCTGGGTTTCATATCAGGGAAACATACAATCAACACGCATCATGCTGCTTCATGTTCTCAGACTATTGATCACTTTAAAGTATATCATCTATTATCGAGAATGGAAATAAATATGAATTTCATAATATTTGAGTACTTTTTTTTGGAAAGTATATACTAGAGCAAAATACTTGATAAGTTGTATACAGAGTTTGAATACTAATCAATAATACACACTCGAGGCGTTCCACCAGTTTTGGTCATTCGCCGAGTAATTGAGGCGAACCGATAGGTATGGCTCATTGTCATTGTCGTGATTCATGTAGCTCGTAGCAGGTCGTTGGTGACTCGAATCTCTTGGGGCGCCAGAACGTCTGAGTAGACACGGCGACTCGAATCGAGCGCTCTTCGCACGACGGGGGAGACTATGGCATACGCCATATGGCTAAGTCGTGATAGGCATGAGCTGAGATGTATAGATAACGTTCCCCCTCGTCATTCACCGCTTAGAAGCAAATCGTCTGTCAAAGTACCGCAAAACTCCCATAACACTGGCAGCTTCAACCTCCATAGCCGGCCGTTCAGATATCGCCGACCCTAGAGTATCGGTCAAAGAAGGCTCCCGTGGTTTGGGCAAGGTATGCAATTTTGGAAGCCAAGTCGTCAATTCATCACTAGCCTGAGAAAAGTTCGGATGGCGTGAGAGGGTCGTAAATGCATCGGCGCAGGTCAACGTCAATGGCGATGGATTGCTAGATACAGATAGGCGAGAGGCAGGACGCGATTGGCAACATCCGCCATCGACTCCTTTACCACCACAGCAACCGCCAGATGGCCCACCGTTGGCAGCTCGAGAAGCAGCTAGAGTCTTGCAGAAGAGTGTGCTTCGGGGATCAGCTCTGCATTGTGCGCAGGTGCCCGGTCCATTAGCACATGGATTCGTAGCCTGCGAGATAGACGGTAGCGTCACCTCTCGCGCATCACTATCTGAAGGGGGCGGTGTGAATTGCGAATAGTTCTGAATAGGAGCCAAGCGATTGTCCTCAAAAATGTTGTCGTGATGTCTTGAGGATTCTTGATCCGCCATTTCGGCACAGATACAAGCAGTACCGTCTCCACAGAATCCGCACCGCTCCGCTGGAGGAGTTGAGACCGTTATTCTAGTCTCCGTTGGTGGCGCTGTGGTTGTTGTTGTTGTTGTTGTTGTTGTTGTTGTTCGTGAAGACGCAAAGCGCGAAGTGAAATCTATTTCCATTTGATCTGGGTCGTATTTTATGGCTGGCTCAGGCGCCGAAGGCTCATCCGGTTTGTCGCTATAACTAGTCGCTTGAAGAGCATCCTCGATGCATTGACAATGAGTTGTCGAGCAGCTACCGCAGCCGGTTGCAGCAAGGTCTGATTGATTGTTGCCCGAGTCTGGGTGTTGCTCAGTGACACGTGTGTCGGTCCTTTTGTTTGTCTTACGACGTATATTGATAGGAACTGTGTCTGAAACATTGGCTCTCTGACTCCTCTCCTGATTTAGCTCCTGCTCTAATGAATGGCAGCGATCTTTCCACCATGACAGGTCGCTCTGAGCCAGATCAAGATTCTTGGTGAGCTGAGCGATCTGATCTCTTAGTTCTTGTTCCAAAGAATCATGATCGTCTTCGATTTTCTTAATCTGCTCTTCAAGCTCACCAACCCGAGCAGCCCGCCTTTCACGAAAGGCCCGCTGTGCAGCGCGGTTCTGAGCCTTGCGTTTTGTAGGCGGAGTATCAGTAGCGGGCTTACGACCAGGTTTTGGCCGTGGGGGAATAACCCACTCCTTGCTGGTCAGAGAACCCGTGAAGCCGGGGCTCGGGGACATGTTAGTATCAGTAGGACTACTTGGCTTTGGTTGCATGGCTGGAGCCAGAGCGGCAATCGCAGGTGATGGTATGATGGCTGCCGACATGATGAAGATGAATCAGGTCTTTCGCAGTGGTGGCCTGAGCGTCGGCGGAAGCTCGGAAAAATGCACCGTGGTTCTTCCGATGCTGAAGCAGGCGGCAGGTACGCAGACCGACTGCTGATTGAACTAAGGCAGTCAACGATGCTGTAAGATGGTCATAGACGCTCAAACAATCGAGAATAGAGATGATTGAGCATTGGGAGCGTGCGGTTGGGAGCAGTGCGAGGAAGGAGAGGGAAAAAGAAAAGAGAAACGGCGGGGATCCGATTATCTGATTGATTAGATTGGATCACGTGATATCTGTCGCAATTCGTGGGCGCCCCGATGTCGCTACTTGCGTTTTCTGCCACTGATCCATCTTATCTGATCAAACAATGATGTATTATTGGTTGCATTCTAGAAGCGCTCCACTTTGGCGGATATCAGCACGGAATAGACAGACTGACCCATGGCCTGATTTACACACAGCCAAGACTTTTACTTCCTTTGTCTTCCTTGACTGAGCTATTTTTTACACAATAGGAGGGGATTATTACTCTTTTTATTCCTTTTTTCTTTCCTATTCTTGTCGACCCACGCCGTTCATCGCATATTTATACATGTGAAACGAATTCGACTAAAAACATGCCTATATCAGCCATACGAATCCCCTCTCCCCCCCACTCTAATGGTCCTCGTTTTTGGTGCAGCCGTCTTTTCCCATTCTTAGCGAGTATCGCACTGCCGTTTATCCGCTGACTGACAAGACTACAGCTTCGGTGATTGTCTAGTATATGCGCTGGTTATTTGGTCTGGTTCGGAACTCCATCTCCAAACATTACAAGCTTCTCCCATCGGAATCTGATAGAGCTTTCGTCTTGGGGCATTTTTCAGTCTTGTAGTTGACTCTGTCTTGTGAGAGTGTTTTCTTTGTCGAGTAGATATAAATATTCCAAAAACATGCGTGTGTATACCAATGCGCGATGTAATTCAAGGGTACCATAATATCGCAAGTTTCGCAATGGTGGCAGGAATTTATAATCATAATGAACTCCCGATTGATCTTGTCAAAGTCCTCCTCTGCATTTATGCTAGTCGAGAGGCTTCTTCTTGATGTGGGATTGGAGGCTTCCAACCAAACATGACCCGAATCAGCCTGAAAAAGACGTAGGCAAGAAAGAAGGCCAGGCGACTTTGTAGGTGGAGAGGACGAAGTCGATCCAACTTGAGATTCTGTGATGACTACATAGGTTTTTGGCTTCGTCATTTGATTCTCCGATCCTGATAGCTTCTCATCTCTCATTGAAACAAACTCGAAGTCCATGAAAAATCCTGCGATCCTGGCGCTGTTCCCATTCCAACAGTTCTTTCCTAGTGATCTGCTCTGGATCTTGGACATGCATAACTAGTCTCCTAACTTGGTGCTGGATCCTGATGCTCATCGTTTTCAATAAGATTGGGAGTCACCGAACTTTTAGCAGCCATGCTGTCGGGTTGATGGCAGTATTGACGTTTGTTTCATACTCGGAGTTGGGAGTGATTGCAGAACTTGATGAACAGGTTCTGTGGTTTATAGTGACGAATTTTCAGAATTCACGCACATAGACTTCATCAATGGCTTCCGAAGACCTGTTGTAACTTGAATCTTCTGCGCTTTGATCTCGTCTGAGCTGCCAAAAATAGGTAACTGAGTCCAAGGTCTCCACGCCACTGTCGTTTGAAGTGTTTTATTGCATCAAGTCGATGTCCATGGGGTCACTGGCTGCTGGAGCCGAGGACAAGGTTAAATCGTTTGAAACTGTTGCTAGATGCCGGCCAGTTTTTGACACACTTCAAGCTCGCTACGAAATACATGTCAGATTTCGCCCTACTGCACATCACATTCAATTGGCCGGGATCTTTGAGAAATCGCGCGAACATAGATAGGCGTAGCTGATTCGCAAATAGTTGATATCATCATTTGACTTTCCTGTTGGAGGCAGCTGATATTGCTCGTCAAGTAAAACCCACGCACATTTGTACCAGGTGAACGGAGGCCATGTCTCGGGCTCGATCCTCCTTGTCCACAAAGATGGTATACGAGAGGGTTCTTGAGAAAGTCGTTGGGAGCTGAGCCAATGATCGATTTGTTTCTAGACCAGCATAGAAGTATCTGGGCTCTGCGACGCGTGAAGGTACCACCTCGTTGGGTGCCTCAGTCCATGGCATCTCAGTGAGGAGGAACAGGCCTGCAGCTGAGCTGATGCTGTGCAAAGAGTGAAGCTGAAGACAGCCCGGAATATCGAGACAAGCTTGACGTAGTCGTTGATGGAGTCGTTAATGTTTCTGTTGTTCGATGGACATGGTTTCAAATGGGGGTAGCAACTCAGGAGGTGCAGGAAATGCATCTTCGTATGAGCTGGAGCGTCGTAATTGATGTATATTGGTCTGCCCTTTCTGAACCATCGGTCTGGTCTAGTGACTTCATCCACATCGATTATACAAACTCGAAATCAATGCGGCCATCGCTTTCGAGGATCTCCATTTCATATCGTAGTCATCGTCCTCGTCTGATCTTGGTCACTTCTTCTGTGCATATAAGCTGATAGTGCACTTTGACTGAGTTCTTGTGTCCTTCTCTCCTCGTGTCTTCAGCTTTTCTTCTGCCGATATTGGTTGACGTCACGAGTCGTATATAGCAATAATCTTAGCTGCATGGCTGTCTTAAAGGACCTTAATGTTTCGCAGTTCCTAATTCAGCGCCTTTCGTAATGGTCATCATCTATGGCTGGATGGGTGGCTATGAACTGTTCCACACATCTGGTGGTGTCAGGTTGCGGTGTCGTCGAAGTGTGGCCTATAGTAAGTCGAGGCCGGAGACCATGCATCTTGAGAATGGAAATGGGCATTGGCATGAACACGCACAGCATTGAGAGGCATGGGAATATATATATATCGGGTTGTTGTGCATACGCGTGTGATTTCGATTGATTCCTCAGGCAGAATATAAGGTCGAAGACAATCTGAATGTAGAAGGAAAAGAAAGGTTAACAACAAAAGACGAGAATAACCGCAGCGACCAGACACAGTATTCAGAAAAGGGTATCATACAGCTATGGTGATGATCCTCGATCATTCTGTAACGTCGGTCTGTCTTGAGATTCCGGTATATATACCCCTGGATATATAATCTTTCCAGGGTTGATGATGAGAGGGAAAAGAAGAAGAAGTCAGGATGGGAAAGGATTGATATTTATGGCTGCCAGTTTCTAGATTTACTAGCTACTATCATTGGCGATTCCTTTATCCTCTGGTTAGATGTCCGGCAATTCTTTTGTTCTTTTTGAAATCTTTGACAACATATCTTTCTGGATATTTAACCTCTTCTCTGACTTCATGAGGCCACAGATCATGAAAGAGGAGACAAAAAAGGTAAGACATCAGCTGGGGATACAGAATGAGGCGACTTATCAGAATACCTAGGTACCGAAGGCTACTAGCATGTTCTTGCTCTTTGTCAGTTTTCCTTGCGAGATGCTGATAAGTTTCTTCTTCCTTGATTCTTTCCTTTTGCAGTCTTACCATTAGCCAGACTTCCTTGTCTCAATCATATTTCAATTCCTTTGTGAGTTGAGCTAGACATTCACACAAGGCACAACAAAGAATCCAAACTTTGACAAACACAACCTGTACAGTACTCTGATATATCCATTTCAAAATAAACCATAGATTACAATCGAGTCAACTCCAGCGCTCCAGGGGCAGGCGGTGCCGAATGCCTTGTGTGAATAAACACCTTCTGAATACCAGGCTGTCGCTTATCGAACAAAGAGTAAACTTTCTCCATGTCGGTGATGTCGAAGCGATGGGTGACCATGTGCAGTGGCTTGATCTTTTCCGCTTGAATAAGTTCGAGGAGATGATCCCAGTATTTGTGGATGGGCTCTATCAATCATGAATCCGAAGAAACCTCGCCGTCTATGAGTCCTAAATGTCAATTGTACTCAGATAAACTCATCGATGCGAAAGAAGACGCAGTGAACAAACAAAACAATCCATTGCCGATTCTTCTAATATACAAATATTGATGACATGCAAGCATTCAATGCCCTACCGCTGAACTCTCTATTTACGACCAGCCATAGCCGACTTCTGGCGGAGGTAATTGCGCACAATACTCTCCACGCTGCCCATATCATGCTTGGGTTGACTGCACCAAAATTGTCAGTAAAGAAAATGAAATCCATGAATGCAAGAGAGGAGAAGACATACCGCATGTAATAAAGTCGAGCTCTCCTCTTCCTCTTCTCCGTCCTCTGCACGATCTCAACACCCTCCACATTCGGACTGTATGCCTTGATCCACATTTCCACTCCAACTCTGGTCAATTGATTCCTCAGCAAGAACGATGTATCCACCCCGCGAAGTCTGATGGCCAGGCAAACACCTGAGAACGGATCACCGCTCTTGAATGTCACTCGTACAATGTCGCCCGGTTTCACGCTGCGGGCACTTCGTCGGTAGTCAAACAAGGCTTTGCGTTCGCCTGTAGGGTCGAGGACGGCCATTTGGCGACCTGAGACGGCGGCGACGGGGTCCTTGCATCTGTTCATTTCGGAGGGGGGGGATGGGTGGATTCGCCATTTTTTCTTCTCTATTATGATTATCAGTAATGCTCCCACAAACCCAATTATGCCGTGAATCTAGATCTCCAAACAGATAATCTGATCTCATCTTGGGAATTTGCGCACCTGGCTGTGGACGAATATGTAAAGGAAGCTGTGAATAGTATTGCTCTGGTAGATTTTCTGGCAGGGGAACTGGTTTGGGTTTCGGGGTATATTTGGTGGTGATTGTTCGCATGGCTGTTCGCGATTGTGTCAATAAGCCATTACTCGGCCTGGTCAAGGCCAGTGGCCTTAGACCTTGTAGGAATGAAGCCATTGGTTGTGTTGCGTTGTGCAATGTTGCTGGATCGAAAGGTTGTTTCGGCGGAGAAATCAGCGCGAGACGACCGGAGGTCGGGTGGTCCGAGCGTCTGCAGAATTTCCGTTGCTTAACTTTCGATGATTATCTACGGCCGACATTTACTCGACAACAACTAATCAGCCATAACGTTCTACCTTTCGAATTGACATTCTGTTTTCTGTGGCGGCGTGGAAAGTCTATTTTGGGCAAGTAGAGACTTGAGTCGCGTCAAAATGGCGCAGAATGCCTTTGGAAAAAGGCTCTTTCGCTCTGGAAGCGGACTCCAACAGACATTAAGCCCTCTGGTACAGCGAAGATGCCAGTCTACCAAAAGTACGTCTGTCTACCAGCGCACTTGAAATAATTTGTCTAACCGCTATCGTGTAACAGCCGTCCCAGCATTCACCCCCAGCTCCTCCCCAGAGCTCGACCAAAAACTCGACCGCATACGCACCGAGCTCTTCGTACCCATGTACTTTGCCGAACACCAAAAACGCCTCATCTTCCGCGACCGCTACCGCGAGCGCCTGAACCAAGAACAAGTAAAAATCACCATTGGCAATGAAGAATTTGCCTTGCGGCCAATGAATCGACAATCCCTCCCCAGCAAGCGCGAAGTCCACGGCGCAATCGAAGCAATGAAGACTTCACAGGACTGGAAGAATTTCGTGCCATTGTTGATAGGATCATTGCATTCAAAATATAAGCCCAAACCAGCCAGCATTGAAAAATGGGTGAGACTGGCGGGAAAATCGGATACACTGCCCTACATCCTGGAGGCAGCGAAGCAATCCAGCAAAACGGGCTTTTCGTTTGCGGACCGCGCCATCGCGTTCCGGTTTGCGTTTGAGTTGCATGAAAAAGCCAAAATGGCGGCCTTCTCGGGTGAGGCATTGACTGCTGCATTCCGATATGCAGAGCAAGCGGCTCAATTAATGGAGCGGCCTGAACATACCAATAACGAGGTTTCGCAGGATGCTAAAAGACAGCCCTTCTTTATTGGGCTGTTGACCGAGTTGAGTGCCGCTCGTGCCATTGATCAGGCTGAGGGGGAAGATGTGGATGGCAAAGTACTCTCGTACACGCGGAAGTTGTTGGGAGTATGGGATCTGGCTGCGTTGGACCGAGAGTTGGGGCTATGGTATGAGACGGATAAGTTTTTGCAGGAGATTGCGCTTATATATTCCGGATTGAAGATGGCACAGCAAGTCAAGAGTGTAGCGCAGGATAAGACACTCGTGAAATCTATTGAGCAGCGGTTGAAACAGTTGAAGACTGTTGCTGAGCATGCGGTGGAGGCTGCCCCTGAGCAGAGGAGGGAACAGCCAACCCTGGGTTTGAAGGAGGTTCAATCTATCCTATAGGATGGTTTGATCTGGCGTGACCTATATCGGTAGTGTATTTTATTATAACTTTGTGTATTTTTACATCTTCTAGAATACCTAAATATTTCTATTCGCATATCATCAGATATGATAAGTATTCAAGAGCTTCCTTGGATGCATTCGTGAATGTGCTGGATATCAGTTTCGTTCAAACAATCTCCGAAATGTACTTGATCCCCCCCCCCAAAAAAAATACAAGTGCCTTCGTCTGGTTTCATGCTCATAGATTGACTTACTTGAGCAACTGCAGTGTGTTGTCATCGCGGAAACGTGCACGCACAGGAATCGTAACAGTCTTCGTAACAACCGCCGGTCCAGTAATCGTAAGCTAAAACGGTTAGTCTGATGTAGTCATAATTTGGAAGGAAAGACCATACCTGTCCCTCGACGGCTCTCTCAATGCCAGTATCTTCAGTGTGACCACTCAGCACAATCTCAACACTGCTTAACGGAGCACCGAAATGGGCTGGACCCGCATGTCGTCTATAATCAAACACATGTGTCTGAGCAATACCACCAGCAATACCAGGAGCAGTCAGGGAATATACTATGCGGGCACCGGTAAAGATTCGAAGATCGGTCAACGTCTCTGAGCTCAAAAGATCCTCTGGAGCGCCATCTGCGGGATATGAAATGGCAAGCAATCGAAGCTTCAACAAGGACAATTCAGCAGTTGGCCCAATGTTGGCCATTCGACTGAGTACGTTCTGCGAAGGCATTCGACCAGCATCGAGTGTGCGTGCTTGTATCGAACGACATATCGACGAGAGAAGGCCGGTGTGGGGCTTCATGAACTTCTTGTGATAGTCAGAAATAGTGCGCGCTGAAGATACAATCACGGTTGGTGAAATGCCCGAAGTTGCGAGCGCAAAGTCGACTCCTTCACCCGCGACGGAGTTCAGTGCAATAGACGAGTTGGAGTAAAGGGCGGCCAAGACCCAGCTCAATGCATATGGACGGATAAGTGAGTCAATTGTAAGGACCACATCTTTGGAGTCCAATCGTTGGTTTCTGGGCAACGAGCTGAGAAGAGCACCAATCGCAGAGACGAGGTTCTATACCAGTAAACGGGTGATCGATTACACAACAGATACAGGGACTTACCTGAGGTTTGTACTCGATGAACTCTTCAGTCGTGGGCCAGAAAGCAGTTATAGAAGGAGTTGCAGACTTGGGATCGTAAGCAGGAACCTCTGTATCTTCGAGTTTCTTCTTCTCCTGAACAAGCTCATGCCAAACGGCGACCTTGACGCTGCCCGCAAGTTTTGCTGGAACTTCATTCCAATTCATGTGTCGGCTTCCCTCTTTCGCAACCCATATGATGTCTTTGAGCTGCTTGTTACCTGAGGTAACCACTGTAAGATCGACGGCGCCGGCTTCTGCAATGAGTAATTCCGCCTGAACGTCCTTAAGATAGCTTCCTAGCTTCTTAGGATCTGGATTGTGAGGAATCAAAACGGTCTGGAAGCCGTAGAATGCGCTGGCTATTTTTTGTCAGTTAAAATGACCATGCCGTTGTCTTCATATGGATTCGGACGCCTACCGAACAGCGAAGCCAACAATTCGACGGAATCAGACAAACTGATAGCAACAACCTTGGCCTTAGATTCCTGGACATATCTACCAATAACGTTGATCTCTGCTGTAATCTCTTCTAGGCTGCGCTCAACGGCGCTCTTCCCTAGGACACTAAATATCTTGCCGCGCTGTCCGGCAGTGGTTCCAAATTCACCAGTTGAACCACGAACGGCTGTTTTCCAAATATCACGCAAATCGCCATTGCGGCCGCCTGTCCATTTGGGAGCTTCGGGGTCCTTGACATTCAGACCGTACTTCAAAGGAAAGCCATGGGGTACCTCTAGGTTTCTGAATGCAGCGGATTGACCTGGCTGTCTGACAGGAGCTTCTGTAGCTTGTCTAGCAAGGAGGTAAGGATGAACATCGGGATCTTTGGAAGATAGTAAAGAGTATGTGACGAATAAAGCAATTACGGTGGTGATGATGGTCGAGTATATATCCCAGTCGGCGAATATACTGGCCAGAAAGGTATCTAGCTTAGCCAATCCGGTGGCCTCTGCCGCCATTTTGAGGAACGAACGGCCCTTCAGAGCAGGGAGGATGCAGGTGAGGTTATCGACTGAGGTGTTATTCAACTCGGCACAGAGTTCCTGGATCATTTGCCGGTAGTTGTAGACATCGAACAGGCGAATTGGCGAGGATAGTTATAGAAAGAAGGAGTGTAGGAGTGTGGGGTCCGCTTCATTATGTAGGACGAGCGTAAGCAACTGTATGACGGACAGCTTCCTTCCCTAACCCGACCCGGGCTAGCTCTTGCCATCCGTCACTGGGACAGCCGTTTACTCCAAACCAAATATCAAAGAAACAACTTTCCCTCACCATACGACAACTCGACGATAATGAACGCGTCCCTCTCCCACTAACCACAGCATGACTCTTTGAGCAGGTAAGTATTTCGGTAAGTATTTCAATTTGCTCTTTCTAGGTATGTCGTCCGACCTGGAATCCTTCTCTCTACGAGTCAGTTATACTAAACTCAAACGTGCTCATAGCAACACTTTCGACACGCCTTTGTTTCACCCAGTCCTCACTTTCGCTTCTACGTCTGCTCGCCAATGGCTTCAGTTGCGGCTCCATCCACACCCAGGGCATCTGCTTCTCCTGCGCTCGACAGCCAGTCGCCGGGAAAATGGCAACACCCTCGACTGAAAGAGATTGTGAAGCGACAAAATGCGACCACATTTGACAGTCGCAATGTCAAAACCATAGCACTGAATGTCAGCGCTATGCTGGCAACGCTCATCGCCGAGAAGCCACTCAACTCAATGTGAGACGTCGCGGTGTCCGTCGCAGAACATTCGTCATTTCTAACTCACTTCACAGGCTCGCTGCGGTCGCCGGAATCACAGCAAAAGCAGATATCCTTCTGGTCATATTTCGCTTGCTCTTTATCGTCAACATTTTGACTGCTTTATACCCGCTATTTCGCCCAAAAGACGAGCTTACCGATATTCCTTTGACACCTACTCAACGCTCTCTACTTGGTCTCAACCCCAACTCTGGCCCTCCGGTGACCCCGGGCACACACTATGCCACCCCACCACGATACAGAGTTGTCTCTGGATCACGAGCTGGCAGCCCTGCAAGTCGAGGCTCCTCCCCTCTGGCAAGTGGCAGCCCCG
Organism: Talaromyces marneffei; assembly: GCF_009556855.1. NCBI lineage: Eukaryota > Fungi > Ascomycota > Eurotiomycetes > Eurotiales > Trichocomaceae > Talaromyces > Talaromyces marneffei. Next base: position 1,692,563 of record NC_072350.1, on the reverse strand, counting down.
TCAGTCGCCAGCCCTCTTACTCCCCAACGACGACCAGTCCACTTTTTCAGAAAGCACTTGCGCCCGGCAGTCGCGAAAGCGGCCGTCGACAAAGCTTTGGTTCTTCTACATTAGGTTCTTCTTTACGGGAATCATCGTCTCTTACGGCCCTCCCTTCAACGCCAACACCATCAGCTGGCAAGGGAAATAAATTGGGATTAAGCAACAAATGGCTATACGAGAAAAGTCGTAGGCACTCTGCTGGAAACAGCCTGATCTAAGGCTACAGTCAGTAATCGCATATTCGTGGATATATGGAGTTCGGCGGTGGTTGAAGCGATTTTTTTTCTAGGCGTTTTTCTGTAGGCTTTGTACCATAGTCGTCCGTCAGTTGAAAATGGCTATCGATTGTGATATGCTCTGAATATTAATTATTTCATAATAGTCTACTGATAGCCTAAACGATCATTCTTACTTTATCTCTCGCGCTCTCTTTTCTTGCATAGGAAGGCTGATAAGACTTGTAGCGCAAACTTAATGTGGGGATAAGATGTTGGAGCTCCAGGGCTCAGATACGAGTCCACGGCCCTCCCGCATCTACTCATTCTAATTCCACCCACCTCAAAACGCTAATCGACTAATCAGCTTCGGTGAAACAACAACAGAGATTGCCTGGAAACAACTTGACAACCATCATTGTGTGGATGACGGCAACTCAACAATAATCGCCTCGCTTCGGAGATGGGAGCCTCCGAGTCGAAACTTGTCTTCAAGCAAGGCATCTTCCGCTTGTATGAGGACCAAAACATACCCGCGGACGATCCTTTTTGGATAAAGGTAGGAAAACTGCTTGGTACTCATAGAATCTGAACTGATCCAATCTGAATCTTCAAGTTCTGGGAGCTACCTGAATCTACCGAGGATGTCTTTAGTCTATTCACCCCAGCGGACATACGCCGTGCTCGGGACTCATCTTTACCCAACCTCGAAACGCTCCTCCTCGCTATTTGCTCTCGCTTGATCGTCCTAAAGAACCACCCTTCATTCCCAGACCCCGAGTTCGCTCCAGACACCCATGCTCTGAACTGCATCCGCATCCTGACGAGAGTCCTCCCTTTCATATATGAAGCAGACCATCTAGAGGCATGGGAGGAACAATTCTTCTGGGCGCCTCGCAAGAAAAAGACTCGCCAGGCCCAGGTTGCCGCCGAGGTACTATTCGACGAAGCTCAAGCAGAAAATGGCGATGCACAAACTCGGCCCAGGGTCGACGAGCGCGAGGATGCCAAACCTTTAGCGGAGGAGCTAATAGATACGCTTACAGACCTTCTTTTCTATACGGGCTTTACTATTCCAAAACTTTCCACGTCCGAAGGGAAAGTGTCGTATGCGATATGGCAGAGCGGAGTTGGATGCAATACGGCAATGGTCTCGACTAAGGAACATGAGAATAACCGTATGGAGATATTGAGACTTTTGCTCACCTTGACCGGTAAATCTATGTACATGTCTCCAGGTCAGTATCCTTCTGCTAGTCTACTACGTGGAGTTGCGACTAACGCAGAAATAGCCCTTCTTCCGGTTAAAGGAGTCAGAGCCATCACATACCTCGCCACGTGCCCTGATAAGCAGATTGTTCTGACACTCCTCTGTTCATTATTGAATACAGTAAGTTCATGCCAACCAGGTCCTTGTCATAATCGCTTATGTGATTGTAGACTATGAAATATAATCCGGCTATCTGGAGAGTGCCTTATGATCATGTCGTCTGGAAAGACCCAAAGCAGATACTGGTCATTTACTGTCTACAACTACTGCTGGTTATTCTTCTATATCCCATCCCAGAAGATGGACGTGGTGCGCCTCCTAAGAACTATTACCGTCATTACTTTGGACGATTACACCGGCCACAGGACTTCCAATTCCTTGTTGAAGGCATGACCAGAATCCTCAACCAGCCAGTGAGTGAAATCCATCCATTCAGAGTTTACCTTTCTGACATGTTCCAGATGCAAGTAACGAGTTCATATCTTCCCGGGAGTCAGAAATCCGTCAAATGGGCCCCTGAGATGCTTATGTTGTTCTGGGAAGCGTTGCAATGCAACAAGCGATTTAGAGCTTTCATCATTGAATCAAACAGGTCTCACGACTTTGTCATCCTATGCCTTTTCTATGTCGCTGAGTATCGGAATGATCCCTCAAAACAAGGAATGGTGAAGATGTGCATATTCATTCTTCAGACTCTCAGCGTCGAAGAAAGCTTTGGCAAACGTCTGAATATGAAGTTTGAAGCCCAGGACACCTTACCGACGAGTATACGCATTGCTGGGTTCCGCGGTACTTATGCTGATTACTTGATTATTGTAAGCATTCCAACACGTTTTTACGGAAGTCTTGCTGACGGCCATAGTCGATACATACTTTGATGACCAGCAGTAAAGGAAAGCTCGATGCAGTCTATCCTGCACTCATGGCTATTCTTAAGAATATCGGGGCTTATGTGGAACGATTATCCTCAACTGCTTGCTCGAAGATTCTACAGCTCTTTGCTTCCATGTCATCTCCAAGCTTTCTGCTTGCGAACGAGTCGAATAATTACCTCCTTTCGGCTTTGCTTGAGTTTATCAATGTGGTTTTGGAGCACCAATTTACAAGTATGTCACTTATCCATATCTTTACGAGCGAAAAGGCTAATTGTCCTAGGAAATCCCTTCCTGGTCTATGGTATATTAAAAACGAGAAAGAAATTCGAAGCTCTACGTACTTTTACGCTAGAAAGTGGACAGCAAGAAATAGAACGCCAGAACCAACTCAAGAAAGCGGCTTCCTCAAATGACGGACTCACCGGATCGGCATCTCAGTCCATAGAGGACTTACGAAGATCCAGTGGTGCACGATCTCCGTTGACTCATATTCCTGAGGAGAACAGTCCATTTGCCATCGGTGGCGACGACTCTGATGACGATGGTGAAATACCAATAACTCCATCTCAATCTTCTCCTTCTTTACGGACGTCACGCGCAGCTTCGATATCGTCTTCTCTTGATGATAGCGTGCCATTGCAGGTTAGAGGAATGTCTGAAAAGGCAAGAGGGAAGATGCCGGCTGGTCAAATGGGCTTTTCTCGACAGAACAGTTTGACCAGTCTAAGTAGTTATTCTGTTACACTTCATTCTACGCCAGCTTTGTTTACTCCAACAGCTGCATGGGTATGTGTCACCCTTCTCAACACCTATTCGGCGGCTAATTGATTGCAGATTGAATCCTGGGTTGTGGAACTCCCACTACACACAGTACTGACCATCATCTCGTCGATTTTACCGCACATACCCGAGCCCGCCCTACAATCATCTTCAAACCCCGAAGCAAGAACCCTAATCAACAACCTCCCCACATTCGCCGAAGAGCCCAACATACGCGCTCTCCTCGCAGATCCGTCTTCCATCAAAGTCCACTCATTCGAATGGTCCGCACTCGCGTTGGGCTGGTACGAATCACTTCTATGGGGCTTCATCTTCTCCAGCGAAATGCTCGTCGGATCCGCAAGCAACTCCACCCCAGGCTCAGTGGGTGTCTGGAATGGAACAGGTATCAAGCTATTCAAGGTCCAGGAAACAGCTGCTCAGGGGCCGTCACTGCTCGCTCCAAAGGGAGCTGTTGATGCCGTGGGCAGCAACCTCGTTAACAGGATAGGTAACTTGAGGCTGCCGGGACGCAATAGCAGCACTCAGGATAATCCGAATCATTCGCCGACGACTCGGGAGGTTTGATCATTGATTCAAATATACATATTGTTTGCAGCTTTAGCCTCGCTGTGTGTGTTAGATGCTCATGCATGTAGCACAACGTCGTTATGCAATAGCGCTCTCCTCGAACATATAATTTATCAGGTATATAGTTCAATGTTATTTAATTGTTCTATGAGAGAGGGGTGTGCTAGGATGTAGTAGTCCGAAATAGGAGTAGGGTACGATTCTTAGGGTAAACGTATATGAATATCGTTCACAGCTATTCACTAGGAAGCCTCTGCGCTGTGCCTGCTATATGATTTGCACGCTAGCTGGCTAATTACTAACCAAGGTTATGTGTAACTATTATATGTCTATAGTCTATAGGATATATAGCTATCTATATTATTATTTATATTCTAGCCTTATCATTGCAGCCTCTGATTGGCTAGAAATCTTTGAACATCGATTGGTTACGCCCCCTACTCTTTGGTCGAGTTGGTCGTTTCAACACAATACCTCCTCTTCAGTTTCAATTGATACTTCCTCTTCACCTTCTTCTAGGCGTCTACTTGCTAGGAATCTTGCAAACAAGTTGAAGGGAGCTGATCGGCCCTTCTCGAAGTTGAAATGCCTTGATTGCCTGATAACCACATCTGAAACATCCATGCATGCGTAGTATATTCGTGCATGCTGAGGAGCCACGCAAGAAACCATCAAGACTGGAAACCTCTGCTCGTGTTTGAAATAATACTCAGGGGGGCTTGCGAGGCTGTGGTTCATCGTCCTCGTCGTCCTCGTCGTCATTTTCGATCATCACGCGCTGGTGTGCGCGGTTTCGCATTGCGGCGATGAGTTGGATCAATTCCACGTATAAGATGCGACCAGTTCTTCCGGACGTTGGCTGCTGAGACAGCATGATAATATGAGGATGCTAGGTCTGCTCATTGTCTTTCCAATATTCATAAATGTGAGCACGCCATTGATTTTTGTGCTTTGCCCCGAAGATTCCAGGTTGAGAATAAATCTCACCAGGCAGTCTAATCTGTGTTGGCGACATAGAGACGCTATGTATATAAAAACTTACCGGATTGGTACTAGAAAGCTCAAGTCTGCAAGACTCCAAATCAACGGAGGGAAATGCTGGCGTGCAAAGCCAGGGAAAGTCCAGTCCTTAAGATAACGTGTGAGGTATTTTGTATGATCCCCAGGACTTTGCATGCTAGTTGGAATATTGACCGAGGTTCCATAGTCGATGAAATCAAGCAAAGATTTCCCGGTCGACGGATTATTACAATTCGTGTGATCAAACGGATGATCGTCGATGGCCGATTTGGGTAACGGAGCAAAAAGAATGGGAGGATCGTGACTCAGGTACAAAGAACTGTAATTCGACTCATCTTCTGTTACTTGAAAAATATGTGGAATCAGCCTTATCTTGCAAGTGCTCAGAAATTTCGCTGATACTTCGTCGGAGACGATGTTTTCATCGCGAATCGTTGTCAACAAGGTGTTGGGCCTTGTACAGAGACGTGAGGTTGTGCTGGTCATTTCAATGATACTTCTTGAGTGTAGCTATGGCTTAGGAAATCAAATCGCGTGAATGTGAAGAGAATCAAAGGGTTTGGACTGGAGCGAGTCGAGTTGTGCGTAGTAAGTTAGATCATGTTAAGTCGTTGATTCTGTTCACGTGCTAAAAACTACGTAACTACTCATGTTTGCTATGTTTGCATCAACTCAGAAGCCCTTGCTTTTGCTCGGTTCTTTTGTGCTAATATTTAATATATAAAAAGGATTAAAATCCCTAGCAAGATATGTTTGAGTGTGTGCATCAATATCAATTATTACCAGCCCTTATCGTTCCTCCTGTTTATCAGACGGATTAGTACTAGCGTGAAATCTCGCCGTCAATCGATACACAGCACGTGACCTCAAATCAACCGTCCAATCACACGCCGGCCCAGCCTCGATGAAGGAGCAACCTTGGAAGCAACCACGACATGGATCAAGGAGAACCTGACAATTCACCAACCCACATTTAAATCAATTATGCACCGGTAGTAATGCCTCTTACCCCTAATAATAATGGCTACACCACGGCTGGAAGACCTCTTAGCTGAGGTTCTGCCTCTGGGCATCCAGCTCAACGTCCGTCACATCTCCACAACACCAACACGGTGCGAGGCGATCTTCTCCGCGCCGCCTGGCCAGGACCCCGAACTCACCTACTGCGAGTCTCATTTCTTGATTGTGACCGTCAACAAGAATCACAGCGAAGATATTGTTGATGATGAGATAGCGATTCTGGGTGTGGAGGTTTATGTCTATACGACTGACCGCCTTACAACGCTGTTTGTGTCCAAGGCAGATTCAACTGGATACGTGCATTTGTCGACTTCCCGCCAAACAACTGCGCCCAAGATTTCGTTGTTGAGGTCGTTGACTACTACTTTTATATCTTTTTTGGCGCGTTCGTATCAGAGGCCGGGCGTGAGGTTGGTTCTCTCGCTGTTCGCGCGAGCGCAGAATCAGTATCTTTTCCCCGGCAGTGTGGATAACGAGCGGAAACATGTCTTGGATGATCGGGGATTGATTAAGTGGTGGTGCCGGGCTGCTGATCCGTTACTTCGTGAGCATACTGCCGAGTCTCGACAGCAGCAGCAAGAGACCAAAGAGAACGGGAATATGGAAAGTGTGAAAAGCTCTGCGACTGCATATCTACTCGTGCCCGGATGTGATCAATACGAGAGTCGCGCGTTCTTCCCACCTACAGCACGATCGGATGATAATCAAAATCATCCCAGATGGCGCGTGTCGTATCCTCTGAGTCAGATATGTAGTCACCCGGACGCGCCGCCGAGATGTCTTGTTCCACGGTTTCCGGATGATCCCAAGGCGCGGTTTTTGGATGACTTGGATGATGAGTTGTCTACCACTTCAAAGGCCGGTTCTGAGACAGACAAACCCGGTCATTGGCGAAGTGTTAGATCGTTGGAACAGTTTTGGGAGATGATGTCTTTTCGACAGGAGTGCTCTGCGGGTAGACTCGTTGGGTTTTTGTGGCTGGTTATCAATCCGCCTGGGTTGCTCAGTTCGGATAAACTGGTGAGTCAGGGCGCAACAGAAGTGGCTCCTGATACGAAAGAGAAGATACAATCCGAGGGGGACAAAATCGCTGCTGCTACAACTTCCGCAGAAGCGAAATTTGACGACAGATCATTACCCCCTTTACAACATGAGAAACCCCAACCATCTACAGGTGCATCGGAGGCTAAAAGCAGTGCTTTCTACTGGCCTGAAATAGGCAGAGGAGAAATTATATTGAGCGAGGAAGATTACAAACTTGCAAATGACGTGCTACTAGATCAAGATTTTGAGACAGAAGAACTCGCTATGAAGGGCACCATGGCCTGGATTCGTAAAGTGGCATCGGTTGCAGATGTTCTCTGGTGGGGAGTCAAGGTTACTGGCAGAAGGCAAATACTCGAAACAACACAACCAGCAGTTCCGACGCAGACGATCGGTTCAGGGCTTATTGTTCGGAAACGGAAGAAGGGGGTTGAACCTACGACGACAACCAGTGTCGAAGCTGAAGCTGAGCAAACAAGCAATGCAGACAAACCGGTGGAAAATCCCAAAGAAGGAGGGGTTAATGTTCTAAATGCTAGTTTTGTCCGAAAAAAGAAAAAGACATAACTAGCTAAACTTTACTATAAGTTAGTTAAATGGAATAAACGGCTTGTTGTCAAAGCAGAAACAGAGTTCGTACTTCCTAGTAACTACCTACTACCTACAGTAACTAACTACTATAACAAATCCGACGGGATCTCGAGGGTCGGACACAGCCCACGTCCCCACGAATAATAGCTTGTATTAAGTAGCACAGCTGAATCACGAGCCAAGGTCGATCGAAGTCTTAATTGACCGACTAAGTTAATTCCAGCTGAAACGGGAGGAAAACAGCGACATCAACCGAAGCATCCGAAATGAAAATAGTACCCTATGGTAACAACGGTAAGGATCCACCTTGATTTAACCTTCCAGTTCGTCCAGTTACTCCAAAATATTATTACAGTTTCTGTGCCTGGATTTTAACCTCTCTTTCTCCTTTTTCTTTCTTTTGCAATCTACTACATAATACGTATCTTTTGTTCCTCGAACGCCGAACACAAGTGTCCCCATTTCTACAAATGCTTGATTTGTTGCTGTTGTGTCCGACTACGCTGTCCCGCCGCTCATGATAGCAATTCCGCTGAGCTCCTCCGCTGTCTTCCAACGCGCGGCGGCCGGAAGTTCATCGGACGATCTACAATGGGTGATTGAGAGTGCCGGATTGGTTGCCATTGCGTGGTATTTGCTGGTGGTGTTTGTGTGTGCTTTGGGGTATTTGCAGATGTGAGTAACCACCCCTTGCAAGTCCGCTGGATAATCCACCTCTTTTTCTGAACATGGGGTCTAATGAGCTGAGTGGTTTAGACGGAGGCTCTATTCCAATGTGCCCCCCAGATCAAAGTCTGCGAGTTCCTTTGACGCTCCCCATGTCACCACCATCCGACCCGTAAAAGGCATCGAGCCATACCTATACGAATGCCTTGCGTCAACATTACGACAAGACTATCCCCGCGACAAACTGACGACGTGTATTTGCGTATCTACAAGAGCTGACCCGGCATTTCCTATACTCGAAAAATTAGTCCAAGACTTCTCGGCCACATGCGATGTGCGCATATACGTTGAAGAAGAAGACCCGCTTCTCCAGGAGGAAAGCACCTATCCCATGGGCCCAAACCCGAAGATCCGCAACATGAGCCGTGCGTACAGAGAAGCTAAAGGGGATATCATTTGGATTATAGACTGTAATGTCTGGGTCGGAACAGGTGTGTGCGGTCGAATGGTTGATAAGCTGTGTGGTTACGGTGGGAAACGATATAAGTTTGTGCATCATCTCCCGATTGCAGTCAACGTCGACCCCGAGGACGCATTGACGGGCGAGTCGCAGCCTTTACTCGCCGCGAATAGGAATGGTGTGCATAAATCGGGTGCCGACAGGACGACCTCGATACTCAAGGAAGGAGGCGGCCGTCTCGAGGAACTTTTCCTCTCGTCGTCGCATGCGAAAATGTATACTGCCATAAACACCGTGTCCATTGCACCATGCATCGTGGGTAAATCGAACATGTTTCGAAAATCCCATCTGAACGATCTCACCAAGAATCCAGATACGTCACCCGTTCAAGGCCCTGCTCGCAACCCGGGCATTGACTGGGTTTCCGACCAACTATGTGAAGACCACATCATCGGCGACTGGTTATGGAGGAACAAAGTGCAGGAAGAGAAAGAATCCAAGAAACCACTTGGCAAACACGGCATGGTCTTTGGAGACTTTGCATTTCAGCCCGTCGCCAACATGAGCGTCAAGGCTTATATTGCGCGACGAGTCCGCTGGCTCCGTGTACGCAAGTTTACCGTTTTGGCGGCGACCCTTGTTGAGCCGGGGACTGAATCAATCGTCTGCTCGCTATACGGCGCATTTGGCATGAGTACAGTAGTCGCCAAATACCTCGAAAGCCGTGGCTACACTGAAATAGCCACCTACCTCCAGCGATGGCCTACCTTTTTCTTGATGTGGGCCAGTAGCATTTTTATATGGTGCATGGTCGATTGGACATTATACCTCAAACTCCATTCTGGCTCCACCGTCGAAATCGACTCAAACACGCCCCCATTCGCAAGACCATTGAAATCATCCGCAGATAAAACCTCGCGACGCCCCTTTCGACAATGGCTCGCGGCATGGACGATCCGTGAATCCCTCGCTTTCCCAATTTGGTTCTGGGCCGTCTATGGCGGGTCAACGGTGACATGGCGCAACCGATCTTTCCGAGTGTCGCTGTGGGATACGAAAGCGCGTGAAGTTGATCGTTCCGCGCGGCCTAATATTCTGCGAAATGTCAAGGATTCGTCGTACTCGAATAGCAGTAGTACGACTGTCGGGCGGATCTCTTCTTTGTCGTCATCATCGAGTTCCTCCATGGCGGAGAGGAATAAGATTCGAAAAGATTAATTTCTTGGTCTCAACCACTTCGGGGTCTATGTTTAATTAATTTATTAAGTATTGTTAATGGCTTATGGGAAGAAAGAAAGTAGATAGAGATTTGACCTTTCTGTACATAGGTAAATTTTTACAAAATCAAGCATGATTCAATGCTACATAGCATCAAATAGGAGGATATCACATGGCCTTTCATCTGCATTAATGTTCCCTCTTGTTATATACTCCTGCCTCTAAAGAATTACCGGGGTATCTATCTCACGTCCTCTCTTTTTCCTATTGAGCATCCTCCATCTTTGCGTCTTCTTCCTGTTTATTGCCAACAGGCTCCTCAAACCCAGCACCCTTATCACAACTCAACAACCACTCGACCACCAGCCTGGCTTTCGTCGGGGGCGGCGCCGGCTTTCCATCATCTTCTTCTTCTTTTTGTGCATTCAACTCAATCTCAATCTCTTCTTCTTTCTCATTATTATTGCTGTCGTCGTTATCATCTTCGTCGACAACGGACCAATCTGCGCGCTCAGCGAGGAAGAGTGCATCGTGGCCCGCGTCGTTCTTGAGGCTTATGTCCGCACCAGCTTCAACGAGGGCCTTGACGCAGTCCAGATGCGTGTTTAGGGCGGCCCAGTGCAGGGGTGTGTTGCCTGTGTAATTGCGGTAGTTGATGAAAGATGCGAATTCTTCAGGGGTGAGACCCGCCTCGGGTGCTGTGAGGGTTTGTAATAGATAATTCAAAAGTTCTAAGAACCATCAGCACTCTCTCACCTCTTTTGAGAAGAAAAAAAAAAACAAAATAAACGGAGGGACGGCCAACGTACCAACATTCCCATTCGCAGCAGGCCAATGCAAAAGACAAGCTCCAGTGCCACCTTCACTCTCCTCCTCGGTATCCAGAGCAGATCTGATTATCGTCGATGCAGAGACGTTGTGTTCCGCAGCAGATTTTGAGATTTCGTCTTTCAAGCCCGAAATGTCGCCAAGGCGGGCGTTGTAAATGAGTTCGTCGATTTCGTCGAAGGAGAGGGCCACAGGGGCTGGAGGGTTGGTGGTGTATGCTTTCGACATTTTTTTTGTCTTTCTTGTTGGAAGCTTCTTGTTCTCGCGGTTTGTCGCTGGTGGCGTGGATGGAATGTAAGGTTTGGGGAGGTTGTAGAGCTGTAATTGAGTTAGTATTGAGTTTTGCAACGTATGTGACTAAGATTGTAATGCAGAATTTTGCTTGAATCGTGTGCAGGTACTGTGCAAGTAGACAGAAAAAAACGGTAGCTTTTGCTATACCAGTAGCGGGGTGTGTATATATAAAAGTGAGGGGAAGACAACTGGGTATCGAAAACAACGTCTCGATGGTGCATTAAGGGGAAAAATTGCTATTAAAGCTTCAACATGTTCATACCTTTCGATCTTCAAGACGAAAAAGAGTTTACCTCTATTCTGAACTGCACTTTTAAAGGTTAAGCCAAGATCTTGAACGAGGAAAAAAAAAGTTGCGATAAAAAGCATGTGGCTATCGCGGTATCTCCACGTGACCTTCAAATGATGGAGTAGAAGTGATTGCGGTGACATACATTCAAGCTTGAATACAAGTAAAGATAAATATATTTTTCTGTAGTACAAGAATCTTGACATATAGCTATGGTAATAGCTCAACAAGACTTATCTGTGTCTTGTTGATAAAACTCCAATCCAATGCAGAACCAAACCCAGCCAAAACGCCCAAAAATGATACAGAATAATACAACATGGAAAACATCATAATCGCCAATGCTAACACGTCACGACTTCAACAACATGATCTTCAAGAATAAATCCAGGTCCCAGGTGATATGAGTACAATGATCAATCCCTTAACCAAGCGCGACGCTTCTCCTCCTTTCGCTCTCTCCTCTTCTCCCGAAAAGCCTTAACTTCAGCCTTGCTAAGCTTCTTTCCACTCCGCTCAGCCTTGAGACTTCTCCCATCATGACTATTCGCGGCAGCATCAACATCAAAATAAGCATTCATTTGCCGTCGCGATTTATTCTCGTCATTGAAGTTCTCGGGTGTCAATGTTGAGTCTTGCCATCGGCCTGTGAAGCGATTGAATGCACCCGTGGCGGCGTAGGATTGTAATTGGCCTGCTGTCGCGGCGTGTGATTGTTGCGTATCTGGTTCGTATTGTTGGGCATATGGAGCCGTAGGATCGTAATCGCCGTGAATTGCGGGATTGTAGCCTCCTCCAAGGGCGACTGGTTCGACCTCCGTTTGACTTGTTTGAGCCGTTGCAGCAGCAGCGGCAGCATCCGGTACGCGAGGGTTTTCCCATTGCGATACCCCAGTAATCCGATTGTAGAAATAGAATGCCTGTGCATTTGCGTCCCAGACTGGCTCCCATCCATCGTCCCCTTCTGTGTCTTGGCCTGGAGGCACCTCGTCGGGAAGTGGCGGTACTTCTTCGTCTGGCAATGGTGGCGCATCTTCTTCTGCGGTAGCTTTGTTCTCTTCTTCCTCCTCTTTTTCTTCAAGTCTGTCCTCACCTTGCTTCTCGTCCTCAGCTTCGGGATTACTCTGCTTATCGTTCTCTCCTCCATTGTTTTCTTCCACTTTGTTTGTTTCTTTCCGCTCCGTCCTCGACGACTCGGCAGTCTGTTGCTCTGTGTTCGATGCGCTCGCGGAAGGACTATCCGCCGTAGTCGCGACAGGAGAGCGATCGTCCTCGACCATTTCCCCTTGAGATTAGTAGACTTGCACAACTGGTGAAATGAAAGCTCTTGATCTATATTGAAGTTATTCAGCACAAAAACAAAACCAAAGCGAGCTCAAACCAGTGTACCAGCTTCGCAAGTTATCTGATCAGTTATAGTTGAACAGATGAGAGGATCTCTAAGAGAGAAGAGAGCGCGACAGAGAAGTGGTTGGTTAAGATCAAATCGAGTGGAGATCAATCCACTACATACGCTAACCCGTTTGGGATGTCTGTATATTCTACGTCATCTACGGTCCGGTCCAACCTGCCTCATCTCATTGATTCCTCCATCTACTCATAGTATTCCATGACTATGCTAAATATCGATATATTCTAGTGTTGTTCTGTTGCTGTCCGAATCAGTATGACCGCTTCGTCGGCGGCACTGTCGCACACTCCTCCTGATCCAACGTCTTGAATACCACATCTCGATATCCTACCCTAATCTCCTCTGCTTCCCTGCTCTGCCAGGTCAATGTGTGTTTCATATAGTTATCATCATCGCGCCCATTAAAGTCTTCTCGCGCATGACTTCCACGACTCTCCTTCCGTTCCAGCGCGGCTTTGGCAGTTTGCGCTGCACACGTCATCAGATTGCGCGTCTCTAGGGTCTCAATCAAATCTGAATTCCAGATCAATGACCGATCTTTAACGCAGACATCATCTCGGAATGCGCGCTCAATATCCTGTACAGAGTTGATGCCTTCGTTTAGTGAGTTCTGGGTACGAAAGACGGCAACATCTGTTTGCATTGATTTTTGTAGCGACGTTCTCAGTTCGGCGGTTAGTCTGGTGCCGTTTGCTGTGCGTAATCGATCCAGGTCGTCAAAAGAGGATATGCCGATATCATCCGGAGTAGGAGTATGTTTCATCCCCTTCTTGTTGTTGCTAGCAATGTGGTGCGCGGCGGCGCGACCAAAGACAACCAAGTCTAATAATGAGTTTGCGCCTAGCCTGTTCGCTCCATGAACACTGACACAGGCAGCTTCGCCAATCGCGTAAAGGCCAGGGACTGTATGTTCTGTATTCGACGAGGTGTCAACATCCAAGACTTGGCCGTGATAGTTTGTCGGAATACCGCCCATGCAATAATGCACCGTTGGCAAAACGGGGATGGGATCCACGGTAATGTCGATGCCTGAAAATATCGACGCAGTCTCTGCAATACCAGGTAATTTCTCAAGAATAAGTTCTCGAGGCAGATGCGAGAGTTGTAGATATATATGATCTTTCTCGGGTCCAACACCGCGCCCTTCCCTGATTTCGATATTCATGGATCGCGATACAACATCTCTGCTAGCCAAGTCTTTTGCTGTAGGTGCATAGTTCTCCATGAATCTTTCACCTTCAGAGTTTAGTAAGAAGCCACCTTCTCCTCGCGCTCCTTCGGTTATTAGCACCCCTGCGCCGTATATTCCGCTGGGATGGAATTGGATGAATTCCATGTCTTGCAGAGGGAGACCAGCTCTTGATACCATGGCACAACCGTCGCCAGTACTGGTGTGAGCGGAAGTACAAGAGAAGTAAGCACGTCCGTAACCACCAGTAGCTATCCATATCAGCTCAGCCTCGTTTTACATAACCTGGAGTAGACCGATAACTAACGAACCTAGAATAGTGTTGCGGCTAAAGATCCGATGAAGTGTCCCAGTCTCCATATCAATAGCAGTCACACCAATGCAGACACCATCAACCATCATCAAGTCCAGAGCAAAGTATTCAACGAGGAAGTTGCAGTTGTGCTGTTTTCCAGATTAGCACTGGGCAGCCCACCACGCGAAAGACTACACACCTTCAAAGACTGCCCATAGAGAGTATGAAGTAGTGCATGACCAGTACGATCAGCAGCACATGCAGTCCGAAACGCTTGTCCACCCTTTCCATAATTGAGCGATTGGCCGCCCAGTGGTCTCTACCATAATGGTAAGTTCAAGATTCCTTATTGGTCATCGGAAGGTTATCGAACCTGATATATCTTGCCTTCAGCGGTCCTGGAGAATGGCATTCCATAAGCTTCGAGTTCTAGGATTGCACGGGGCGCTTCTTTGCACATATAATGCTATTGAGTTGTCAATTAAGCTCCAACACGGTGGGAGTATGCGGACATACGATTGCATCTTGGTCTCCCAGCCAGTCTGAGCCTTTGACTGTATCGTACATGTGCCATCTCCAGTCGTCGTCTTGCATACTGAGCCCTAATAGTCAGTGAACAGGTCCGCATCCCGCGTTCGTTGGAACACCTACTTTCCAAGTGCGGCATTGATTCCACCTTGCGCGGCAACAGTGTGAGACCGTGTGGGAAACTGCGTCTCAATTCATTAACAGAGTAAGACGAATACAGAGAGACATGCTCACCAGCTTAGTGAGACAAGCAGTCTCGAGTCCGCTCTGAGCGAGACCCAGGGCTGCGCGCAGACCTGCTCCTCCTGCTCCCACCACGAGAGCACTATATAGATCAGCAATTGGCAGAAAACTAAGAGTGGCCCATCAATCTACCTACTCATATTGATGGTCTATGACATTCGTTCTATTGATCGAAGCAGATGTGATATTGGCGTAGCCTTGAATAGAGCTTGATCCGAAATTTCGAGCAGACTGTTGTCCATATTGGCAGATAGATGTTTTGAGATTAGATTTTCGAAAGGTGCGAAGGCCGCAGGAGGATAAAGAACGCATGGCTACAAGCCAATTCTTTCCATTGAATGTTTGTATATAAACAAAACCAAAAATCATAAATCCAGATCTTCATCGGTGTCACGACTCGCATGTCAATAAAAGTTATACAACCAGGCAATATAAGTCGGCTAGTCTATACCGATATGCCGACTAACGTATGGGTGAATTACCCCAATCATCGATGTTCCCCGCACCATAAAGCCGGGGCTGAGATGCCAATTCGGCTTTCGCAAACCAGGCGATTTCAGCCTATATTAAACAGGAAAGGGTCCATTTGTTGGTGATCTTTCATTAGCTCACCACTATCGTTGGCTGTTGGGGTTGGGTGCTGAGGGGACCAATGCCGAGTCAGTTAATGGTAAGCGAGAGACATCTTTAATCTTGTATGATACTTGTTGGACGCATAGAACAGAGCGCCGTCAATTGACAGAGATTCCGTGAGCGAGATTGGAACAAAATTCCAGGAAGCTCCCGTACTCTGTTATAGGTTGATCAGCTGTCACAACTGGCTATGCTCCAATCTTCAGTCAATATCACCGCCCTAATGATTCAATATGTCCCTGCGACGTTGGTAACATTGGATGAGGGCTGAAGAACTTGGATTTCTCTGGGTGCAAATCAAGCAAGGCCAAGGTCAAAAGGGACTAGCCTTGTATGACAGATAGCAGGCAGCCCAGTGCGCCTGGATATGAGAGATCTATAGTGTTGTGAGACAAATAACAGCAAAACAACTGACATTCGACAAAATAAGAACGCAGACATTAAAATTGACAGCAGATAAACTTACCCTAACAAGTCAACAAAATAACCCGACTGAATGGCATCGGATTACTCCAGAATCATGCCCTATCGTTCGTTGGTCTTGAACAAGATTCAGCTCCATGCAAATCGAGTCCGGTATCATAAGTTCGTCGGTTGAGATAGCATGCAATAGAGCGATTCTATTATCTTGTTTGCCTCAACGGAGGGATAAAAAGTTTCTTTCGTGAACTTAAGGTCAAGGTAGAGCCTTTCCTACCCTTCCTTGACAGGTTGTGGTCCATGCCTTGTTTGTTTTTTGTCGACAATATTTTCTACAACAGAAATGCAAGCAAGACTATTGCGATTTTACTTTGGGACATGCCTTGATCCGATGAGAAACTCCATAAAGCTTATCGTAGTCACTATGAGCCCGTTAATGTAGATCTCAAATGCTTCCACAAGAGACCTCCTAGGCTTGATTAAAACTGACTACGAACATTGCAACAGTACTGATGGATATCTAGCGGCTACCCATTTCATACACACATTATTCTGCTATTCCTCGTTCCTACAATGAGGGCCGATCATTCTCAGCCGAAAACACCAAACCTGCTTACGTTTCCGTCCGCATTGCTAACAAATAATCTGACATACCTTTTCTTATAGCTCTCTCCCTATTTACAGAAGCTTGGACAAGACAGTGAACTGCTCACCCAAAATTCCAAATTGCTATTCGTCGAAGTCAATGCTTAATTCTCGCGGAGACGATGGTACGAGTCTCTGACTGGCTGTATCCCGCCATCCCTCGTGCAGTCCTTGCATATAGCAATTCTACAGTAGTAGCCGCCCTGCAATCAGTGCAATGCATTCCAGGATGCTTGGCGCGCCACGCACATCACAGGCTAGACAGGAATACCCAAGCGTGACCTTAGCTATCAATTGGGTAGGGTTAGCGAAGCATAAGCTGGAGACGAAGGTTTGCTAGTACGTATGGGCTTAGTCCTATGTCTACTTACCGTAAGCCTAGGAATTTCAGAGACGAATGCTCATAGGAGGTATCTATAGCGTATACAGGCCATCCCTTCACAAAAAACAAGCTACTGGGTGGAATTCAAACCTTTGCCGCAATAGGAGCTGTGCTCGGAGTCTCTTAGTGCACCTACAAAATTGCAGCAATACTACCATGAAGGTATGTCTGTCCACGTATTGGGTCAAGAAGGCACAACTATTCACATGATATGGGGCAAACTCAAACGCATTCAGGCCCTAGAAAGGAAGATCATCAGGCCTCGATCTCGCAGTCACACCTGTTTCCGCGGCGTTAGAGATGGGGAAGATCGCAGTCATGAATGAGAAATCCACACGCGATAAGCAGAATTGAAATTAGCATACCTGCGCTGCGGCATATGAGTGGTGTTCCTGAATCTAAAGGCTCGTGCAGAGGGTTCTCCCTAGAGTGGTTGGAGGGTGATCCATTCCACAACTTACCTTGATCCCATTCCAGGGCCTATCACAGCGCGCAAACACACAACAATTCATTACAATTCCTAATGAATGTTGCATTCCACAGCCAGTCTTCTACACAATATACACGACTCTTGCATACACACAAGCCCTTTGGTCGAAATAATCGCAAGCCCAAACCCTCTCCACCTTCGTCTATATAAGGGTGTTGAATGTACGATCTCAACTCAACTTTTCTTCTCATCCTCACAATCACACTCTCTCAAGCATTCACTTCTTTGCCGAGCAGTCTTCCAGACAAGCATCCTTACTTTTACCAACTTTTTCGAAAGAACATTCGTTCGTTTTCTTTTTCAAACAACAAAAATCAAAATGCAGTTCACTACCGCTCTTCTTGCTCTCGCTGCTACCGCAGTCGCTCTTCCCAACGTTGGCCCTTCTCCTCCCAAGGGTGGCGAGTTGGGCAAGCAGCAACCTTTCTGGCCTGTTGACCAAGGTGTTACCGTCGAGGAAGCCAAGGCTGCTTGTGGTAACAACAACCAAGTTGCTTGCTGCGATGACACCACCTTCACCGGTGACCAGGTTGAGGTTGAGTCCGGCCCTCTTGCTGGTGCCCTCAAGGAGCTTATCGGAGGCAAGAATGGTGCCAAGGGTCTCGGTCTCTTTGACAAGTGCTCCAATCTCAACCTCGATGGTAAGTCTGGTCTCTTCTGGTGTCTCTTTTCCATACTAACAATCTACAGTCCTCCTCGGTACCACCGATCTTATCAGCAACCACTGCAAGCAGAACATTGCTTGCTGCCAGGGCAACACTGCCGACTCCTCTAGCGATCTCGTCGGACTCAACATTCCTTGCGTTGCTCTTGGTTCTCTTGTGTAAAGGGCTCTATGTATAATTATCTGTTTTCTCTTCTATCTCTGTCAATTATCGTATCTAGCTGAATGTCATGTATCGCGCATTGCTGGAGTAAATGGGATGTGGAGGATTTTGGATTGATACATTTTCAAGGGGGTTCCTTTTTATACTTTTTGTTTCTCTATCATTTGTCTTCTTTGTTTTCCTCGCCTGCTAGGTGAAGGATGGTATAAATGTAATAAAAGATTGTCTCGGCATAACTCGTTAATTCTAGAATATTTGACGTTCAGAATCGTCTAGCAATATATTTAAGCTCTTTTGACCAAATGTAGATATGGAGTTTGCTTTCCCAATGTAGTTCCTGCAATTCTCACTTTTGAGCATCCTACCCCTTCTAATAAATGTAGCAAGGATTTCAAAGTCTTTTCGAATGATAAACACATAGCACAATAACATAACATTTTCACTAACAACTTTGTATAACTACGTATTCTGCCTATGTGCTCCATCTCAGGATTTACAGGTGCTGTAGCTGTCGGATTGGAACCCAAAGGGATTGCTGTAGCTGTGATTCCCACCAACAAAATTGGCGATGTACTTACTTATCATAAGCATCTTTGGTACTGCATAGTTTCAATGTTGCTCTTTATCATTAGGTCTGATTTAATGAGCAAATAGTATACCTAGGCATGTGTAGGAAAAAAAAAAGTGGTCGAGATGTACGTGTAAATGTCAACAGGTAGCATTGACACTTTGGATATATATATATATATATTTATATCAATATTGACGTATACTCACATCTCTCAACGACTTCCAACCAAGTCTATCACAGCCCAACAATGATCCATTTTTAGCAGAACAGACAAACAACGTAGCTACCTGGGTATTCATCGGTATTTTCATTTACTTACACGACAATCGCTCTTTCGCTCTTGCTCTTTAGGGCTCAGAAACCCGACCAAGACACTGCCTAATCAGGTTAGTCCCGTCCGATGCCCTTATCGATAAGAAGCATCACATGTTAGCCGCTTGACTCAACTCAACCTCAAATCTGCTGTCCATGCTATGAGTAGAGCTTCACTAGATCTTATTTTAACCATGAATTATGCAGAAATCTAAAGACAACTATTCATACAATCCTGTTCCAGAAATTGTATAAAGGATAAGATCACAAGGTAGCTGTAGAGAAGTAAGAGTTGATCCACCCCGAGCTCTCTCCGCAATCTCGTGTTCTTAGTGGACATCACTAATCAAGCCTCGGCTTTCTTCCCCACGCCGACAGCCGTGGTCCGGAGCATCTCTTCAAGACATATACCTACCTACCTATTGCATCTCGTCAACTTTCTCTATTTTGTGACTCTGTATATTTGTATTCCACACATTCAAATAACAACGCACACACAGTAGCATAGTGTCAAAACGGCGACACGATGCCTTTCGACACGGCCCTTACCCGGAAACTAGGGATTGCAGGCGAGACACCTCACTCCTACCGTTTATATGAAGCAGTACTCATTGATTCTTACAGTGCCCGTCGTCCAGGGTGGAATGCAATGGGTAGGATACGCCGAGCTCGCAGCAGCAGTCAGTAACGCCGGCGGCCTGGGAATTGTACGTCTTCACCCTTGACCTCAAGAAACCTGACACCTCATAACAAGTGATGAGCAATGAGCAACAACCACTAAACTTTTTATTCCCCCCATAGCTAACAGCCCTCACCCAACCAACCCCCGAGGACCTCCGCAAAGAAATCCGCAAAACCCGTACCCTTACAAACAAGCCCTTCGGCGTGAACATAACCCTCCTTCCCGCCCTTGTTCCTCCCGACTACGCCGCGTACGCACGCGTGGTGATTGAAGAAGGCGTCAAAATCGTCGAAACAGCCGGTAACAGTCCGGGTCCTGTAATCGCGCAACTGAAAAAAGCCGGAACAATCATTCTACACAAATGTACTACGATCAGACACGCAAAGGCCGCCGAGAAGCTTGGAGTCGACTTTTTGTCGATTGATGGGTTTGAATGCGCGGGTCACGTGGGCGAGCATGATATTACAAATTTCATTTTGTTGAGTCGCGCACGGCAAGAGCTCAAGGTCCCTTTCATTGCATCCGGCGGCTTTGCCGATGGTCAGGGTCTGGCCGCCGCCCTGTCCCTAGGCGCCGAAGGTATAAACATGGGCACGCGATTCATGTGCACCGTCGAAGCACCCATCCACCACAACATCAAAGAAGCAATCGTCAAAGCGCAAGAAACCGATACCGCGCTCGTGCTGCGTCGATGGAAAAATACGACGAGACTGTTCAAAAACAAAGTTTCCTTGGAGGCCATCAAGGTCGAGAAGGAGTCTCCAACAGGAGAATTCGCGGAGGTTGCGCCGTTTGTGAGTGGGCAGAGGGGTAGGCAGGTTTTTATTAATGGTGATCCGGACTTTGGTGTATGTCACGTCACATTCCTCCCGTTCATTTTCTCTCTCTTGGTGTTGATATCAGTCTGGCTAATTTGTGTTTTTAGGTGTGGACCGCGGGACAAGTCATCGGTCTCATCCATGACATTCCGACGTGTCAGGTATTGCTTGCACGTATTGAGAAGGAGGCTGCTGAGTCCTTGAAGCGGACTCAAGTTTTCTATAGCGGGGAGCCTTTGCAGAGCAAGTTGTAGATTGTACAGGCATAGCGGTTTGGCATGATGTGTTGATTTCATTTGTATGCAAAGAAAAGGAAGGGTACATATGATTTTATTATGTACCGTGTCTAGGTATGCAATAAGATCTATTACTTGTAATACATTACACAATATGGTCCATGGATTGAGTTGACATTAATGATGTATTGAGTATTATAGTAGAGTTGAGTTGGGAATCATCAGACAAACACAAAAGACCGCACACAAGTCAAAAGAATGGGAATCAATCATCATGCTCGTGGGGATATCGAATAGTGAAAAAGAAAACAATCGCCGTTCCAAACCGCTCTATTCATCATGGAAAAAACGCCGAAACTCGTCAAGGTAATATATATTCACACCGAAAGAGAGGAGAGAAGCAGGGAGAATTCGGGATGATAAGATCAGAAAGGGCGAGCGATACCGCCCTTGCGATACTCAAAGCCAGGCGTAGATGTCACAAACTCATCCTCACCATTCCCCATCGCAGCTCCCAGGAAGCCTGCTCCCCATACACCTGCCAACCCCCACATACCCATTCTCCAACCACGATAGAGACCCTGGATGCCCTGGCCGGGTCTTCGTCTTTTTTGGGCTGTTTGTGAGCTTACTAGTCGAGATACCTCGTCCTCTGACTCTACCATTACCCCTTCTTCGTAGACGATACTCCACATGGTGCCAATGATGCCGCGATATGTCTTTGGCGTAGGAACGATTGTTTCGATTTCGGTACTGTCAAGATCGGTTTTGGCCAGGGCTTTTGATTTTGAGGACCTGGAATAGGCTCGTTGACGTAGAGCTGGTGAGGTAAATGTCGCGATTTGAGCTCGTCGCAATACTGTTTCTAATGGGAACCGGACGGCAAGCTCTAGCCCGCTCGACACGAAGCTGAACAGGCCCCAAGCAGAAGGATTGAGAACGGGATCGATTGCAAAGTAATTTTTGAGAAACAAAGGCGTGCTCATGGCAAGTAGACTGGGTAAACTTGAATGAAGGACGGTAATCGGAACGAGGTGAGTGGGTATCGTATAATTCGGAGTTGGGAGAAGGCGTAGTGCTCGGAACAGGGATCGAGGACCGTGTGTGAGCGGAGTTGCGATAAGAAATGTACGTGCTGTGTCGAGAGGGGCGAGGATGATCGATGACAGCGCAGAGGCAATAAACGTAATAATTAGTGTAGCAGCCGGCGAAGACACGGTCAAGATGTCTTCAGTAAGCGACGACGTGCCGCCGATTTCCGGCAGACCGATAATCGCAGACAGGAGACTTCGAAGAAAGGAGTTGAGCGTAGGTAGAAGGAGCGAGTACATGAATGTCGCATTCGTAGCCTTCCATACTGATGTCGGTCCGCTTGTCGTCCATAGGCGTGAGATGACTTCCATCAGTGAAGAGGGGTTCTTGATCTGCAGACGGTGTGTTGGGGTAGGAGGCTGCTGGATGTACCCAGCTCGGTCGGTGATTTGAGGGCGAGATTTGCGTGACCGAGGGGTCGAAGGGGAGGGTGTTGTTGGTGCAGTGTTGGTGAAGTAGTGACTCTCGTCGTCCGAGGATTGGGAATCCTACAATCATTAGTCGTTGAATATTTAGATAGAATATAAGATTCGTACCTGATCGGAAGTATCATCCTGAAAGTGTTGACTCTGCCTTCGTCGCGTTTCATAAATATTCTGCGTCTCCTCTTCACCCGGCACAACGTAAATCTGAAGTAAAGTCTTCGCGACGTCAAACGGTTGTGCTAAGAGAGCACTCGAGTACTTCCATACTGCCCGATCGAGCAGCTCTCTGAACCAATCCGACACCGACGGCGATGCATCTAGATAATCGCTATAATCCAAATCCGACAGTAGATCCCTCGCTGATCCGCCTATTATTGTTCTTGACGAGGCATGAGAGGCGATGTGAGCAGCAGAGGAAGCGTTGACGCTCTCTGTGGGAGAAAGCCCAATAGGAGGGACGTAATACGGACGTAATGGGTTGCTCTCGCGCGAGGCCATATTCTTTTCTGTATTATTCAGGAGACGAGACTCCGCGGTTATATTGGGCACATTCGATGTAAACTAAAAGAAGAGCTCTGTTGTCAGTCAATGAGCATGGAGCGTTGGTGTTATGTAAGTTGTAGGTTGATGTTGTAGCGAACTGCAATGGAGATCGGAATCTAGCTTAGCTGACAAAAAATTGCCGCCTTTATTTTCTTGTCTCCACAAGGCAATTGAGCCCGAGCTCGGAGATTGAGAAACAGACCAACCTTTCGTCTTGTGCCACTTCTGATCTTTCTGTTCGTCTTACTTACGATTAAATTTAATTGCGTTTTCTTTTCGATTCAATATGACGCTCTGGAGAGAAGCTGGTCACCAGCTCCGACGAGCCGCATCGAGGACAGCCTCTGTCGACCGTCGGCATATCAGTGGACTTAGTGGCGCACGAAAGCAGCTCTTACAATCGACCCAAATAAGCCAGAGCGTGCGACAAGGCTCGAAGTTGCGAGGCATTGTACAGTCCAGACGGCAGTTTTCCGCCACGTCGGCCGTTGGCCATGGCCATATCACCCCGCCCAAGCCGGGTGAAGAGTGAGTCAAATGCCCAACAACCGGACGACGAAATACTGACTACGGCAGGATAAATGTGTCTTTCATCGACAAGGATGGCGAAAAGTACGACTTTCAAGTGTCCGAAGGCGACAATTTGCTGGATATCGCGCAGGCAAATGATCTAGAAATGGAGGGTGAGTTCCCTCCGTCGCCCTGCTAGCATACCAATTGGAACTGAGCTGATTATGCGATAGGAGCCTGCGGAGGTTCTTGCGCCTGCTCAACCTGCCATGTAATCGTCGAAGATCCCGACCTATACGACCGAATGCCCGAACCCGATGATGACGAAAACGATATGCTGGACCTCGCGTTTGGCCTTACAGAGACATCTCGGCTGGGATGTCAGGTGAAGATGACGAAGGAGCTGGACGGATTAGTGGTTCGATTGCCCGCGATGACGAGGAATTTGCAAGCAAGCGACTTTAAATAGTCAGCATTCTTTTTTGACGTTCAGCTCTCTACTCAATGCTACGACGTGGCGATGGGGTGTGCTCAGTGAGCCAGCCATCTTGTATTTGTAGATAGATAGATATATAATCAATACTTGGTATGTAACAAGAAACACAAAACTTTTTAAGGACAGCGGAACCAGACAGAAACACAACGCCGAGAAATGCAAATAGCAAAAGACGTATCGTATCTCATGGCTCAAGCCTCCTCAATATTCAATGCCTTGCCCTTCTTCCCATTAATCAACTCCAAGAAACTCTGCTTGCTAACCTCATTCGCTGCCTTTTTCCTCTCCTCAATTCCAATCGTTCCCTTCTTTTGTTCTGCACGCGCCGCTTCTTCACCGCGAACTTGAGCTGCGCGAACGGCATTGAACAGTTTGACGACACCTCGCTGCGCAATCTTGCGTAATCTTTTCTCCTCCTCGGCGGTCTCTCCGGCTTCTCCGCGTTCGATACCTAGGACGTCCCGAACTCTGCCTTTCTCTTGCTCTTCTTTTTTCTCTGCGCGGAGCTTTGAACGTGCGCGCTGTTCGAGACGCTCATTTGCGAGATCTGATGATGCCTGGGCGGCGGCTTTGCTTCGTGAGAGAACTGGATCTGCGCGGGCGGATGTGGGTAGTTTTGTGGACAAGATCTTGGATATGGATGTAGAGAATGCGGTGGGATCGTGGCGTTTTGTAACTGATTTAAGACGGAGGCCGCCTTCTTCATCGTCATCGTCTGCCATGGAGTCGTTGTCTTCTCTATCGTTCTTTTCAACGTCGTCCTCGTCTCCACTCGATGCATTCACATCCGGTTCGTCGTCTTCAATATCATCATCTTCAACAATATTTTCCTTCTTGTTCAGCTTCTTCTTTGGCGCTTCGGATAGCGATTTTGCCTTATGTTTCGTGACTTTTTTAGTGGTCTCCTCCTCATCAGAGTCCATTAAATTCACTGGAGTAAACCCATCATTGTCGCTCTCGTCCTCATCCTCGGTGCTGCTGTGGTACTGGGCCTGTTTTCTGAATTTCTTTTTCGGCTGTACCCGCCCGGCCATTCCATCCAGGACCTTTCTCTTCTTTGAAGCTGCTGTGATCGCCATTGTGATTGAGTATAAATTGTTGTTGCAGGATACCTAGGTAATGTTGCTAAGCGGATAAGAAGCTCTTATTTTTTTTTTCTCGCATCGATAGGCGGGAGACCAAGCTCGCTCCGATTGGTGGAGACCCTCCGCAGTCTGGACTTGCCACAATTAGTCCATCCCACTCTCTCGTCCATTTCGACATCAACCCTTTGAGCTGCTCATTACATATTGAGCAGTCTATTTCGGGAATTTAGGAGAAGATAAATAATCATGGTCCTTCAAGATTTGGGGCGGCGTATCAACGCCGCCGTGAACGACCTCACGAGGTCCAACACACTGGACGAGAAGGTATGATTATTGGCGACTGTATTGGGTACTGATATCAGTGATCAACTAATTCTTATATGATTACAGGCATTCGACGACATGTTGAAAGAAATCTGTTCCGCCCTCTTGTCCGCCGACGTCAACGTCCGCCTCGTCCAAAACTTACGCAAATCAATCAAACACAGCGTCAATTTCTCCTCCCTCCCCTCGGCTGTCAACAAAAAGCGTCTAATTCAAAAGGCCGTCTTCGACGAGCTAGTTGCGCTCGTCAACCCTCATGCGGACCCCTTCAAGCCCAAAAAGGGACGAGTCAATGTGATCATGTTTGTGGGTTTACAAGGCGCCGGAAAGACGACGACATGTACAAAGCTGGCACGGCATTATCAGATGCGCGGATTCAAGACTGCGCTTGTCTGCGCGGATACGTTCCGTGCTGGTGCTTTCGATCAGTTGAAGCAGAACGCTATCAAAGCGAAGATTCCATACTACGGTAGTCTGACGCAGACGGATCCCGTCGTTGTGGCAGCGGAGGGTGTGGCACAGTTTAAAAAGGAGCGATTCGATATTATCATTGTCGATACGAGTGGTCGTCACAAGCAAGAAGAAGATCTATTCGAGGAGATGACTCAGATCCAAAATGCGGTGCGACCTGACCAGACTATTCTCGTTCTTGATAGTACCATCGGTCAAGCTGCCGAGGCGCAATCTTCAGCATTTAAAGCAACTGCAGATTTTGGTGCTATTATCATCACCAAAACTGATGGCCATGCCGCTGGAGGTGGTGCCATTTCTGCAGTCGCCGCTACGCATACACCTATTATTTTCCTAGGTACTGGAGAACACATGATGGACCTGGAACGATTCGAACCAAAGGCCTTTATCCAGAAATTACTTGGAATGGGAGACATGGCTGGCTTGGTCGAGCACGTACAAGCCATTACCAAGGATTCCGCCGGCGCCAAAGAGACATACAAACATATCTCCGAGGGTATCTACACAATCCGTGATTTCCGGGAAAACATCACATCGATAATGAAAATGGGTCCCCTGTCCAAAATCTCAGGCATGATTCCCGGCCTATCGAATATCACTGCTGGTCTAGACGATGAAGACGGCACTATGAAACTGCGACGCATGATTTATCTATTTGATAGCATGACAACCGCCGAACTCGACAGCGACGGCAAACTCTTCGTCGAACAACCCAGCCGCATTGTGCGTGTTGCCTGCGGCAGCGGCACCACAGTCCGCGAAGTCGAGGACCTACTTTCGCAACACCGCATGATGGCCGGCATGGCGAAACGCGTCGGCGGCCAACGCAAGCAAATGCAGCGGGCGCAGAACATGCTCAAGGGCGGAAACAAAGAGCAACAAATGGCCGCTATGCAGAAACGGCTGCAGTCCATGGGCGGCGCAGGTGGTGCCGGCGGTATGGGCGACATGGCGAAGATGATGCAGATGTTGCAAGGACAGGGAGGTGGCGGTGCCGGGGGTGCAGGCGGAATGCCGAATTTTGGGGGCATGGATTTGCAGAGTATGATGAGTCAGATGGGTGGGCTTATGGGTGGTATGGGTGGTATGGGCGGTATGGGTGGAGGTGGTGGTAGGGGACGAGGCCGGTGATCTGTTTACTTCAAAGCCTGCTACGTATTTGTTTTATTTGGCATGATGCATGAAGGAGATCTGATGGGGTCTGGAGTTTTGGCGTTTGATACCGAAATTGTAGTCTGTACCAAGTCATTGGAGAACGCAATACAGTATATATAGTAAGTTTAAGTTGATAAAAAATACAATGATTAGAAGGAAGTCAGATCTAATCAACCCTCATCTGCTTCCTCTCCCAATTCAAAAACGGCGCAATCCTTTCCTTCAAATCATCCCAAAAGATCTTTGCCTTCTTGGCAACAAACGCAACCTGCCTTTGCAGACCCCAACCCTCATCATACACGACCCTCCCAGGCGGTAGTCGCGCCTTAGTACCAGTCCCAATCGCATCAGGCAATAAGGGGATAGATAATTGATACTTCCACACAACCTTATCGCCAATATGTAACGAGTACGTGAGTACCGAATGTGGGCCTTCAAGGTTGTCGGGGAGGACATCAGATGCTCCGCCCGTACCGTCATACAGATCAATATCGATCTGTCCGAATTTCACGTTTCCGTGCGGAATGTATTTGATCATGATATCCTCGCTGTCGGTTTGATAATATGATCGAATAGGAAGATAAAACATGTTTAGTGGACCGACGCAGAATTCGTGAATGCCATATGCTTCCGTTGCATCTGACGCGAGTTCGTTCGAGGTTAATTGGTAGCTTGGGTCCGGGAAACGAGTTGCGCCGAATTCGTGACGGTCACCACTCAACAACACGATGCGAACGCCGAGTTCTCGCTCAGCACGCCACAATGCCTCGAGGATAACTTGCCGTTCGTTCAGGAAGCCGCCCCATGTATCCTCTGTACCGATGCGCCAGTTCTTGGTGAAGGGCACGCTGGATGCGATGATTTTCCATTTTACTGCTGCTGGCTCCGGGCGGGAGACGAATGCTAGCAGAGAGTTGAGCTGTGCATTACCCAGAATTGTGGAATTGGGAAGGTTAGGTGCTGTGCGGTATGTGCGGGTGTCGAGCATGAAGATGGATGCAGGCCCTTGGATGAAGGAGAAGTACGTCGTGTTTTCTGGGGTGGCGTATGACAAAGGCGGAATTGGGGGGTTCACGCTGACATGGTATAGATGAAAAGGATCGGCAGCCTCTGGGTAAGGATGTGTCAAGTTGCCTTTATCCCAGTCATTTGAAATCTCGTGGTCATCCAGGGTATGGATCCAGGGTAGATCAATAGGACGTTCATCTGCGGGCTCATACCAGCTTGGTGAAGAGTATACACGCCTGTACTCGGCTCGGTACTCCTCCAAGGAAGAGCCATATCTAAGCGGTACATCAATATAGATAAAGTCTCCGAGAAAGAGCATGAATGATGGCCGATTCAACGAAGGCAATTTCTTGATTGCACGCGATATTTGCTCAATACCTGGTATGCGAAGAGGGTGCGAGAAAGCGTTATATGGGAAATTCGCCTTGATACAGCTCGAAGTCAGAAACGACAATCTGTTCGCTGATTGTGTTCCGGACTGTGGAGCAGTAACGAAAGTACCGGTCTCGTTGTTTGACAGGGTATAGCGATACTTTGTTGAGGGCTTGAGATTTGTAATAGTCACTGGAAAGGTGAAGTCTTTCACTGCATTGAGTTGGTAGATCTTTCCTTCTTCAACCCAGCAATTCGTGTCGGACTGTGTTGCCTCTTGATATTTGATCGTCACGGGAAAGTTGTCGGCGTGCGGTTCTCTGACCAGGAGATTCGCCGTTGTTGGAGAGACATAGCCGATACGAGAGAACGCGAGATCATCAGTGGGATACAGAAGTCGGCCACGATAAAGAAAATCCAGAGTAAAGGCTGTCAACACCAGATTTATCAGGATGTTAAGTGTTGTCGCAAACACCTTCGTTTTCGATGGAACGCCTGTTAAAAGCGCGTGTAAAAAGCCTGTCTCTGTAGACTCATTTTTGCGCGTTTTTGCGCGAGATTTATCAAGCGCTGAGAAAAAATCAGTCTCAATTCGCGAATGTTAACAGTTGAGCAACAACTCACTCGTTATCTTGGCTTCCCCCGCAGGCTCTTCACTCGCCGGCCCGAGTAACAAATATGTTGACGACAGATAGATTCCGGAGAATGTTAGGATGATAGGAGGAAATGGATAGCCCGGAATCTATATACAACCGTTAGACCTTCCTTCCGGCTTGGGGTAGACGAAAAGGCGTACCCATCGGAGAAAAATGTAGCTCCCGAGTCGGATCAGCGCAGAGCTGAGAGCCGTCGCGAAGGTGAGCCAGCTGCTCATTGCGATTGAATTACTGTCATGTATTAATTCAAACCCACAAATTACCAAGCACGATGTACTGTGTACGAATGAATGACTCTGTCCAGCTGTGTCGAGACTGACTGTGAACGTGATCGAGGTCGTGTCTCCGAGGCAATTAACCAAATTGGTGTCCGGCCAACCATGACGTCAGTGTCAGACCATCAATCATATCAATACCCGAACGACTTCTCTCTACCATAGGACATGTCATTGGCGGCGGGCTCACGTGGATGCGGGCCTACCACGGAAGATATATCGTCTCCTTTCAGCAGTCGAGGACTCGGCACAGCATGCCAGAAGCCCAATACGACCTCCAGGGAGTGGTTTACCGTACAGGACGACTCGAGAATCTATCGAGTATGTACAACAACATTGACGGGGGCCTGAACTGACTCAAGCGAGTTGATAGGCTATAGTTAACTAGTGCATCTATAGACAAATATCGCAGACCCATCCTTGAAGGCATTTCCATGCTCACACAATGATGTCCTCATAGTCCTCTAGAGAACTTGGCCCCTTGCTCAGCCTTCCTCTCTTCCGACCTCCTTCGCCAGCAGCCTTTCCCTCCCCTGAGGAACGACGTGAAGCCCGTCCACCTTTCGACGCTATCTCGCGCTGTCACCAGAATGTACTGTTAGTCCAGTTTTGATTCACACCACTGTAGCTTCACACCGTCCTGTCCACGCTGCTTGAGGTCATCGCAAAGCTAACAAAGCTTCATCACTTACCTGCTTCTCTGGATCCATGTCGTGAAACCCACCGACACCCGTAGCTCGACCTCCTTTCTGGCCTCCCTTTCTGCCAATTTCTCTGAGCTCTTCCTTGGGACGATTCGCAAAGTTGCCTGGGTTGGGGTGATGAGGTCGCGCTGTCTGTGTAGACGTGGCGTAGTCCCTAAACACCGTGTTTTGCAGAGTACGAATTGACCTCGGAATGCATGGAAAGAATGACTGCGACTTGGCGGGACGTCCTCTCCAGAGAGAAAGATGTTGCGCACTGCGCGCGTAGATTTGGCGGCTACCGGACATAGTGCAATATCCAAAGGTGTTAAGAATAATACAAAAGGGAATTATGTATTGAAATATGATGGGGATAGAAGTTAAAACTTAGAACATCGATATTATACATGTGGTGGCGTGCTATACTCTAGCCACTCTGTGGTCACACTTTCATCAGCATCCATAGGACTGGATCGCCACCATTCATGCGCAAATCATCGAGTTGTACATTCCGTTAATCTATATCTAAAACATAAAGTAATCGCCTTGGGATATGGGCATCTCACTTTTCTAGTTGAGGATAATACTTATACTTGATGCGATGACTCGGCAAATGTTTCTCTTCCACCCATTCGAGAACAGGCGAGTCGCGGTGCAAGGCCCTTGCTTGCATTATCCAATCAAGCTTTCCCAGATTGACGTATGGCATGATATAGAGGGCAATAGTTCTTTGCAACCATCCCGGCCAAACAACAGCACGAACACGGTCTGCGGATGTCTTGTATATTATCCGTGTACTCCTGGCTCTGTCCGCCTGGTATTGCTTGAACACCGCGTTCAGAGCTTCAGTGCTCGGTGACTGATCAGACTTGAGCAGTCGGCGTAGATGGTTCACCAGGGCAACCACGTCGATAAAGCCACTGTTGTAGCCCCAGCCAGCATTAGAAGTAACTTTACGAACGGCATCGCCAGCCAACACAATGCGATCCGAGTACCATTTCTCCACCAGGCCCTCTTCCAAGGTGATCAACCCAGTATCCTTTGACCTGTACTTGTAGATGTCGCAAAGTTGGTATCCGGGAGCCACAAATAAATGGCCCCATTTGTCTAATATCGCTTGTTGGTCCTCTTTCGTGTACCGGATACGGTCAGGGGTTGGTGTGTCGAGCTGTTCATACACGTTGAACCACATTCGATTGCTTCCCACGAGAAGTTGCGTAGAAACTCTATCGTGAAGCCCTTCGTAATTCACGCCAGCATCAACGCCCGGAAGTTTGGGTAGATCTCCAAAGAATACTCTGTGTGAGGCGATGTATGGGCTTTTCTCCTCCTTCTCCTCCTTGACTGTTGTTGTTGTTGTAGCGGAGGTTTTACAGTCAATAAACTTCCTGACTCTGCTCCGAACACCATCAGCACCTAGCACCATGGAGCCCCTTTCCACATGGCCATCCTGACATATGACTTCGACACCATCAGCAAGCACTTTGATGTCTACAACACGCTTTTGCAGCAGTATACGACTTTTCACGTCTTCGGGCAAGTTATCGTAAAGAGCTTTCGCGATATCTGCACGATGTGCCATCCATAAAGCATGGCCGCAGCTACCAACAGTCAACACAACATCAATAAAACAAGATTGAACGCGCTGTGGAACCACCTACTCGGTCTGTATCAACTTGAACATAGCAGTCTCATCCCGAATCGTTTTGGCCGTGTCTGCCGTGAAGAAGTGCACCCGATGCACAACGTCGCAGTGCTGCTCGAGCGTATCTAGCAAGTCAAGCTGGTCTAGCACTCGGAGCGTAGAAGGCATTATCGATAGCAACGAGCCCAGGTAAGGCGTGACATTGTCATGCTGCTCCAGGACCACGAAGTCGATGCCGGCTTTTGAGAGGATGTGAGCTGTGGTTAAGCCAACCAAACCACCACCCACGACGATTATGCGGAAGCCCATGGTGCAGCAATGGAGGCGTATGTCGCAAGTTTGAATATGTGGCAAATGAATCGAATATGATCGACGGCATCCTTTTATATATACCTAGGTGGGTATTGAGGCCGACACGCCTGGCTGATGTACTATCTTCTACCTTGGTTCTTTGTTAGGATGCTTTATGGTGTGATTCTTAGTATTCAGGGGTCTGATTGGCTACATTGAACCTAAATACCACTTGAAAAGCTGAAAGTACTAGCTGAGATGCAACCCAGCGACGCCCATGTTCTCTCGTAGCTGGCGGTTTTCCGACATCAAAACTAGCACAAAGACGCTTCATGAGTCATGGGAAAGCTGTGCTTTTCTCGGCCTTCTTAATTGGGAGTACATAATTGAGCGGTGTCACTTGACGACCGTATGGATATGCCAATCACGACATGGACAAATATCAAACACCGATTTCTCTTTTGGGCGAGGCACTACAGCACACGAGTATCCGATCATTCCGATGGTGTCAACGCCAGTGATTGCAAAGTGTTAAGACCAAATACCGATTGTACGAACCCGCGAATTAGCTTATCGACTAGCTGGGAATAGGGGCGGAGCTGGAGAAGGCTACTGCACTAAAGGGCTCACTAACGGGCTCTAACGCTCTAAGCCTCTAAGCCTCTAACGTTCGGGAGATATTTGTAGGTATGGGGCACGTATATTAAGGCTGTTAAGCTTGGTCGTCAAGTTGCTCACGAGTAGACCAGCAGCGTGATTAGGCAGACAAGAGTTATTCCAAGACGGAGAACTTGAAACGACACAAGACCAATCAACACTCCAGAAATCCATGTAAATATTTTGTTAATTTACTATGTACTATGTAAGTTGATAGAATATTCTATGCTAAGTCCTGACCAAGCCTTTTTCTCAGCCCCGGACAGCATCGGTCAATATCCGATTGGACCGGCCTTACGGTGTCAATTGGCATCATTTCCCACTCCCTTCCGGACTTAGTGAACAACATCCTTGAACTATCACTTTTAACGCTCTAAAATCATCTAGGAAACAAGCCAACTAGACCAACATGACGAAACCCCAGCTGCCACGAAGACGAACGTACAAACCCAAGGTCCAAACCGGTAGGTTGGATTCGTCTGCTATATGATAGCTGTTGATTCATCCACTAACATGTGACAAGGCTGTATTCAGTGTAAAGGAGCGCGGATTAAATGTCCAGAGCAGCGGCCTGCGTGCGCTCGCTGTCAGCGCTTAGCGCTCGACTGCTGCTACCTGCCGCCTAAATCTAAGCAGCAGGGTCAGAATCAAAAGCGTGCTGCGAGCATGCGGCGGATACTCCCCGCTACAGCAATCAGGATTCGCACGCCACCGTCTTCGTCATTGTCATCCCGGTGTGATCTGGAGCCAGGCGGAGGCATATACCTTGAATGCTTTCGCGAACAAGTGGCCCTCATGGATCAGGATCTCGACATGACTGATTTTTGGTTCCGTACAGTGCTCCGGGCTAGTCATACCGATGATAGCATCACATATGCCATCGCCTCCATCGGGGCCCTAGCACGCACGAGGAAACACTCCAGCAGATGGTTGTTTCGTAATCCAGACCCGCACAATCAGGAAGAGTCTGCGCATTATCACACCGCCGTCATGTATCACAACAAAGCCATCACCACCTTTCGCAGATACATTGCCAGCTCTAAACCAGACGATGCGGATGTCCATCGGACTATACTTATTATTACTGTCCTTTTTGTTGTACTTGAGATCTTCCACGGTAATAATCGAGCCGCTGACGCCCTGACAGGCAGTGGCATCCTACTTCTCAAGGATAAGATGCTACACTCCCTAGGCATTACTGGGGTGTCGAGGTCATCATCACTAGCAGGTCTTATTGATGATCAAGGTATCGTCGAAGCCGAGCTCTTCCTGACCCGGTGTGCCGCTCTCTGCTCAAAGGCGTTCGACCTTGCTCCATACGCGCATGCGGACGGCATGAAGGCCATGTTGATGATGCCAAGCTCTGGCCTTAATGTCCCGCCGCCACCGGATGGCGATGCAAGCATCAAGACATTCTCATTTCAGTTCCTGAACTTGCTTACAGCTATCCTGATTTGGCATACACGTGTCAGAGCTCAGCGACACTTAGACATCATCTCCTTCTACAAATACCCAGAATTCTTCCAGCAACAAAGAGAACTCCTAACCCAGTTGCGAGGATGGATGGAGTCATACAAAGCCCAACTGAAAAGAAGACACACAACCAACATCCTACATTACTTTGAGCGGCAGTCCCTCTTCACAAAACTCGCGTATATTATTGTTTCCTGTGAGCTTGATCCCACGGGGAACCTCTGGGACTCTATGGCACCTGATTGCGCTGAGCTCACTCCCAAATTTCGAGCCCACCTCGATGCTGAACTCGACGACCAGTCGAAGCCAGATGGCTCATTAATCTCTTTAGAGAATACTTTTATGTGGGCGATATTCCTAACGGCCGCTACTAATGTGTCTGCATCGTGTCGAGACCGAAGCGTGCGACTGGCCTGGATACACATGGCTGAAATTGCCACAAATATGTCCTTTCTAAAACATTTGCGCGGAAACGTGATGGCTACCGCTCTGTTTATCAGAGCAGAGGAGGAGGGTAGAGATAAGGCGGGCGTGATTCCACCATCGTCGCGGTATGATCTAGACACAGCAACTGTAAGTCGCTATGCTACCTCACTACCAGATATGATAGAATGCTTACTGACCTTTCACAAAGTGGAACGAAGACTCGGGCCAAGTATGTCTCAGGGTAAAAGCAAACGTGGCGGGCCATGATGGAAGGCGCAAGACGAAGGAGTTAGTATGTAACATCAAATGAGCGTACAGACGAAGCATGCGTAAATGAAACGAGATTGGTCATGTATGAGGTTTCTGCAGCCACAACAAAACTACATGTAGATACCAGAAGACAAGCTCCTCTATGGCCGGTAAACGTGACATTCTCTACCAAGAGTCATACATGGTTATGAAGCATGCTGTAAGCATCGCATTCTTCAGAGACTCTCGCATAATCCTAGATTCTCCATTTATGACTGGCTTGGTGGTTGGTGTTGAGGGTGGATTCAATGTTCTGCGCTTCGGTCTGCTTGTTTTATTTTATATATTGTTGATGGGGAACTTCCCCTGCCCCTTGTCTTCAGCGCTGCCTTCCACATGTAGTTAGCTCCGTTGAGAGAAATGATTTGAAATCGTTTCCTAGTGAGAATATCCTCTCATCCAACACCTCACACACAATAAATAGTGTTAGCAAGCAATACAGAGAATTCCTTGCTGCGACATCTCAGGATGTTTTACCGTGGCTCATGAAGCCGCCAAGAAATCGATGCCCTCTGCTTAGTCATCGAAGGACCAAAGTTCAGCTCGTCCTTCCATCTGATCTAGTTTCATATGACTCCAGACTGGCCAGTACAGTGACTAGCAAGGAGGGGCACCAAGTAGTTTACTACTGTATAAATTGAATCCTTTTTTCTTTTTTTTCTTGTTTGCTTTATTGGCGCTCTCCTTGACAACAGCCCATCCTCGAAAGTACCAAGTAACGCGTTATAGCGAGTCATTTGTGTAACGGCATCCCAAATGCCACCTGTGCCTCGCGCTGGAATTCCCAGCCAGCAGCGCCGCATAGTGCTTTATCATCAAACAATAGTGCCTCGTGAGCGTGGTTATGTGCCCATGTTGCCTTTGGTAGAGAATTTCACCGGAACAACGCATATCATATTAGCTGCCTTTCACATCAACGGTCGGCCGGGCAACATCACCCTCAATGATGACCCGCCGGACAGCCCCATATACAATGAACTGTGGCAGGAGGTGCCCTTAATACAGCGGAGTGGAATCAAGGTGATGGGCATGCTGGGTGGTGCTGCACCGGGTAGCTTCCAGCGGCTGGATGGTCTGCAGGAAGAGTTTGAGGCGTACTACGCGCCGTTGCTCGCGATTATTCGGCGATATGGCCTCGACGGGCTGGATTTGGATGTTGAAGAGGCCATGTCGCTGCGGGGGATAATTAGGCTGATTGATCGACTCAAGGCTGATTTGGGTGAAGGGTTTATCATCACTCTGGCTCCTGTTGCGACTGCTCTTGTGGATTTGGGAAATCTGTCGGGTTTCGACTATCGTGAACTAGAGCGCAGCAGAGGATCCAAGATCAGCTGGTATAACACACAGTTTTACAATGGTTGGGGCCAGGCGGAAGATCCTCGGATATATGCTACTATTATTTCTCGCGGATGGCCGGCCAGCAAAGTCCTCCTGGGACTGTTGACGAATCCTGGAAATGGGAGTCAGGGATGGGTCTCTTCAGAGGATATCGGACCTGTGATTGCATTCCTGACCCTGCAGTTTCCTGATTTTGGAGGGGTGATGGGCTGGGAGTATTTCAATTCTTTGCCGGGAGGGTTGGAACAACCATGGCAATGGGCCGCTGAGATGTCGCTCAGTATGGGGATGGCACAGGTGTTGTCAACGGCGCAGATGGTTGCTGGAATGGGTGCTTTGAGAGAGGGATTAATGGGGTTCTTGCATAACATTCAGAACCAGAACAGAGGCCAGCAGTGATTCTGACAATATCTTATTAATGACATTTATGAACGATAACCACGAATGTTCCTCAATCCTTAGGCAGGCAGTTCTGGAGGTGCGGGTTCTATAGTTGTAGAGAGCAAAAACAGGACAAAAGAACTATCAGCTAACTATTGTTTAATAAGGAGATGAAATATAGGTCATAGTTCAGCCCACAAAACCAATCAGCTCTTATGGCTCAGTGGTAGAGCGTGTCACTAGTAATGACAAGGTCCTCGGTTCGATCCCGAGTAAGAGCAGATCAACCTTTCTTTTTTTGCTTTTTTCTTTGGTGCTCTCTGTCTAAGATGTCTTCCCCCCCCCTTTTCTTTCATTCAATATATAGGTTGTAAAGATACTGTGTTGAATTGATTGGATTTCATATGAGCTCCGTATATGTTGGTTGTTTTATTCCTAAATTTCCTATCTGCTTGATGTTGGGGGACAGTTACGCTATACCCGATCTGGCGCAATATAAACATCTGCGCATCTTTTATCTAAGTGCCAATTTTGATCCAATCAACGGTTTCTATCACATCTCGCGTTGCCTCAATACGCGATTTCCATGAGACCCCTCTGCTTATCGTCACATTGTCAAGAATCAATGGAAATTTGAACGGAGTTGACGGTCTGCAGTTGCACGCGTTATACATCTACCGACTCTCCGAGTCGACTCGCAAAACATGCCTATTCACACGTCACCGTTCCCTACCACACACGATACAATCGGCGCATCAACCCTGAGCTCACCAGCGAGGGTACCATCCTCTCCGCCGTCGCCGTCACCTCAGTCGCGTCGAAACATTGATAACGGCCATGGAAGCTCCAACGGAGCAAACAATCAATTGACGTCCGCGTCGAATGGCGTTGCTGCAATAGATCTAGACAAGCGACTCTCACAATACACCGTCGATTGGACCAAGTTCCCTGGAGGAAGTAAGGAGAAGGTCGAAGATGTGTTTGAGGACGAGGACCAGGGACCAGAGTTTGGCGGGCCGGAAGATTTCACATTGAATTTGGAAAAATACTTGAAGGGCACGGCGTCTCCGGAAGACAGAAAACAACCAGACGAAGATGACACAGATCCAGAAGAAGACGCACTGCCAGATTACTCACCCTCACCGTCGCCGCGGGTCCGGCATCACCACAGCCAGAATCAAGAGGAAGTCGAAGAAAGCGAATTCGGCCCACCGGTAGACATGTCCACACCGTCGCACTTGATGTGGCGCAAGAATTATAGTTCGGGTAAAGAAGAAACGCGCTTGGAAGATATTGAAGAAAGTCTTCCTAGCTCCCCCGAGAAGGACAATAGTCCTTCTAAGAACGGCGATGAGAATGACATGGAAGAAAGCCGGACATATACGACCATATTTCGAGAAATCGAGGATTTGCAGAAGCAGCGACGGGATTGGGATGAGAAGATTAAAGAGAATGAAAGTCAACTGGCATCTGCGAGAGATGAGATTGAGCATCTCCGAGCAGAGCTCCGGCGCAAAGATACGTTGCTATCAGAGGCTAGTGATCGGCTCGGTGAGGAGGGTATGCTACGAGAACAGCTCAAAGCATTGAAATTAAAGGCAGATGAGAAGGCTACAAGTAGCGGGGACGATTCAGAAAATATTGCGAAACTGCAGGAGGAATTGAGGGATGCGCGAGAGCAGTTGGAAAAAAGAGACGAGGCTTTGGAAGATGGCGGCACAAAGCTACGTGAGCTGACTGCAAGCAGTGAGCTGCAACTGCGCCAGAAGAACACTGAGATTGACGATCTCAAAGCTCATATTGACGAAAAGGAACTACAAATTGCAGAAACGGACGAGGAGTTGACAGAAGTTCAACGGCAATATGAAGCTTTGAAAGGCAGGATCGAGTCACTGGAGATGCGCAATAGTCCGCTTGAAGAGAAAAACATTCTGCTCGAAAAGGAGTTGAGCAGTGTGAGAGCTGAGCTCGCTTCACAGAGAAACGCCGTCTTGACGATGGCGGTTGATTTGTCCGTTGAGATCGATGGGAAGGATTACCACGACGTTATTCGTAGTCTTCAACTGCAATTGAAGGAAATGAAAGAGTCCAGTCACAACCATGGAAAATCTACCCAGGTAGAAGAGGAGCTTCAAAGCAAACTAGACCAGGCGCAATCTGCACTGCAACGAACTGTCTCCGAAAAGGAAGCTGCTGAGACAGAATGGCAACGATCAAAGGACCTACTCGTTGAAACCCGCAGTCTCATCACAACGATCGAAGGGGAGAATACTCGCCTGGCCGCGCGGATTCAAGAACTCAATTCCAATTTCGCTAAAGTCCGTGAGGAAGTTGATCGGTTGAAAGAACAACATCGACAAGAATTAGCATCCATCAATGTTCAGCCCACACCAGTACAACCCGCCATCAATAATCCAGACCGAATGAATGAACTCCGCGAAGCCCACCGCCTCGAAATCCAAAACCTCCGCGAAATCAACACCAACACCATCAACGACCTCCGTACCTCCTACAACGACACAATCCAACATCTCCGCGCAGTGCTCTCCACCTCCGAAAAGCGCGCAACCTCTTTACACAATCAACTTCTATCAACACAAGCAACAATAACTACCCAATCTAACGAAATCAATGTACTAAAATCCGAAATCGAGCAATTACAATCCACTCTAGCTTTAAAAGAAGAAACATCCGCCGAAATGGATAAAATGATTGCCAAATCGATCGAGAAGCGAGAACGTGAGTGGGAGCGGAAGACGGAGTTGTTGCTCAAGGAAAGGGATAAGATGGGCAAAGCGTTGATGTGGGCTTGGGGCGAGAAGGAAGTTGGCAAACCATCTTCTGCTGAGCGGACGAAGAGCCGTGAAAATGGTGGTGGTGGTGTTTCCGGGGATGGGTCTGGCCCTGAGGAGAAGAAAGCGAGGCAGGGGTATCGGTATAAGTATGTCGTGCGGTCTTGATTTTCAACAATTGTCGTTCATTGTATTTCGTTTGTTATCTGCATATTCAGTGCGTACCGGAGGAGTGGAATGGTCTTGTTTGCTGTATTGTCTGAGCATCATGGAATTGGGGATGGAATGAAATGCATGAGGAATAAGGCACGGATACTGGGTTTTCATTCTTGCAGGTTTTCACATTATGGGTTGACTGGTCATGTGTTCGTTAGGTCTTTCAATTCACGATAATGACTTTCTAGTTAACAAGTTCTCAATTGTAGCATTTGATTCGACGTAAATACTCGCTTGTCACCAGCTCGACTTTTCAGTACATTGACATAAAACAATAATACCTAAACAAACAACCAAACCCGCAAGCTGATGCATATCAATATCGCCTATCATACAAAATCGAAAAACACAAACCATAAACATCGTCACTCTATCAATCTCATATTCTCATCCATTCATTCCTTCAATGTTCCCATTCTCAATCATCCAAGGTTTGCAGCCGACGCCGGCAATGCAGCACAAATACTTGTCCTGAGCCCCCCAATACGTTCCCCTCCGCTCAACAATCCCCCTATCACCCTCCAACGTAACGCCTCGTAACCATAGACGCTGGCTCTTGCACACTGGCAAGAGTCATGGATGTGTTTGATGGAATGCCACCATAAGTCGAGCTCCGTGGCCGTCGCGCACTCGGATATAGGGTGGCGGTATCATCGCTGCGCGGGATGGGTGGTAAAGTATGCGCGGGATCAAAGCCGCGGCCGTCGTTGGAGTGGAAGCGGCGGGTGTATGGTGGTCTGCTCGGAATCGGAGCAGGGCCATTGTGTTGGTGGTGGATTATGTTATGTTGATGCTGGTATTGTGTTTGTGGCTGCAGACGCTGGTTATGTGATGGCGTCCGACGAGGGAGTTGATTATTTCGAAATGAAGAGGATAAGCGGACTCGTTGGATATCCTTTATTGAGCCGTGGGATGAGAGTGAGGGTTGCATAGGTGGAAAGCGTGTATGGGGGTGATGGCCCATACTCGTTTGGCGCCGAGGGGGGAGCCGTGTTGATGTTGATGTTGATTTGTGTCGTTGAAGAGGTTGCATATTGCTATTCATAGGACCTTGATTGGTCCTCGGTGGTGGAGACTTATTGAGTCCCTCTGACGATGGCTTGGGTGTGACTGCTGGAGCCACGTAGTTCGGATGATGAGGATGATGTATTGACCTCGGTGATGGATTGATATACGACGTCCGCGACTTGCGCACCGTCAGCGGCACTGGGGGGAGTACAGGAGGCGGGTTTCCCGGTGCAGTCATTGATCGACTTCTCGTCTGGGTTCCAGAATCGGTACCAGAGCTAGCCCGATCTTCATCAGATGACTTTCTTCCTGCCGG
Organism: Talaromyces marneffei; assembly: GCF_009556855.1. Classification (NCBI taxonomy): domain Eukaryota; kingdom Fungi; phylum Ascomycota; class Eurotiomycetes; order Eurotiales; family Trichocomaceae; genus Talaromyces; species Talaromyces marneffei. The sequence continues at coordinate 1,651,752 of NC_072350.1, read as the reverse complement.
CGACGCTGCCGGTGCAGGAGGCGACGGGAGATTCTGTATTAAGCAACCGTCTCCATACCCCTTGTCACTCTCCTCACTCAACGGGGAAACAGCCCCAATATCCGGTGACCTCGGTGGAGACGCAAGAGCCCTAATCTGCGGATCCTCAGACAGAGGCTCCGACAACCAATCCTTCGGCAGAAACTTTCTACTCGAAACAGAAGACTTTTGCCTCGTGTGGTTTGTCTTTGCTTTGGACAGCAATGCGATTTCAGGAATATTAGGAATTTTTGGTACTGGCGGTGGTCTTGTCAATGCAGCCTCCGTACCAGGTTGCAACGTCGATGCGAGGGACGGATTCCTGGACAACGGGGAAATATCACTCCTCAAACTGATTGATCGAGCCGACGTCTCATCTATAGGCGACACTTTGGGGGATGCATCCGTCGCAACGGAGGTAGCGGCGATGATCGATGGTCTAATCGAACTCGTGTGCGTATTGAGATGTAACTGTGGCCGAATCCTCGTCGGACCAGGGTATCGGATACTAGGCGGCCGAACTGGGGTTTCGAAAAGAGAGCTATCATTTGGTGACCAGTACAACTCCCCATTTCCGGGACCGGCGTCCGGGTGCCGACAGAGATAGAGGATTTCATTCTTGAGGGTTTCGCTTTCCCAACTAGCCTCTGAGAAGATGCTGCCGTCTCGGGGTGGACGTTGGGGTGCGTACAGGCCCAGGAGGGATGAGGAGTAGGGGCGTTCGCAGACTTGGAAGCTGAAGAAGAGAGCCGACGCAGATATACTAAATCTAGTCAGTATAGCTTTCTCTCGTTTGGAATGAATTAGGGGACAACTCACAAAGCTAAAATCTCGAGAATGACGGTACCCCTATGGATCTGGCAACTCAACCCCCCTTTCCAATACTGCTGCGTAACCGTAGCTGCTTCACAGGTCGCCTGTTTAGAGACAACCACCAAACCCGCAGCTGATGCTGCGAGCCACATAGCTACCATGATGCGAGGGAGATGTGAAAATGCCATGTGTAGCACATTGCGCGGCATGTTCAATTCTGGAGCTCGCCGGAACTGCCATGAGAGGATGGTATGGACGACCACGAAGGGGACTGATAGGAATGACTATATCCACAAAACATAAGCAACAATCCATCTGCAGATGGCTAGGAAGAAAAGGAGGGGGACTCACAGCGATCAATCCAATAATCAAACTAGGCATCATCAACCCATCGACTTGAGCAGTGCCATACAAATACAGAACAAGCGCGCATTGCGTAAAGGATAGCAAGAGTATGAGATATAGACCCACGAAAATCACAGAGCGGATCCAGGCCTGTCGGCTTCTGTTCATGGAAACCGAGGAACTGAACATGATGCTTATGAATTATGACTGAATGATGTGCCGAGATGTCAAGATGGTGCTGGTGTTATGATACGGCAGTTCAGCTCAGCAGTCCTCGTTAATCAGAAACATTGGCCAAGTACACAAATTGCCAATATTGTTAGAATAGTAAGTATATAGATAAATCTAGCAGTTGAATCACACAGCTCTCAAAGACTTGTAAAGGTGCTGAGAGGGGGCACATTCCCATATAAACGAACACCTCAATCCATCGACTTAGGGCTAAACGCGTACCATAAAACCACTTAACGCGGGCCAGAATGGATGACGATCCATAGACAGGGCGGGGAATGCATCATCTTCAGTGGCGGGGAGTACAGTAACATACATGGCCAACTTAAACTTAATCTGTGACGCCTTAATGAATCGAATTATTTAGTACAAGTGACTCAAAGGGGTCGGAAAATTTTTCGTGCCAGCCGCCGGAAGGTGGTGAAGAATGTTTCGGGCGTGTATGCTCCCGGATTCCGTAGTGGAAAGGGGCGCGCGTATAACGTCTTTCGCCTTGACGCGGAAGATCATGTTTATTGTGCCAGTAATGAGAATTCCAGAAAAAAGAACTTAATTCGTTGTAGCTTATCGTGTCTAGGAGGTCGATGGCGTCGGTCTTGTGCAGGGCGAGTTATCCAGGGGTCTGTCATTGGAGGGTCGGCATGAGCACTTAAGGGACAAGGGGACTACGTTTTTACAATCCGGGAAATCCGAATACAAAAAGAGAAGGAAGATAGAAAGACAAACGAATTTCCTTAATGACGTTGTCGTGTCTTGTTATGGATAAATTCGAATGTTGACAGTTGTAGGGTTAAAGCAGGGATGTAGTTAGGGCTGGCTAGACCCTCTCCCCTTGTTCCTTTCCGGGAAGTATTCAACCACCATTTCTTATTCTTTGACAAGTCGATGATTTAGGAAGATAACTCATGTCATTCATTATTTGATATGTTGCACAAGAATCGAATTAAAAAGCAAGCAGCCACGTAAAACTTGTCTATACATACATTTCAAGAAGATCATGTAGGTACACGATGACTACCCCAGAAAAACCCGGAAGGCTAAAGAAGAAAAAATTGCGGTCGTAAAAGAATTCCTGACAAGGATGGTGAAACATGAACAAATAATTGTACATAATTATTAATCGCAAACATATCGTTTATATTAAGATAGTCCTCTATGATGCTCGAGAACAGCAATATCCACAAACTAAACCAATCATCCATTTTAAAGAAGAGCGAACAAGGAAGCCACAAGAACGATGCCCCCAACGACTGGGCTAAGGCTTGCCCGACCAGCAGCTCCGGTGAATGCTGGGCTGACGCTAGTTTGAGTGGAGCTGGATTTGGGGAAAGATGAGGCGCTGGGACGGGCGGTGATCGTGGTAGCGGTGCTAGTTGATGGGTATGGGCCGGACTTGCCAACGGCACCAACACCAGGGACAACGGTGCTGGTAGATGAAGGTTGAGCACCGTTGCCGGGTGCAGATCCAGAGCCAGGCTTGCCGCTAGACTCGGAAGGCTTGGAGCCAGAGCCAGGGGCGGGACCAGATGTCTGGGAGCCAGTGTTGGGGTTAGTGCCACTGGGCTTGGAGGAACCGGTACCGGGAAGAGGGCCAGGGTTAGATCCGGGAAGGGCAGTGGAAGTAGCGCTGACTTGAGGCGGCAAGGTCAGGGTGACGGTTGTAGGCTGAGGACCGCAGACTGTGCAGACGGCGGTGGTGGTGGTCCAGCCAGTTGGTACGGCAGTGGATGCGCCAGCAGTTGCCGTGCATGGGCAGTATGACTCAGTGTAGGTGATTGTGCTGGTAGCAAGACCGGTTGGGCAGACATAGACGTAAGAAGTTGTCACGACAGTGGTGGTCCAGGACTCGGTGCCAGTGGATGTGGCCACAGCACTGGATGTATCAGTGAGAGGACCGGTGGTGGCGGGAACGGAGACACCGGAGGTAACGGATCCAGAGCCGGGGATGGAGCTGGTTCCAGTCGGTCCGACAGATGCAGGCGACGTCTCGGTAGCAGATCCTGTGCTAGTAGATCCACCGCTAGGAGGAGGGACAGCAGTCGATGAAGGCACCACGGCTGGTGATGATGGGGACGGGGTGCTGACCACAGCTGGTGACGAGGGAGACGGGGTGCTGACCACAGCCGGTGATGAGGGAGACGGGGTGCTAACCACAGCCGGTGATGAGGGAGACGGGGTGCTAACCACAGCCGGTGACGAGGGAGACGGGGTGCTAACCACAGCCGGTGACGAGGGAGACGGGGTGCTAACCACAGCCGGTGATGAGGGAGACGGGGTGCTAACCACAGCCGGTGACGAGGGAGACGGGGTGCTAACCACAGCCGGTGACGAGGGAGACGGGGTGCTAACCACAGCCGGTGATGAGGGAGACGGGGTGCTGACCACAGCCGGTGATGAGGGAGACGGGGTGCTAACCACAGCCGGTGACGAGGGAGACGGGGTGCTAATCACAGCTGGTGATGAGGGAGACGGGGTCTTCCTTGTGCAAGAACTCCTAGTTGTCGGTCGGACAGCAGTAGAGGAGGCAGCAGGGCTTGAAGAGACCGCGCTGGAGCTAGAGCTGACCGCCGCACTAGAGGAAGAAGCAGCTGAGCTAGAGGCAGAGCTGGAGACGGCGTCAGAGCTTGAGCTGACAGCAGCCGAGGACGAGGACGACGAGGAAGAAGACGAAGACGAGGAGCTTCCCGATGGAGTTGGCGTCGGTGTCGGTGTCGGGGTCACGACAGACGAACTCGACGAGGAACTGGACGAAGAGCTAGACGAAGAGCTGGATGAAGAGCTGGATGAAGAGCTAGACGAAGAGCTTGAGGAGGTGGCGGCCGAGGACACCGAGGCTGATGTCGAAGGCGGCGGAGTAGGTGTTGGAGTAGGGGTAGGAGTGGGCGATGGAGCAATGGTTGTAGCATAGTGGACAAGGATTTCCTTCATGTTGTCTGCATAAGTGTTGCCGTCAGGGGTAGTATTGTTGAGAGAACCAGTTGCTTCCCACAACATAATACCACCAAAGGTTGATGGGTATTTGTTCATGTACTCATGGACCAAAGGCGCCACAGCTTCCGGGTCAACGTAGAAACCAGACCTGACCTGTTCTGGTTCAGCACCCAAACCAACGTACAATTTAGCATTGGGGTTAGCGCTGGCTTGAATGGCGCTGACCCATTCATCAAAGTTGAATCCAGAAATACCATTGACATAGTTGGCAGCAGCGCAGTGGCCGTCATTGTAGAACTGAACCCAGATGTAATCGAAGGGCGCGTCATGGATAGCGCTGGCAAGGTGTGCGTCAGGGATGACACACTGTGGTGCCGCACTCAGAAGCCATTTCCTCGAAGTAGACATTTGCTGATTGTACTCGTCGTAAAGCTCCTTGAAACGGTTCGCCATGTATCCATAACCTGGCATGGTTAGTCGTGAGCAGAACAAAATTAGTCAAAGCACATACCATAGTCAGTACCCCACTCAATATCAAAATCGAAACCATCCACCACAATACCACGGAATGGACGAGGAACATCGAGACCGGCATATGGGGAGTCGATAGGACCAAAGGCACCCCAGAGCCACTCAGCAAATGCCACGGCGGACTGCTGGCTGGCAATATATTGGCCTATTTCGGGGCCGGCACCACCTAGAGAAAGGAGAATCTTCTTTCCGGCTTTTTGACAGAGGGGGATATCTTCGACAATTTGATGGCAGTTTGCGAGCAGACCGGTGGATTGGCCGTTGTGGGTGTAGACAGTACCGTCGCACTGGTTACCAAAGTTTGTCTGTGGCCATCCAGCTGCTCCAGCATCGGGGAAGTAGTTGACGAAACCAATGTTGATAATGTCCAGAGACGTTTCAGCACAGAACGTGCTCAGACGTGGCTGGTATGCTCCTTGGCCCTGCAGTAATCATTAGCATCGATGCCTTAGATGATTGAGAGTACAGCAGATAAGATGAACATACATAGTAGGTAGCAACCGAGGTGAGACCGGCAAAGGTCACCCCAGCAGCTGTAACTGGAGACATGATCGCTGAAATGAATGTGCTCAAATAATGCAAATTATTAGTAATGAATGAATTGATACTGTTCCCTTGATTCTTCCTAATTAAAGAATGGAAATCTGGCAAAACCAGAAAGCAAACGGAGGCTTGATAGCTCAATGAAAGGACGCAGACAAGTGTCTACTGAATGAGGGTGACGTCTTGAAGGGACGGGGAGGGAGAAGGGAGGAAGAAAAGAAATAGAGAGAGTGAGAGTAAAAAAGAGCGAGTGGCTAATTAAAAGAGATGCGTCTACACATGAATAAGCGGATACAGACTAGTTAGTTGCTAGTCTAGGCAGCTGGTGATAGAGCCATACGGTCAAGGGGGATTCACCGAATATCCGACTGCATTCCCCTACGACAGAGACTGCAAGAGGCTACAGCCAAGTGTGCCAACCATGCACCACTACCAACAGCCGGTCTAGGAAATTGCCTGGAGTAATTAATATCGCTTACGACGAGTTAACGGCTGACTACAGGGCTAGCATGCCAAACAGGGTCTAGGTCTTACTGTCTTTGGGCTTATGGTATCTGACTTTGTCGATTTGAGGATGGACAACAATAGCTTTGTCTAGTGTCAGGCACCGTTCCAGGTTTGTGTTGACCCATATTCCACATTGAATTGTGCGATTGCTGGCTACAACCGGTCCCTGGACTCCCTGCAGCCAACAACCCCAGTAGTGTATACGACCGTACCATTGCGAATCAACCAGGGCGCAGCAAAACGGGCGCACCGTGGAAATTTGACGCCCGTGGCGTTGTTGTCTCTTTATTGTGTGCCTCCATCTGGGCTGGCATTGGCTGGTGTGGTGTTGGTAATATTAGGGTTGCTTGAGTTTTAGGTGGGGGTTCGGATTGAAAACTTCAGCTGGGCTTGAGGGGACGCGACGAATGAGCGACCAGATGGACTGTTGGTTCCATTCAGTCAGGTTGAAGTGGAGCAGAATCAACAAGCCCTATTCGACTGGCCCTTTACAGAGCCTCAGCTAGGCTGCATCGGGGTCGCTGGCCGGATAAATTGTCGAGAGTCGTGCGGCGCAGGATATGAGGTAACATACTATGTACGTAGTACGTACTACAGACTCCAGAGTATGTAACTATCCATAGCTGGCAAAGACAGCACTGACCGGATCAACAGGGTCCTTTCCTGTTCCTGCGAACACCGTGTTATCGATAACTTGACCAAAACGGCATACTATATTTTCTGTACTCCCACTGTAGTACACTCTTCTTTGATTTTCTCAACGGTATACTTCTGTGATACGTACTTACTCTGTAGAAGTACATAATATATACAGAACAAGTACGGCGTACTCCGTACAAGCAATTACAATACAAGGTACGTAATATCAAAACAGACGAGTCAGCAAGACGCCTCAAACAGGAAATAAATGTCAGAAACTCTCAGAGAGGAAATACGCGATCCATCGGCAAACCTTTCCCATGGTTGGACGGTGCGCTAGCCAGGCACACCGACATCCACCACGTTGGCGAGCCAATCAGGGCACAAGGAATATAAAAACAAGCAATGCAGCAAGGCTTTTCATTGGCTCGGATATAGCCCAAAGACCGGTTACATACATACCACAGAGGACAGTCTCGGCTGCATAGTCTGCGCACGATCATGCGCCAAAGAGGGGCCTAATCTTAAAACCCTGCTGGTGGCCACTGCCTGACTCGTTTCTTACTACAGTACATGCCGTCCGTCCTCGATCCTCTCACTCTCGCTGTTCGGCTGTGATGTTGCATCGGCAGTCCGGCCAGGGGAACTCCCGATCCCGTCTATTTTTGTCGCTGTTATTCGCTTGGCTGTGGGTTAGGGTTAGAGACACAAGCATTTTAAGAGCACATACGTAGTATCCTATCCCTGTCAGTCCCGATTCGATGTAATCTACGTAGTACTACGTAGGAGTACACAGTTGTTCTTTTCATTTCATTTGATTCGTTGCTAATGCAATTGCTGTGCCGTATTTCCATTGACGGACGGTCATTGGCCACTGTCAACCACGTGCGATGACTGGTCTAGACGGGAAATATTCGTATAGCCAGTACGAACTGGAGATCCTGAACTCGATGACTGTATCATGTGCCGACTTTGATTTGGTCCTGGGGCATTGTTATTAGTATGGCCCTGCAATAGCATACAAAACTAATCATGCAGAACATAGATTCTTTATGAAATTATGAGGCTCATGTGGTTTCATACCCATGGATTCAGGGACATCATGCTTGGCTGCGATCCTTCGGGGGCCAATTTATGCGTAAATTGCACACCGGTACCTCAGCCTTGGTAATGAATAATACAGCGTAGTCAACGGAGCGTCCTCGGATTTTGCTTCTTAAACAACCGAAAACGCCTCCTTTTCGACAATGTTGTGTAAGCGGTCAGTAGTTGTTAGTTAGTTAGTTAGTTAACTAGTTAACTTAACTAGGAGATCAACCTGTTACATAAGTATCAGACGCTCGCTTGCACCTGGAGATCGGGTTATTAACTTGGATGTTCTCCATGGACCTTATAGAATGACTCTTGCGCTACCGTCATACATTACTTCCAGTTGACCAGTTATACCGCTTCAAAGATAATGCCATTTGGAGTATTGCTCATGGCGATGACTCTGGAATATGACACATAATCTATATGACTAGGCTTATATTTTACCACCCTTGATTCTCTTCAATTGATCGGCTCGTTCCCGTTCTAGGTTGTTTGATATTCAAGCTCTACAAAGTTAACAAACCTTGGCTTCAACAGGAAGTTGTTTCCTTTTCTAGCAATATTTTTATTGGCATATTAAATCTCATGCTGTTTCATCCTGATGTTTTAATATGCTGTAAGAATCCTGTGTCACGGTAGTGAAAGGACTTTGTATTGGGTTGTTTTCATTCTAGTTACTGGGAGCAAGATCTCAGGGGAAAACATCTAGGAAATCCTCCAGAGTTACCTTCTATTCAAGCAAGCAACCGTTTCATTTCTTACATATCATAAATACCCAATTCCAGATATTGTACATATTTTGCCCAAAGCTATCAATAGATGACTATTTTCTAATATCTCGTGAGTATCTATAGGCGACGTAACGTGACATGACGCCCGTCATCCTAAGCCACGGTAGCAATAAAGTTATTAGGACTATGCAAAGCATCAAGCTTTAGCTCTATATCATCCTGTTCGCTGGATCCATTGTACTCGTCCTCGTTTTGATATAGTCGCTTGTGTGTGTTCGACATGAAGAATGTGGGTTAGGTACTATCAACCATATGGTTCCGAGTATGAGCAATTATATACATAGCAAACACCATGTCGCGCATAGGCCCACCAAACGGAAGATAGTTTGATCAACGACGTGCAAACACTATTTGTTTGTATGACAATGGTTTGTCATATTTTACAAGGTAGCTGATAACAGACCAAATATAAATTCCAAAGGACAAAGACTTAGGGTGGGGGTTGTAGATTACCATTGTGGTTGTTTGTATCAGGTCCAAAGAATACTTCATTCATATCTTTCTGTGTAGTCTTATTTGTTTTTATTTGAATCCAATCAATTTGAACCTTCTTCCCTGTCAATCATTCAGTGCCACCGCTTCTCGACCACGGCTAGCAAGGAAGAAATCTCTGTGATGTCTCCCAACCAACAGCCATTTTTCATTCTTTATGCAAGCCACTCGTCCTCAGAATTCCACAAGATCAAGACCACAAACCTTTAATGAATGTCTTGGCTGACCCCGAGAATACAAATAATGACCTATCAGTTGCCTCATTGACACCTGAAGAGCAAGAGTCCGTGTATCGCAATGGCTCACCCTCAACCATCCGTTGAAATACCTGAACTTCGTTGTAATCAATACTACCACAAATGATCATGAAGAGGTCGTCGGAATTGTGAGACTTGGCTGGATCGGTTCTATGAAAGATGGAGATGAAGCTAAAAGGGCCGGCGCCGTCGGGGTGATGATCAATCCCACGGCAAGACGCAAGGGCTTCGGCGCGGAGGCTTTGAAGATAGTTATTGATTCTGGTTTGAGTGTGCTGGGGTTGGCTGAGGTGAGGACTGGGACTCCGTCGTATAATATAGCTATGCGTAGACTGGTGGAGGTAAAGTGTAAGATACAGCCAGATGTTGACGAGAAAGGCGATAAGTTTGGGAACGATTTACTTTGACGGATTAATAAGGAGAATTGGTTACGTTATCTCGAGCAGGGAAAATAGAAAACGGGGGCTTACATATGGACTACGGTATAGATAATAGTATGAAGGTTAGGTATGGTTTGTTGAAGCACGCACTACCTGATGAAGTGGCCATTCCAAAGTCATAATCCATGTATCTCGTCACAAAAAGCCAGATTAAAAATAACCCATAAACGCCAATCGCTGTGTAAAATATGCTATAATACAAAATAAAGAAACTCTAATGAGACTCAAGGACAGCGTTTTAGACGACTTGATTGACATCCCTCGACGACCGCTTATTTCTGACGGCCAGCCATGTAATGACCCATTTCAGCGAGTATATCAACGGTGTAATCCTATTCAAGTATCGAGTCAGTATTATCTCTAACATTTTTCACAACGAAGGTAAACTCACACATTGATAGCACACAGGGCAATCACAACCATCCCACATCGCCAACCAGCCGATAGACGAATATTGTAACAGTCGTGGATCTCTGTGCCGGTGTCCTGATTAATGCACACGTTATTATTGCGCGTGATATAAGAGCCATATCCAAGCAATGCGCTGCTGCCTGCGTACATCAAGGTTAGGATCGTGTGGAATACCAGACCCCAGATAGGGTTAAGGTAGACGAAGAAAGCGAAACATAAAGCAAGCGATCCCTGTATGGTTCATTAGCCTAACGTTGCAAGATTCAAGAAAGGAAGACGTACCGTGACACAGCTCAATATCGACCCGGCTAGAGCATAGGATAGAGTCTCACCGCCAATGACCTGCGACTGATTCCAAGGATTCTGATACAATTTGATAGCGACACCAGAAACGCAAAGCAGGACCGCTGCTGTAACACACTGGATTGCGATGCAGACCAGACCCCAGCTCCCCATTTGAGTATCTACTTTGCTGAATGTGTGATACCCTCGAGTGTTGACCTGGAACATGCGATCGAACCATGATTCAGAGCGTCGGGGGGCTGGCTGCATGTTGTTGCGGTTGTTGTCATTGTAGCTGGCACGATGACCACCAGAATTCATAAAGGAATTAAGGACGTCAAAATCGAGTCGGTGGTGACTCGAGGTTTCAATGAATTCGGTATTTGAATTATCGTTGTCAGTCTTGTGGACGTATGCTGGCGGGGGGGTGTTGGCGGCTTGTGCGTATGACGGAGGTTGCTCGTTAAGATGCATTTGTAATCTGGATATCAGATGAATACCGCTGGATACTTGAAGTGGAATGTCTATGATGACGGGGTCTTGCTCGATATTTAAGGCTTAAATCAAAGGCTGATTGATTGATTGATTGGTTGGTTGGTTGGTTGGTTGACTGTCTTCAAAAGCCTGGGAAGTTGTTTGTTTCGAATGACATACAAGAGCAAGATAAAGGGAGCAAAGACCTGAATGAAGTTATGACTTATATCTGATTTAACTATCTACCTGTTCGATATAAACAATGACTCCGATTACCAAGGTTCTTAGGCCCCAACAGCCTGACTTGGCAAGGCGGATCGGATGAGGCTGATGATCTGATTGCACCAACTTTCTGGGATCTTTGACGAACCAACAGACACAGACTTAATCTTTAGTTTATTTTGTTGCAATTGACCCGTAAGAAGTCTGAATTATCTTGTGAGCAAATGAGATTGTTCTGCATACTTGCAGCTAGCGTAGATTTAGGCACCGTAAGCGAGAAAGTGGTTCGTGAGCTTCGTGCTATCGCTAGTGTGGCTTGTCTGACCAGAAGGCACGGTTATTGGTTAGACTTTTCTAGTTTCCTTCGCGGTATGCCTTGATGAACGATAAACATTAAACAATAATCGTATCGAAAAAGAAATAAAAAGTTTAACATGAAAAAAAGGCTATTTGTATGGCCAGCGCAAATTAGCCTAGCACAGCCCCCAAGCCTAGCCTAAGCCCTAACTCTCAGACTTGCCGTTTAAGGAAATTTAGAGTTGCGGTGGCCGCCTTTTAGGGCCCAATATTTTGTCTGATCCCTTCAGCCTTGTAACAACATTCTAAACCATGTGCATCAAAACAAAGAGAATGGTTTTGAAAGTGTCTAAAATATAACATGATTCATGTGGCATAGATTTATAACTCTTATTTAACACCCTGCCTACTGTGCTGTAAAAACTTGTAAAAACAACTGGTCCTGACATAATGTCATGAACAATGAACAGGCGTGGCTTAGAAGAGCAGTACCGTTTCGACGTCACATGTAAGATTCGCACCCAACCTGTGTGGCTATAAATGAAAGTAATACACATGAGCTTCCTAGCCATTAAAGATGGACCAGAAGGCAAAGCGGCAAAGCGAGCGATTCAAGTCATTCGACGTATATGTGACACAAGAGTATTCGGAATATGCCCTGTTGGCACCCTTACATATGCCACAACTCGAGAACACATAGGCAACTTCTTCACAGATGGTAAGCTGGCTCCAAACCCTCAACAGTAGCATAAACAGCAGTGATAGCCTCTGCAAGATCAGTGGGAAGAGGGCCCATCTCTAGCGCATCAAGGGCGTCATAGAGCTGCCCCATGTTCGATACCGCAAATATTATCGCATCTCCATATTTTCCATCCAGAATGCTATGAAACGCCGTCCATCGCATTGCAGCTGCATGTCCGCTAATACCATGGTTCGCTGCAGAATTTCGAACGGTAGCTACTGAAGCTTGAATGGAGGGTTGACCATAAACTGTGCTATACAAATTCCCGACGGGGTTCTGTATATCCTTGTTAGAGTCAAGAGAAGAAGCAGAAGCAAAACCGCCATGGCGACTTACATCCTTACTCCACCGTGCCGTGGTGCTGGATTTATCTGAGAAAAGACCACCCGCCGCAGGGCTGATACAAAAGTCAGTCTAAGGGCTAATTATATTATGAGCTGATTGACATACCTGAAGGCAAAGAAAGCCATATTGTGTTTACGCAAGAGCGGGAATAGTTCCTTCTCGCCTCCTCTCACAATCGCATTGTAATGTCCCTCATACACGCTCGGTTTGGCATAGCCTTTCTCGTCGCAAACCTCAATGAACTTCTCCACCTCAGCGGCAGTGTAGTTGGAAAATCCCCATTTCTTGAATTTTCCTTGGTGACAAGCGTCATTCATTGCCTTTGCTGTATCCTCAAACGGCGTCTGGCGATCGGGTACATGTAGAAACATGGTCTCTACAGTTGGAGTTCTAAGATCTTGGAGAGATTTCTCGATGCTCAACTGAATCTTTGAAGGTTCAAAGTCTCCGGATCCCCAACCACGGACTTTCGTATGTATTGTGAAAGGACCTACAGCCCCGACCTGACCGAGGTGTGCCTCAGAGCCAGGATAGTTACTGGCCGTATCGATTTCTCTATGGCCGCGGCTGTAGAAGGCGTCCAGAAGGCCTTTGACATCATTTTCATAATCAAAGTGTACAATCCCAGGCATCTTGGCGGTATCTCCAACCTGTATATGTTAAACCAGGAACTACAATTCACAGAATACACGTTTTGCATACCGTATGAGTGCCGAGGATAATCTTTACCGGCGCTTGAGGAGACATATTGGACGTAAAGAGATGATCAATGTTTGGTTACATCCAAAACAACATGTTACCAAATAGGAATTCCCAGTAGTGCTGAGACTACCTTTATAAGTACTTTTCGCTCAAATATTTTCCATCACTGGTGGTCTGAGCTGAAACTTGTGCTTCCGCATAACTCCCGCAAATTATTCCGCAAAAACTTCCGCTTCAAGATGAACCTCCAATTATATAACAGAATTCATGATCAAGTGTGAACATTCCACTGTCATTGCGGACATACTGCATTCTATTTGTCTGGTCACTTTTATCGATCCAACATTGAATCTTGTCCGCTCCAACTATATACGCCCAATAGAACTTCGCAAAGTCGTCCAGTTCCTCCGCCGGGTACTGTGACATCAAAGGCCCAGGCTGTAGATACGGCACTAGAAGCGGAGGTTTCTCACAACATAACTTGAACCATTTTACAGCAGAATCAGCTTCCCACAACCCATAGAGTGCGGTGAACATTACTGCTCCAGTACAGTCGACCAACCCTCTAGTCATGGTTTCGTATGTGTTGGCAACACTATCGATGATAATATGAGTGCGTCTAACACTTTCGGTCAGAATCCATAATTGCCACAATTCCGAAGAATCGTCATATTCTCTGTCGAATTCGGTTGCAGTCCATTGAAGTGGACGACGACCTAGGGAGCAGTCCTCCCCCCGATACCGTCTTACTACTTCCCACATCTGGGTCACCCATTGCCGAAGAGGTGAAAGACGTTTCTCTGCAGATGCACGCAGACGTACCGACCCGTCGAACAGGCCTATGAACTCATACACAAATAGGGCTTGTACACGTGCGAGATTAGCCAAGATGCCTTGCATATCGCAAGAAATCGGAGGCATACTCTGGCGGACAAGATTTGCCGATCGGTCCTCAACAACCTGTAAGATAGTCTCATTTACAGCTGGAGCTCGACCAAAGTATGTAGAAAGTGTGGTGAATGCGTCCTGTACACATGTAGGCATTTTCTTCTCGTATAACCGTCGATGTATGAAGCTGTTATAGCCGTTTTTGGTCCAAAATCGTAGCATCTCGTCTACGGCTTTAATAAAAGACTCAAAACCAATAACAATACAGTCTGGTTTTTGATTGCAGAGCCGCATAGACCAGGTCTCCTCCTGGAGGAACCAAGGGCAGATTGTGGTTGAGATGCTGTCGTTTTCACGTTCAATTTCTTGTGTCAGTGGGTTGAAGATGGGTGCTGGAATGGATGGATGATGATCATGTCTGATAGATCAAGATCGAGATCTGCAGTTCCCAATGTTCCCCAGTCCTCTAAGTTGAAACTGCTCTCTAAAGCACTTATTTCAACATGGTTCTGCAAAGTGAGACGCTCTTCGGTGTGGCCAGTGAATGACAGTAGATCTCTCTGTCGTCTCTTGGGCTGTGGATATATGTAATCGACATCCCTATCTAGGCATCTCTGACACCGAGGGTGCTCTTGGTCGCATCTACGCTTTGATTTTGCGCAGCGAATGCAAGTTTTCTGGTGGGGTCCGCGACTTTGTCTGGCCATAACTAAAATTGTATAGCTTGATAACAAATTTCAATGAAACTGCCTTGTTTAGAGTGACTTTGCAGATAGGAAGATGAGTGATGTTCAATTGTTGCAGCGTTTCTTCACCTGATTACTAATCAAGCTGTCTTAGATCTACTCACTCTCTTGCCTGCTATGATAGTCGGAGAAACTTCGAATTACTGTTTCCTGTGACGTTATGACATGAGAATCAATCGAGATTACCGTTTCAATCTCAAAGAAAGCAATCAGTTGTATTGATGAAGTTCAAGGCATGTCACAATCTAGTGGCCAAAGCTCAAGCTAAGTCATCTATGTTCTCGAGAGCCATGGAAATCTTCTCTAAGGGGAATAAGTTTCTAATCTGTATTCTGTCCTGAAGGAAGCTCAAACTGCGGGTACACAAAAGCTGATATAGCTGATATATAAATGAGGTGACTCAAGTTAGGGCAAGAGTCTTCTAAACCTAGATCATTCGGGTGACGCTTGTCTTCTTTAAGTTTAGATTCGGCCGAACCTAAGTTCGCAAGTTTACAACAGACGCTGATTGGCCCTTGGTATACCTGCTCAATAAGCAACTGTGAGAGCTTTCGAAGATGATTATCAAGCTTAGTTACTGATCACTAGATATTTGACCGTTGTCAATGAATTTAAAATAAAATGTTTCTCTGGCCATGCGTCAGGTCCTGCTGGAATTTGTCCTCATGAATTCGCTTCAGTCTCTACTTTCGTGATACTCCTTCTTCACCTTTCCTACTTGCCAGCAGATTACAACATCCACCATGGTCAAACTAAGTTTATAGCCTAAAGTGAATCCTCTACTAGTCGGAATTGACCTCAAAGGCAAAACAGCCGTGGTCACCGGTGCCAGTGCTGGCTTGGGGCTAGAAGTCACTCGGCAATTGTTACAACTGAACATCTCAACCGTCATCCTTGCTGTCCGGAATGTAGCCAAGGGTGAAGGTGTTGTGAAACAGTTACGTGGTGAACCTCGCATTAAGAGCCACAATCCCAATGCCACTATAAAAGTCATGGAACTCGACGTCGACAGATACGACAGCGTACAGCGATTCGCCAAGCGACTCCGTGACGAAGTCCCTATCGTCGACATCCTTATTCTCAACGCGGGCATCGGTTTATTCAAACTCGAACGGAGCCCTAGCGGTCACGATCGAATCATCCAGGTCAATTATTGCTCCAATGCGCTTCTGATTGCTGAGTTGCTACCATACCTCGAGGCCTGCGCGGAAAAGACCGGCTCGCCTACCCTCATCACCTGGGTCGGTAGTCGAACATATGAGGCGACGAGTCTCCGGAAGACCCCTCTCCAACCCGACGAACGTATCCTCGAACATATGGACAGTGAAGAATTCTTCTCCCCATTCACGAGATACGGTGATTCCAAGCTGCTTTGCCTTCTCTTCATGTACAGTCTTGCGCCTCGACTCAATCCTAAGAAGGTTATTATCAATATGCTGTGTCCGGGAATGGTTCAAACCAACATGAGTAGTGTGCTCCCTTTCTACCTGCGGGTAGTGGTAAATACCGTCAAAGCAATTCGCGCTCGACCTGTGGAGGTGGGAGGCTGGATCATTCTCAATGCGGCCCTGATTGTAGGGCCTGAATCGCATGGAAAGTTCTTTTCTGACAAGGAGATTACTGTGTAAGTTGTCCCGCCTTGCAACTCCTTAACCTTTCTACTGGATGCGTGATTAACCTGTCATTCTTCCTACTAGTGACAACGAGTACATTTCATCATCCGCCGGCCAGGAGACACAGAAGAAGCTCTGGGAGGAGACTATCGCGGAACTTAGCCAGCTCACCACACTTCCACCACAGTTCAAATAAGGATTGTCGTGTAGATCTTTCATAAAATTTTTATTTTCTATTTGATTGGCGTCTAGATGGCTTCCGGTACTTTCCAAGACATAACAATAAAATTAATTTGCAGTTACGTGCTCCATTGAAATATCATAGTGTTATATAGTCCTAGTTCGACTTATCTCTGAGAAAGCTAAGACGCCATCAGAAGCCGTGCTTCTGGGTGCACTAATGCGTTACTGCCAGTCATGGCTGCGTGCTCCAGTATCATCAGGCCGACACCCCCGAAAAGCCCTCTGACTCCTTTACCAACTGTGCTGACCAAGCCTGCAGGTCGGACAAGGTGGCGATAAAGTCCTGGCCTACCCCTGAACTAGGGACGGTACCATATTCGGTTTCTCCTGATGCCGCCTTCCAATGTACTGGCGGCGTAGGCGGTTCATTACTTCCTTTAGGCGAGTCAAGACGCTGATGGAGATCGACAAGAACCTGGATGAAGACAGGCACCTGCGACTTAGATGAACTGGGGTTTTCGTTTGTCAATGAGAAGTCTGCTGCCAATTGATATTGGGTCATGGAATGATCAATTGCCTCCTCAACGCAATATCGGATCACTTGATAATTCGGAGCTCGCTGATAATGAAGCAAATATATTAAGAGGATGAATGTACATTGAAGCGGGCCGAAGTAAATGCGGTAAAGCCACATATAAGGAGCAAATGCAGGAGTCTGATAGAGTTTCAGATAATTGCGTAGGTAGCTCATGCAAAGCTGCGCGATGCTACAGACGAAAGTTAGTCATGATTGTAGAATTTCAACGGCTGCACACCGTAATTTTCAAGCGATATATTCGTTCTCTCTCTGTGATCGTGTCGTCGAGAGATAGAAGGGGGCGCATCAAGTAGTAACTACTATTACGTACCTGGTCCATGACTGCTTCTCCCATGATTTATCAGATTCAGGCGGTGGCAAAAATGGCTTTTGCAATAGGAACGCCACTTCAAACTTGAGTAACGTCAGCATAACACGTATCCAGGCTGCAAGGACAGTGGGTTGACTGCTATCATCAGTATAAAGGGACGGGTGCGTAAGCGGGGATGCATTTGCCAGGCGAAAAGGAATGAACCCTTTTTCAGGAATTCCTTGAGTCGGGATATTTGCAATGAGAGCGTCAAGTTTCTTATGAAGTTGCTTTGTGGCAGTGACCAGTTCTCTCAATCGTTTATTTGTCAACCCCTGTGCGCTTTGCAGGCTCGTGACGGTTTTTGCTTCTAGGCAGGCTGTCTCGTACCGTCCTATGGCATAGATCGTGGCAGCAGATTCTCCCGCTTTCAAGGATTCAGCAAGGGGTGATAGAGCACTAGAGGGATTGCCAATCTCTTCATCCCGCGTAAAGGCTATCATGCTTACTGCATTTTGCAAATCCGTACCACAGCACAAAGGCAAACCAGTTGAAATACTTGACTGCACATCCAACCACAAAATATGCCACCATACCCGACGTCGCATCTCTCGAGTTACTGGGTCCAGTGCGGACCATGTCGATTCACGATGCAACCCCATTGTCTGTGCAATCCTTACGGTTGTGCTAAGAGAGAGTACGTTCTGCATCGGTCCTGAAGGAAGGTCAATGAATGGGCCCGTTAAAAGTGTTGAGACAAGAGTATTGAATGTTGGATGCTCGAGATGTTGGCACATGGAGAGACTAGCTGTATAAGCTGACTTCAAGTGATTCACTGTCATCTTCTTTCGCAGATTCTGGAGACTGGCCGATGTCCACATAGCGGCAGGGGAGGCAGAAGCACCACAGAGTAGAATAGCAAAAAGAAGACAAACAAATGTCGGGTTATCTACAATCTTAGCCGGAGGCATTGCAGTGTCATTATTTCGACACCATTCCCAGAATTCATTATAGTCTGTGTGCAGTGTGGCAATATGCACAAGTGGAGTAAGAGGCCATACCGAGACGAAGAAGGCTTGAAGTAATACGTCGCACACGGGTTTAGTGGGCAAAGATTTTAATAGATTGGCAAGACCCACGGCACCAATATGTGGGAGCGGTAGACCAGGTTGGGCGTTGCGGTTTTCGTCGAAAAAATCATCACTCAGACTTTCCTGAAAGAGATCACCGACGTCAATAAGCGAATTTCTCTTTCAAATCGATCGATAGGATTGCATGATTAGACTTACCTGCCCAGAAACAAAACCCCAAAAGGCTTTGCCTATATACCGAATACGACCACCTCGTCGTACACTCAGATAGTCCGGGGATAGTATATCAGGCCGGCGATCTTGCGAGGATAACTGTTGATCAGATAGAGCCCCCGGCTTGATCCTGGACACGGGAAACTCGTGGTTACCAGATACCTGTATGACTTCTTCCAACGTAGGCACCCTGGGATGAACCTTAACTAACGGCACTTGATGTTCGCGTGGCGGAAGCTGGTTCATATTGCTGTTACTATCGATGCCAGTGCGAACACTATCATCCTGTTTCGAATGGCTCTGTGCCGGGTGGTCAGCCCAGTTCCAGTGACGAGATTTGCCTGGGACCAGGTCGGGTCATTTCGAGGATCAAGCCTGGCGAGAGCTCTGTCTTGGAAACATGAGGACGTCTGCTGGATGCGACCGGTCAGTTCGTCACGGACCAAGCTTTCATAAAGACATTTTTTGTTCATTCGAAGACAGTTGGTGCACTCTGGCTGCTCACGACCACAGCGGACTTTTCGGCTCCGGCAAACAGTACAGCTAAGTGACAATCGTGGTCTCTTGACCTGACGAAGACATATTTCACGCAAATAATGACTTCCTTCTTTATTGTAGAGATTGTGCAGGATACAAGTTAGGGATGGACATGGTGGGATAGTACTGTATTTAAATACAGCATTGATGATTACATGAACTCTTTTTGCTTGTGAAATTTATTACCTAGTTACCGTAGAATCTATCTACCTAGTAATTTACATACACGCACTACTAGTTGAATGCCAAGCCTTGGGAGATTTCCATTGTCGACGCCTGCAATAAGCCAACAACAGTTTACTAACTCATTAGGACCTACGACTTCGATGAGTGCGACGCGACCTCGCGTCGCTACCTCTAACACTGCTACTGACGTGCGAGTTTGTCCCGCTACCATACTCATATGAGAAGTAGCTTGAGGTCCCCGATGCTCTTTCCTCCGAGGTTCGCTTAGAGACTCCAAACAACTTAAGCAGCGGCGTGATGAGATGAACAATGAACCAGGCATAGATACGCTTCAGACCCGTGGGACTCAGTTCATTCCCAACGCGCCTCTCACGACTCCGTCGGGCTGGCGCCGGGGGTTTCTTAAACCAGTTCCAAGGAAGCCAATTCCGTTTTTCGGGGATAGAGCGTCGCTCATCATCCCCGTACCATCTCCGGATAGAGGAAGTGCTTCTTCTTCTTCGTGAGTATCGTTCTTCGACGCTTACTGTTTCGGCCCGTCGTCGCTGCTGTCCCCCAAACCATCCTCCTTGATATCTCCTAGGCGGATCACTCGTTGGTCTTAAGTATCTTTCGACCACCACGGTTGAGGGTTTTGAGTGTAGTCCCAATAGCAAAAATAACCCTGCAAACACCGAATTTGACGTAGGTTTAGAGGAACGATATGGCCTGCCACGGCGATATTCGCGACGTCCACGCCGAGGTGGTGATGATTCTTCAATGACAATTACCTCGTCGGTATCGGACAGTGACTCACTCCATCGTTGTGCTCGCTCTTCTTCAAACCATGTAGAACTTCTACTTCGTCCTGGACTAATAGATATCATTGCCAGTACGATGACGAAGGGTATGGCTATTATTAGCGACAGAATCTTCAAAGTTGACATGGAGTATCTCTTCACTCCCCGGCCGAAACTTCGCAGAAGATCTTTGCAATAGGTGATGAATTTGAGGAAGCGATCCCAGAAAAAGCCAAAGAAAAGCGAAATTGCGACCACAATGACTGTAACAGAGACTATCTAGATTGTCAGTATAAGAATGGAGATAACTAACTAATTAGGGATCTTACACATTATTCCAGCAACGTATCTTAAGCCGAATGTGCCATCACTGTTTCGGACAAATTCGTCGACATTTAAGGCGAAAAACGAGGACATGAATGACAATGGAAGCTAGTCATTGTATAAGCGTACATTATCCAAGATGCTTCGTTGGGGAATTTCTTACGAAAAATACAGT
The DNA here is from genome assembly GCF_009556855.1 of Talaromyces marneffei. Classification (NCBI taxonomy): domain Eukaryota; kingdom Fungi; phylum Ascomycota; class Eurotiomycetes; order Eurotiales; family Trichocomaceae; genus Talaromyces; species Talaromyces marneffei. Next base: position 1,631,025 of record NC_072350.1, on the reverse strand, counting down.
TATAATAGTGAATAACATAAGTGTTTGACCCTGTCGAGCAGTTTCTGCAGCCTGCTTGCCCTGAGTCCGAGCCTCTGAGACATTTGCTAATAGAATGTAAGCATGAAATAACTCCAAAACAAGGGGGAAAAACAAGAAAAAGCTACCTTGTTTCTGCTTCAGATCCAAAAGGTCCTTCAACTAATACAACTTAGCAAGAATCGGTCAGATGTGAGATGGCACATACCGCTACATAGGTCTTTTCAGCCTGCTTTTCTAGCCCGTGAACAACCTTTTGATGCATACGCACACGTTCAGGCAGACTGTGGTAACTTAAGGTCGTCTCCGATTTCTTTGTCTCTCCTCTTTCAATCTTGGCAGCCTTCATAGCTCGAATATTTTCGTGCATGTCATCTAGCACGGTTTCCTGGTCCTCGAGAACAGTAGAAAGAATATGTAGTTCATCTCGAATGTCCTTGATCTCCTTGACTAGATTGGTTTCCTGTGAAATATCGTACAGCTTTTTACGATCCTCTTTAAGTTCATCGGAAGTCGAAATGTTTTGATCATCCTTGGCAAGCCTTGAAGATAGTTCGGTGAAGTCAATGAACATCTTTGACTCTTCAAAAGTCTAGGAGATGTTAGAGCGTACTTCAATAGAGTAATCCTATGCCAGAACCTACCACGTTGCCGATGGACGCTTCGAAAAAATCAGAAAAGCGCAACTTTTCGTTCGCGATGTCATGGTGTTCAAACATAGTTCCGATACACTGGCTGACAATAAGTTCTGCCAGATCGAAAACATCCTCTAAAGGCCGTCTGTTGTTCTTCCCAATCTGGCGAATAATGCATTCGACAATATCCGAATCATTGTTTGGATCAGGATCAAATTCCGTCCTGGCCTCTGACTTGTTCCAACGTTGTGGGAAGCTTGTCACAACCGTATCTGAAATCTGTCAGTTTACTCATATGATATTGAGGAAAAGCAAATATAGATCAAAAACACAAACCTTCGTCCAGAATCCACAGCCACAGTTGGTCCACCATCAGCAGCAGGTTCTCGTTATCATCCTCTGGCCATATCTTCTTGAAGTACCGGGAGACCACTTGATCTGTATCGCGAGCTTCAGTTGTCAGGAGGTTATAGTAATAATATTGGTCTAGAGTTCGGCGAAAGTGCAATGGGATTTCATCAAACATGTAAGCTAAAATCAATTTCTCGTCCGATGTGCAAGATTCCTCGGCAACCTTGGCGATCCTTTGGATTCTCTTCTTTCTTCGTTCCAAAGTTTCTGATCTCTTTTCAGTGGGCGCGTGTCTTGCTCGAACAGCCGTATTTTCAAACATCTCTGACGAGACTCTGGCCATCCAATCTACGTCTATATCCGGTGTTGGAGACCCGGACCTTCTAGTTCTTCGGGTCCTTCGATCACTTGATACACTTGATGAAGCAGTATAGTAGCTGGACCAATAAGAGCTTGCATATTCAGTTGTCTCGTCATCATCTAGATCATCGTCAACTTTGGGGTTTCGTATTCGGTCAATCTCTCTCAATGCTTCTTCCAATTCTTTCAAAATGGATGGAGGTTGCACATCGCCCAGGTGTCTCGTCATTGCGTCGACTATTACTCCTGTCATCTCTTCCCGGCTGCTGCAGGTCTCCCAGTGAATGTAGGGAAGAACTACCATCAAGTTATCATCTGTCTCGCTCCGCTTGATTCGTTGGCAGATTGGTCGAATGAATCGTCTATGTGCAACGGACGGTGATGACATTTGATATTGATGTCTCGTCCAAACCTCTTCTCCAAAGAGGTGCTTGCACTTTTCCTGAAAGTAGTTTGCCTTATCTGAGGGGTGACAGTCTTTGTATAATCTGCTTATCAATTTCTATCCTTGCAGGCAACTTAGTCAATCGGTCTTGAATAGAACAGTGCTCGCCACTTACGTTGACCCAGACAATCTGCCAGGTTGTTAGTTCTTCGTTCATATCGAGCCACACGGGAAGGGAGGCCATACATTATTAGAAGGTACGTGTAGCCATCTAAAATTTTTCCCGGTTGACTGTCCGTCTTCAAGGCCATACTTGATTGTTTCAGGACTATGATCATACAGCACACTTCGTAGCTGAGGCCGCTTGATTCTGTATTGCTTATGAGTGTCTTTTGGAAACGACGCGATCGTGGATTGGAAACCGAAAGTTAGATCCACAGCGATATCTTCCATCTCCAAGTTCTTGGGCCCAGCTTCGGGTGGCACTTCTTGCAATGGATCCCCCGAGGATGGACCTTGACTGACAAGTTGGTCACCCCTTTCGAGAAGCACAGCGATGACCTTGAAGCTTCCGTGTTCATTCGCAATTTCCATAGCAGTCATCTGTGAGGTAGGGTCTTTCTCAACCATGCTTGCCCCTTGTTCAATAAGAAATCGAGCTACCTGTGAGCTATCCTGGACCGCTGCCTCGAAAAGTGCTGGTTGAAGAAATTTCTTATCTTCTTGTCCAGGTTTTCTCACCAGGTCTGCATAGATCAGACGCGCGACTTCAATCTTATCGTACTTTGCAGCCTCTAAAAAGGCAGTCCTCCCACCATGGTCCTTGACCGTGCTATTAATATCTTCATCTAAAAGCAGAATGGCAACGGTGGTGAAACCAAATCTTGCCGGTCCAAACAGGGCGGAACGATTGTCTACAGTCAGAGCATTGATATCAATCGGTCTATGCCCATAAATCAATTCAATCAGATTTTCCTTATTTCCGTTCCCAGCCGATAGATAGACAGGTGTTTCCCCATTATGGTCAAAAGCCGCAGGGTCGGCATTTTTGGCTAGAAGCAACCTCACAACTTTTTCGCAATCCTTGGAAGTTGCCCGGTCGCATGCCTGCATCAATGGTGTCCTTCCATTGTTTGCTCTTGCATCGACGTCGATATTCTTGGCGGTCAATATCATTTCAACCAGGGCGAACGAATCTCGTCTCGCTGCCGCCAGGTGCAGAGGCGTGAGCCCTTTCTTGTCCTTTGCATTAACATTTGCTCCAAACTCAAGCAGAAGCTTAACCGTGCCTGGACTTCCGTTTTTAGCAGCAAGGTGCAAAGGGGTTTCGCAATTTTCGTCTTGAGCGTCTAACTCGATGCCCGGGATAACCAACAGCCTAGGAATTACTCTAGTGTGCCTGTCCGATGCGGCGATATGCAATGCTGATCGTTTCGTCTTATCTCTTGCGTTCCAATCCGCCTTACCTTGTAGCAAGAGTTCAACGATGTCGACTCTGTTGTATTCCACAGCATAGAAAAGCGGAGTGCGTTCCTCACTATCTCTAAATTCTGTCGAGACTTTGGCCTTGAGAAGTAACTTGACAGCATCCACCTGGCCAAACTGCACCGCTTTGAGAAGGGTTTCCCCTTGGCTATCGGCCAAAATTTCATTCCGCTTTTTCTGAGACCGGAAGACTAGAGTCGAGGTTCCAGGTCTGTATACATAGACACCGGCTTTGCCATCTAACTCGCTCAAATCTCCCCGAGGAACAGCGATTTGCTGCTCATCTCTGTTGGGAGGCACGAAACTTCTTGAAACATCCAATAAGGATGGCACAATATCCTGGCTAGGTAAAACATCTCCGCTGAAAACAGTATACTCTTCCTGTTCAATATTGTCGGTATGGGCCCTGTGGTCCTGTGTTCCACCTTCTATTGACTGGCCGCTAGCATCAACTGGTGGAACGTCCTCCGGTGCGAGTTCTTCTTTCGGGGGCTCAAGATTTTCGTGAAAGTCACTGACTACTGGCACATCGGTATCTATAAGACCCACTTCATTCGATACCTCTATGTCGTTGGGTACTTCAGTATCCTGTGATGGCTCCATCTCGGCAGAATTTCACTGGCGTAAGCCAATTACAGAAGTCGCTCAAAGCTGCGAACGCTAAACGGACGAACAAAAGTTAGTCAAATCAGCATCGATAGAAGAAAACCCCAAGTGATCCTATGTATAGCAGGCCTGGTTTGAAAGGAACAAATGCGACATAGGTAATATTTCAGACATTAGAGAAATGCTTGGCCGTAGTTTGGGGGAGCAAACACACCATATCTGTGCCAATACGTAGCTAGCGTGGTTTCCCACAGCAATATGGATGAACTGCTTTGATGTAGGCGCGAAGTTCATCCGCAAGACTAGTGTAATCTGAGTCTACAGTTGATCTTGTCTGACCAGTAGCGGGTCGTGGTATATATTGCATATGTACACCCCTGTCCTTTCCTCAGCTCGCCTCATATCTATGGATGTCCTCACTGAACATTAGAACTGGTTTGGTTATCCATATTCAATATATATGGGTGCTTCTGTGGACAAACTGAAGATGCAGGATGGAGAACATACTTATACAGAAATTACGAAGAACACTTCGACCCATCACGGCCGTTAACTATTCAATTTCTCCTTGATAATTCCCAAAGGCCGTATTTCAGCCTTGTCAAAAGAAATGACGTGATAGAACGTCTTTTGCTTTTGCCATTTTGATTCGGGCTGCTTTGTTAACATGTCTGCGTTCATAAGTTCATGACAGAATTAGGCTCTATTCGTGTAGCCAGTGTCCCGCCCTTGGAACCCCGCAGAACAATGAACCCTAACATAACCCTAAAATTATGGATGTTTGGTTTGGTCCAGGGATTCATCTGGGTTGGAAGATTCAAGTTGCTGGCGAGAATTTACTGTTGGCGCCTGGACCCGCAGGATATCCGACTCGGTCCGCAGCGCATCATGGCAAAGGGATTCGTCGTAAGCGCGTAAAGTCCCAACTAAGCGCTGGCCATTACTAAGTTGTAAATAAGTGAAGTTGACGAATTTCTGTGGCACTACAAGAAGAGTCCCGAGGATAAAGGGGAGCACACGCGGATAGAAGAGGTGTTTGAGCAGGCGTGCCGCGAAAAGGGGGTGGAGTGGATGCTAGAGGAGATGAAATGAATAAATGAATTGCAAGAGTCAATGCAGAAGGTGATCAATCATGGACGAGTAATTGTGGAGGTGCAAGGTATCAGAGTGGCGCAGCGGAGGAATGTGGCTGAGACAACGTGGAGAGGCTTGGTGTGTACTCCTAGTTGTGGCAGTGCCGAATAGGTATTATTCAGCGCTTGTATCGCATTGCAATAGAAATGATTCCCCGAGAACTGAAGAGGTTTCTAGTAATGTACGGACCGTGTATTGGATTTTGAAGTTATCGAGTAAAGCTACCATTGCCCAGTTCGGTACCCTAGGCGGATACCGATACACGGCCCGAGCCGACAAACGTAGAAACTTACTGGTATGTTGGTTCTATTTGTGAATAGTCGGTCTCCTTGGTACGTACTTCGAACAACTCCTAGTTTGTACCGACGTATGTACTACGAAGGTATTGCCTACTATGTAGGTGCTCAAACACCCCAAAAAGCTCTCGGGGAGCCTCGTCAGGGCTAATGCCGGATAAGGGGTCAGAAATGTAGTCCCACTGGCTTTCCAGTCCATGCTATTTTTGGCGTAATCAGGGCCATGGCGGCACTTGCCCACCAACTAATCTGCGACATTCAATCGGCAGTGCCCACTGTATGGCGTGTTTCGTATCCTTGTCGTCTTGTACAGCCTGTTGGCGGGGTGAGAGGGGCTTGGCTGTCATGATCTCGGATGATGGGATGAGCTACTACCTAGGTAAATATTAAATTGTCCTTTCTTATATATTTTGAACACTTTCCCGTGCTCAAATTCTGCCTCTCACAGCGTGTTTGATATCCAATTTTTTTGCTGGGTTTCTTCTATTGTGCTTGCAATCTACATCAAAAATGGGGTTCGTCGAAAACGTCATGGAAAGCTTCGTCTCCGGCGGTGGTCGCCGCGAAGAAATCGTTGAAGAGCGACGAGAATACTATCCCAGCGGCCCAGGCGGCCCCGGTGGTCCTCCCCCTAACCTTCCTCGTCCCTGGATTGCTCAATGGGACGAGCGAGAACGTGCTTATTTCTACATCAATCAAGAAACCGGCCAACGAAGCTGGGAACTGCCGTATGGCGGTGGTGCTCCCGGTGGAGGGTACTACAGCGAGGGCCAGCGCGGATATGAGCAAAACTATTATGCGCAGGAACCCCCTCGCAAGGATCATAGCCTTGCTTACGGTGCCATGGGTGCGGCTGCTGGTCTTGTGGGAGGAGCTATTTTGATGCATGAAGGAGAGGAACTTCGTATGTACAAGAGTCAGTTGTCTACCACCAAGCATAATTTCTGACTACGGTAGATGATAAATGGGAAGGTGAAGAGAATCGAATCGAGGAGCGTGTTGAAGATTTCCCCGAGAACGCCGCCAACTGGGTCGGCAACAAGGTCAGTCAATACTAGCCGTCATACAATCCCAAACGGGATCTTGCATGCTAACAAACACACCATCACAGGTCGGTGAAGCCGAATATGAAGTGGACAGAGTCGAAAATAATGTCGAGAACTTCCCCGAAAATGCCGCCGAATGGGTAGGAGACAAAGTTGGGGGTATTGAGAGATTCGGTGATGAGATAGGCGATGCCTATGATGAAGGTAGAGCCGAGGGCAGGGATGGATGGTGATGAACGAACGATCAGGCTCTTCATACATGTGTCTAAACTATTCATGAAAGCTCTACAGCAATTATGGAATATCCACTACCTCGGTATCTCTCCAAAGAGACAACATGTGAGATCGTAAGATTATGTACATTCCGAGCTCAATTCCCCGTTTGTTGCACACTGCCTAGGTCCATCAATATATAGGATCTTCTTATACACTGTGCAACCATAACCTCGTATTCAGCCTCACTTGTCCATCGAAAGCGAGTTATATCCTACACCGTTTGTTCCTCTTGTAGAAAAAGTGCCCTTTGTCAGACACGTATCATGGTGGAAGATCGTAAGTTGATCTGGAGGCGTGTCACCTCGTGGTTACACTGTCCCATTGTCTTGGATTTTGTAGTTCTGCGCCGGAATCAATTCCGCAAACTGTTAAGAACTATCCCTCAAAGTATTGTGTCTCTTGACTTCTTAGTCAATCGACATTCTCTTCATGGACCGAAGACACGGCAGTCTGCAGCGTCATTTCTTGTCTGGTAGTTACCAAGCGATATTACATACAAAGAGTATCGTAACCTAATCGAGAATAGATCCGATTTCACGTAAGAAGACTATATCAGTTATAGATATTCCTTACCAATTTCTAATCTCCGAAGAAGTTGTGAATCTGCAAAAACTCCTGGATCAGACACCATGATTGTCAAAAACCAAACCTCTTCCTCCGATCTACTCCACAGCCACAAACAATTCAGAGAACAGCATCAATTACTGAAGACAGAGCCCGCCAAGAACTCCAAAAAGGTGGCAGTAATCTCGGTCGCGTGTGTGATTGGCGGCTTCGCCATGATCGCTATCCTAGTTGTTTGGTCTCGGAGACGACGGTTCAGACACAACGGCAACAGGGTTGAGTATAATACAGAACGAGAAGCGGGCGTGGAGATGCTTCATGGCCGGTTCGTTCTGTAAAAGAAACAGTTCAAGGAGTTGGTCGATGATATGGAATAGGAATTGGCAATGCTAGAGTGCATGCATTTTCGTCATCTCATGGTCGGTTTTCTCTACGAAGCAGGCCGCGTTTCGGATTCTGCGATTTATTTCTGAATCATGATTGAGATTCGGTTTCAGTTTCATTTAGATAATGAATCACTTGTTGTAGTTAGGAACTGATAGCACGAAACCAATAAACGGTAGAAATTTGTTGCCAAAAGCGAACAGTATGGTGATGCCGCGGCTAGATAAGGATGTGGACCTGAGCATGTTGACCAATAAACAGCCTGAATCTCTTTTCAACACGGTAAACTGTATTCCAAGAATAGTAACGCGTCAAGATGGAAATGTGGATCAACTGCAAGATCGGCGGTTTCTAGGACTCATGATTGGCTAACTAGCAATAGATTTTACGGGCAGTTCCGTCTTGGCGCTTGGTGCTAAATTGTTACATAATACGTATTACGGAGGACCAAGACAGCAAACAATGCAAACGAAGAGTACGATCTAACGGTTAAGATTATCGTCATTGCCTTTTGACTCGAATATACGCCATCGCTTGAGAAATGTCTTCAGTCGATGTCAGCCTGAACCATGCCCAATGTGCCAGTGGTCGGAGCACGTGGAAGAATCGACAAAAGAAGAGTCTGATGTCGACGAGCCTTGGTCTTTGATGAGTGAAGGGTCGGGGTCAGGAAGTGATTCGGTACTCCCCCGCATCGGCTGCGCTTGCCGAGTTGCCGCGGCCTACATTCCCCAGCTTCAGAAGTTACAACTTGGACTGTCGACTATGTTATATCACTAGCACAGAGGCATTGAGGAGTTAATTGCGACAAGCCAAATATTTTACATTTCCGGATCTGATGTGCATGATTTAAGCATGTGGTCATCTCATCCATTGCACGGCATCAAAGTCGTTGAGCTAGCTGGACTCGCACCTGGTTTGTTTACACTTTCACCACGTACTTCAACGAAACCATGGGGATAAAAGAAGCTTATTATTCTTGTAGGCCCGTTTGCCGGCCTTCTTCTTGCCGACTATGGCGCTTCTGTGCTGCGTATTGACCGCGCACCAAACAAATCAATTTCACCCGCCGGCGACCCTCTTACACGCCACAAGTCTTCAATTTGCATGGATTTGAAGGATGCACGCTCTCGGGAACTACTACTCTCAATACTTCTGCAAGCTGATGTCTTGATCGACCCCTTCAGACCAGGAGTGCTTGAACGACTGGGCCTCTCACCTTCTGACGTTCTTCTCAAACACAACCCACGTCTGATCATAGCCCGTATGACTGGCTTTCGCCGCGATGGGAAGTACAAGGATATGGCCGGCCACGATATCAACTACATTGCCGTTTCTGGGGTCTTATCTATGCTTGGACGTAGCGGTGAAACTCCATTTGCGCCTGGAAACCTGCTAGGGGACTTCGCTGGTGGTGGCGCCATGTGTTTTCTCGGTATATTATTAGCACTCATATCCCGATCAGCTACGGGTAAAGGGCAGGTAGTTGAAGCGAATATGGTGGATGGATCAGCATATTTGGCAACGATGCCCAGATTATCCAGAAAGACACCCGTCTGGAGTGAACCTAGGGGCACGAATTTGCTGGATGGCGGCTGTCCCTACTATGATACATACGAAACGAAGGACAAGGGGAAGTACTTTGCCGTTGGCGCGCTCGAGCCACAGTTTTATGCAGCACTTCTGAAAGGATTAGGTTTCAGCGGAAAGGATGTTCCCCCACGAGAAGACAGAGACAATTGGTCGGCCCTTAGAAAGATATTCACACAGAGATTCAAGGAAAAGACCCGCGCTGAATGGGAAGAAATCTTTGATGGCACCGATGCCTGCGCAACTCCTGTGTTGGAACAGGCTGAACTGGAAGAGACGGGCTTTGACCAGAGACTGCCCGTTGCGTTAGTTAGCACACCTGGTAAGTCTTTCAAAGCGGACGAAGCAGGCTGGGAAGGCGGCGGATTGCTCGCTGGCGATGGTGGCGAGACACGGTTGAAGGAATGGTTTGGTTGGACCAAGGGGAAAGAATACCTAGAGGATAAAGGGATTTTGGTTTCAGCTAAGGGCGTGTCCAAGCTGTGATCCTCATAAATGTCTATATGTATCTACAATTAGGTTTCTACATAGTAATATGTATTATAAGGCCTTTGGTCCTATTATCAAAAGGAATGCAAGCTTGGGATGTCCAACGACATGACAAATCCATGCATATTTTGGTGGGTTGGTAACATCGGGATGTTTCAAATTACATATTATGGTAAAGACGATCCGACTGCAACGATACTGTGGCGCAGTCTTTCCATGGACTGGTTTCTCACTGGTCAGATGATAAGGATCCCGGTCAGTCCAGGACTGCTGTACATACTAACATAGCAGTAGTATGTACTAGTATGTAATATAATAATATGGGCCATCTATCTAGTACTAGTTAACTAACTTGCCCTATCCGAAATGCTAATAAGGAAGAAATACTCCGTCGTTCGTAATGATTCATAGATGAAGCAGTGTGGAGTCACGCGACGTCACGGCGTCTCATAATTCTCATTGCTTTCTGGCAGTATGATACGTGGCTCCGTACGGGACTCGTATTTCATGCCGATTCCCATGGTTGACTCCGATCTGTTGAGATATTTTTCGTGTACTGCTTTGTACGGCATATTTTTCCTCTACGGCCTTCACGGCTTGCTCGTAGTAACTTTGCTCCAGGCATCGTGCTGGTTGTTCCGCCCTGCTAATTGGGTGACTCGTCTGATGTACGCGTATTGTTCTCTGATTGGCGGCGCTTTGGTCAAGCCGTTGTTACTATGTACAAGGGTAGTACGATTATCAGCCACGAGCATAGAGTAACATTAACTTCTACTCTGTACTCCGTCGTTTGTATCGTGAGAAATCAGATGTGATCTAGCCGCTATGCGCTCAGCGTATCACCACTCAGCTGGTAATACTTGTATCTGTACGGAGTTACGAGTAAGTTAAGTTAACTTAGTTAACTAGGTAACTAGTTAGTTATTAGTTAGTTAGTTACGTGTATTACGAGATTGTGGCTTATCAGACCGAACCTGGGCAGCATTTCAGCCTCGACTGATGAGACAATAATCAGACAACAATCGCTTCATTGAATTCGTTGTCGATGATGATACCATTCTTCCTGGCTTGTGGTACCAAGTTGTTTTTTCTTTCTTGCTACTCCGTAGCGGTATGTACTTTCTCTTCGGGATCAGTGGAATCGCAAGTTGTTGTCTTGGGGTACAGGTGCATCAGTCAGCTGCCCCTGACTAATGTAGTGTCTGTGCGAATGCTGAAAGAATAATGTTATCATTGCTCCGTACGTTAACTAAGTTAGTGGCCTCTCTAAGGCTGAGAGTCATCATGCCGATTCCTGGATTTGATTTCTATTTTGTTTATTTATCCTTCATGAAATCCCCTACTACGTATTTACAGAGAGCCTACATTCTACTCTACGGAGTGCACACAGTCTCCACTACGCTGAGCGGAACCACCGGCCGGTCGTGCCTTGAAATCAACTGACTCGCCTTCAGCATTTCAGGATTTCATGGGTTGACCCGCACCACTTAATCGAGGACAAATTACAAATCCCACGTTTTCTGTCTGCCTTTCTAATTTCTCTGCAAACCCATACTCCTGCACAGAAGCAGAGAACATCCTTTTTCTTTTTCTTTTTCTTTTAAAAAAAGACAAAAAAAAGAAGGAAATGGCGACGAGAGTGCAGATGCAACAGAGTAATAACCCGACGGACTATCGCATGTACCAGGCCCCGTCGCGCAGACCCGTTGGGGGCAACCCTCACCACGCCGGACTGCAATTTCAGCAACCGTCGTCTGAGACTTCCTTTCCTTCACAACGAGTTCCCCCGAACTTCAATCACTTCCAATCCCACACACGCACTCGTACAACCTCATCGACTGTCTTGCCATACATCGGTAATCCTCAACATCCCCACCACCACCATCATCAACACATTTTACACCGTCAGCCGCTACCGAAACCGCAACAGCAACACCCTGCTGCGTCTTCCGCGGGGCCTGTCCCCACACGTAGTTCCTCGAATGCTACAACCTCAACATCCTCGACCACCGGCAACCAACGAGCAACCCAAACAATGTCTACCATCTCTTCCTCCGACATCCACCGCAGCGCTTCATCACGCTCATCCACCCCACTAAGTTATGTTGCTCTCATGAGGCGGCAAAAGGGCACCGTATGGTGCGACCGCGCCCAACCTGAAGACCCGCGTTTACAAGCCCAGAAACGAGCAGCGAAGCAACGGGCCTATTTGGAATTGCATGGTCATTCAGGACGCTCCAGCACTCTCCCCGGTGGGAAAATTCGTCATAGCGGCAAAACGGCGCCTAGTTATTCGCCTTCGACGCTGGTTGGTGCCACTGTTCCTCTAAGGCTGAGTGCGAATGAGATTGGCGACGACGATGGAGATGATCATTCCAGTGAGGGGGCGCCATATCATCGTCGGACGGGGAGTGCTAGGAGTTCTCTGGGGAGCATGCATCGATATCCCAGTGGTTATCAACGTCCGCAGGGCAAGACGCCTCCGAATGAACAAGCCAATATCCCCGAAGTCGCTGAACATAATGCAGCGGCAGCTCACCAAGACCAAATTCCCCAAGGCAACATCAATACTGCTTCATCGTCGCCATCGCAAATCGATACACCGACAGAAGAGTACGACTCGCATGGCGAACACGATTTCGGAAACCTGGGTGAAATGAACGCTCCAGCTGCTGCCAATATTACCATGAACAAGGTCAAGAAGGCTGATGATCTCCGACGACGTGGCAGTGTCGACGATCGCACTACAAGTCTTACGGGGGTGAGGTTGTTCGTCGCCAACCCGGATGCCGACGACTAGTGTGTCGCTCTATTCTTCGTTTTTTTTTTTGGCTCCGAAAAAAAAAGCTCAATCGGATACCCTTTTGATATGTTTCATTCTAAATCTTGTGCTGGCTACACAACTTCTTGATTTTGCATTCTTTTGATCTGCTTCGTTTCAGTGGGCGGATTTGCATGGCCGGTTGGCGATGATTATTTGATATATTATTAGTGTTTCTGTGGTCTTTGATGAACGATTCCTTACTTCTGTGCACTCATGTTTCTCTATATAACTTTAACGGGGTTACATACTTAATAATAATAATTTGCTCATCTATTTGGACGTCGTTGACACGTGCGAACCTAGATATTGCAGACTAGCAAACTAATAGACAGACAGGTACCGTCCCAAGACGCTGAACACCCACGCTTGCCCACGTAATGGCTATTTCTGCCTACATCTTTAGCTTCATGGTTTTGCATATAGGGACTCCAAACTGTATATTTTGTCTACGCAGAAACAAGCTTTGGCATCCGTGCACAAGTGTACTTCCACTACGGTAGACAAGGCTGAGTTTCTTACGATGTTCTGGCTCGCTACAGGTACAACATTCAGCGGCTTTTTCGTACCTTCCAAATCACTTGATCGGTATTCGGGATCTGATGATGAGCTAGGTCGACATCAAGCTTCCCCGTAGGCTGGATATGTGCCCTCCAAAAAAAAAATACGAAGTGGCTTGTCGAATGCTAGACGATGAACCAGACGACCCCAAGAGCGATGATGATCGCAGCTTTAACGATTACAACTCCTATACTTGGAATAGTGCAATATGATTACGGGAAACAGCTACCAGACGGGGGGTATGCGCAAACGAGCTGCATAATATGCGAAACAGGTGCTTCCTCGGAGATATCCTCGAATATCTGTTAGTTGGTCAAACGATGTTGGTATCACTTTTTCGTCCAAGGAGAAAGGATGCTGGAGATGGGAAAATTTCTGGGAACTACTGTTGAATGTTCGCAATCTCCTCTCAGTGGATCGGATTTTTGTGGATATTGCTGCTTACGACAAAGCGACTTCTGTTCATGCTTAATTACATGGAGATAAATGAAGATCTGTCCAGATTCTGAGTATGTAGGGTTAGGGCTATATTGTCTTGCTACTGCTTTGGGCCATACGGTAACATAACTAGTCCATATCTCGGATAATTTAAGGCCCGACCGGATGCCAAGAACAGACTATAGGCACGTGATTCAATTAACACTGAGACGCGTGCACGGCGCGAGATCGCGTCTCATTAATCAATCCACTGCATTAACAAAGGAAGGAGCAACCAGGAGACACCAAGGGCACAACAACTCGGACCACATACTCGAGTTTGTTCATTGATTTCAGTTCCTTATTCATCGACTTCGCTTTTTTTTTTTTTTTTCAATTGCAAGATACCTTTCTCATCGCTACTTATGACCGCCACTGATCGTCATCTCTCTCACCACTTCGAACAACCGTGTCAACGACTCATGATAGCCACTTCGAACCAAGCCAGAGAGAACGTTCTCTCATAATTTCACCACACGTCTTTCGTGAATATACTACTCAAGGAGTATTCAACTGATGATGGAAATCTCGGTAGATTTCAAGCCCACGGATCTTGGCCAACACCTCCCACCCGCAATGTCATCACCAACGAACGCACAGGCCCGAAAACGGGCATTCAGCGAGGTCGAGGATCACAATATACCAAAGCCTGAAACACACAAAATGCAACGAGTTGGCAACGGAGAGCAGGAGAATCAATATCCTTTACATTGCGATCATGACATGGATATTGACAAACCCATAGTATCGGTCGCCAACACGGCCACAAATAAGACTACAGACATACCTGCACTTGCGAACCAAACCTCGCAAATAATAACAACTGAATCCGCTCCACTAATAACGCCCTCTTCCGTTACGACTGTTCCTATTGTCCCCTCAACTCCTCCTCGCCAGCAACCGCAACCATCCTCTGCCGCTGGCGCTGCAGCAAACCCTCCAAACAAAAAATTGAAGCTGTCACCATCTACCAAGGAGACCAAACGAAAGGAGAAGGAGGAGAAGGACCGTCTCAAACTCGAGGAGAAGGCCAAGAAAGATGCAGAAAAGAAGGCTAAAGAAGAAGAAAGGAAGAAAAAGGAGGCGGAGAAAGAAGAAGAAAGAAAGAAGCGAGAGGCGGAGCGTGAGGAGAAGAAGAAGCAGAAGGAAGAAGAAAAACAAGCCAAGGAAGAAGAGAAGCGGAAGAAAGAGGAGGAAAAGGAGAAGAAGGAACGAGTGAGTTGATCATATCCAACCTGGGGATTGGGACGTTTCTAATCTGTACAGTCACAAATGAGACTCAATGCTTTCTTCTCGAAGCCAGCCGCCGCCGTAACAAAAGCAGCCAGTCCAGTACCCTCGTTCCCACAGAAGGAAGCCGTTCGAGAGACCGCAAACCCAGAGTCACCTGCAAAGCCACAGAGAACACAGTCCGAGTATCGTAAAGAATTTCCAGTCTTTTTTCTCCAGAGCCATACACATATCTCTCCGCCTCATCAGTTTCAGCGCGATGGCGAGGCATTGAACCATATCCAGCAAAAACTTGATAGTTATTTGAAACAACCAATCTCTCTTCCTGCATATCGTGGTGCGGAGTTATTTGACATGATTCCATATCAACGCCGGAGGGGAATGAGGGTCGTTCCGGTGAAGACGATCTTGTCCAAGGCTCAAAACGCAGACTCCACTGCCTCAAGTACGGCATTGAGAGACGAGCTCAAGAAAGTGACAATGAAGAGTTTAAGATTCGGAGAAGACGTACGACCAGCGTACTACGGCACATTCACTAAACAACTATCGAGGGCCCAAGCTCATAAGGTCTGCCGTGCTCCATATGCTCGTGTCCTGCCAGAAATCAATTATGACTATGATTCGGAGGCTGAATGGGAGGAGCCAGAGGAGGGTGAAGATCTGGACTCGGAAGGAGAAGAGGATGCAAGTGACGACGGTGAAGATGATATGGATGGATTTCTTGACGATGACGACGAGCCGATCGACAGCAGAAGACGTCTCATCGTTGGTGACCAGGAACCTATTTGCACAGGTATCAGGTGGGACGATGGTAAACATGTTGATCCAGACATGGAGATCTATCGAATCGAGGCTTTATCAGGTATGTATTTGCTGCATTCCCATTTTCTCGATGACAAGACGCTCTAACGTTAGATTCATAGATACTCTCCAATTTCCTATAGATCCGTTCTCCACTGCTTACTGGCCGAAGCCAAAGGCAGTAGAACAGCCTGCACCCAAAGCATCTTCATCCTTGCCCCATGCCCGAGCTACCCTTCACGCCTTTGGTGTCAATTCAACAACAACTCATACATCATCTCCACTTGCACCACCAGTTCGTCCAGTCACGATTACCGACAGTAAAGCCCTGCCGAAAGCAAAGAAACCTTTCCCCCCTGAACATATGGAAGAATTTAAGCAGATCGTTGAGGGTTGTGACTTGAGCAAGGCTGGATTAATTGAGGTTCTCAAGAAGCGGTAAGTTCTCATTCTTTTGTGAGGGACAAAGTGCATGATTGCTAATCACTGTTTTACCGGTTAGATTTCCTAAGATTTCTAAGGACACACTTAAAGACACTGTCAACGCAGTTGCCGTCCGTGTTGGTCAGAAAGAAGCAGATAAGAAATGGACCTGCAAATGATGCGTCTTGTCAAAACAAGCCGATCTTCATAATCAAACTTCACAGGCGTTTAGCCACGGAGACTTCTTGACCCAGTTAGGAAGACTAGTGCCAATGGACATCACAACCCAGTCCGATTGGTGCTCAGTCGAGATCACCGACAGGGTTATTCATCATTATAGTTCCTTGTTCCGGGGCTGTGGCTGGTTCCTGGAAACGTGGCAAGCCCGCCAATCCGGCTACGCTGTTGTCCTACGAGTCGACTGTTTGATTGGCAACACGACTGTTACGTATGGCAAGGATCGATGCATTGACACAAGAATTGTCATTATTTAGGAGGAACTGAAATGCAACGTAGGACAGGGATACTTCAGAGCCCATCACTGGGATCTTCTACTGAATCTATATGAGATACAAGACATACCATGACCTATAGCGATACACATCGAGGACAACAAGACAATTGGACTATATACATAATGAACAATATGATATGGATCCACTCCTTGATGATTCAAGCCCCCAACGTCCCGTCTCAGCTGCCATGTTGTCTATCTATACGTGTTCATTACTGGCCTACTCAGAGTTTAAACTCGTTATCTCCAGTCCACTGACGAACGGCAGTGGCTAGCACAGTGTTTCCAGACCAACACAATCAAACAAAGGCGAATGGGATTGCGTATATAAAAATCAAGAGATAGAAACTTTTAAACTCTAGTCTGCTTTTTTTTATATAACACATTAATATGGCCGCAGTATGAAAATCAAACCGTCGGACAAATGATATGCAATCAAACAGCCGATTACGCGCTTAACTCGTAGCGGTTTAGATACGCCAGCGCATTCTGCAGTGCCAACACATCCTCTTGCGATTTAGTACATACTCTAAGAGGACAACTGCATATATCGTTAGTAGACTGTAGACTGCATGGTATGTTTTGGTTATTCCTCTGATTGGCTGCTTAATGCCAACGACGTGGCACTCGTGGAACCCACAGAATTCGATCGACGAGGCTTGAACGGCTGGTTGTCGTGAGTCACAGCGTACAAAGTATGTTGTACCTAGGTATGTATGGACGTAGGCTTTTATTAAGGAATCGCTTTGGTCATATATAAGTTAGTTCAAGTCGTGTCTCGACTCAGCTTGTCAATCTTTTTGCCTTGACGGATTCACCGAGGACAGCAGACATCGTGATGCCGACTAAATGCACATGTCCAGCTGAACGGTATTGCCTCCAGTATGTAGATACAAACGTGGCGAGATACGTGGGAATTTATATGGGATATGGTAGAGAGTACGAGAAATATAAGTATACTTACACTCTGTCCGTAGAGAGCGTAGAGGCATGGCAAGAACGTCAGCGACCCTGTGACCTCCCGCGGGCTCCTTCCCGTGATCCCCCAAGCATCCTTCCATCCATGACCACCGACCCGGCGACACTTCTCTCTTGCACCCGATCGCTATAGTACTACTTGCCTTCTATTCCTCAACATCTGCTCCAGTCAAGTCGATCGGAGAAAAAAAGATAACCCTTGAACCCATTACCGGACGCCTACTCCGTATTATCGTCGACGTCAAGTCCTAGCTGAGTCTAGCCTTGGTGGACAACACAAACACATCACAGCCAAAACCAAACTTCCCTTGCGCAACGCGATTTCTGATTCGTCCAGCAAATAAATCCATCAACCTGCAGCAGACCGAATTCGAGGGCTTGTGCAGATACAGGTTAGCCAGCCAGCCGCTTTGCCCAGACACCGCGCTTGCATATATGCTACATGTTTAGAGGCTGGGCTACTTACCATACGGCGACGTACGTACATACATCTTACTCAGACATGGATTTCCTGCGCGTCCATTATTCAAGCATTTGAGGTATCGGACTCGTCAAAACGGCCTACGCTCATCAACTCGACCGACATTATTCTTTGATTGTACGCCTGCCAGTCTCCTTACTGCCGAAACGTCCGTGATTAGCACCTGCAAATCATTTTCGAGTTTCATAACCCCTCCTGACACTGGTCTGGTCATATTATTGTTACCGACTTTTCTTTCTCACCAAGATAGCCTACTCGGCGTGACTGACTTTGCCCGTGTGTTTTCGCGCTGACTTCCGAATATTCGTTGTTTCATCACAAATATTCTCTCTTGTTGATCGTTTTTCATTCTATATTCGACTGTTTGCTCGCTTTGTCAATAAGCTTTTGGCAACCACGGAACCTGCTCGTCCTCCCGCCAGCGGATCTTGCACCAACCACTCACTCCACTTTTCTGCGACTTTGCGTTGGTCTTAGTCTACCATACTAAAACTACGTACTACTTCCCCGCCACATTCTGAACTGTTCCGCCCTTGAGTGTTGTTCAAAAACTCTTCCTCTCTATTATTCTCGGTCCGTCCAGATTTTTGGATACAGAGGCAGAAGTTTAGGAAGGGAATAATAGGCGCAAGCGATCATTCAGTCAATCATTCATTGCGCATCGGCAATAAGAATTATGCGCTAGGAACTAATTGGTTTGTCGCTCGTCGTGGGCATTGCGCATCCTCGAGTATCGTCTCGGGAACGGCGCCAGGAGGTCGCCCATGGCAAGATGATCGATGCCCAACATGCCTATTCCCCACCCCTGGGTCTGGAGTTTACAATTCGTACGTCTTTCTTCTTCTTTACACTCATCAATCTGTTCTTTTGCGAACTCCTGTCGCGTTTTGCAGTCGTGGGCAAATTGACAACCACCATATCGAGTTGACATCCGTCGCAATCTTGCAATATCCTTGCGACGGATTCAATTGTACAGATAACTAACATCATCATAGCTCTACCTCCATCTCCCGTGGCGTCCCCAATAGAATGTTCTTCCCCATTTGACCAAAATGAGGCAGAATGCTTTCCTTTCAAGGTACCACTCGCGCCGCCTACCATGCGCACTCCCACTCCTGCTACGGAACCTGTCCTGGTCCCAATGCCGCAATCAAAGGCTGTTGATGTAAGTGAGCCTGGCCCCGAGATACCCGTGGTGACCCCGGAAGTATGCACCACCCCGGAGCCAAAGGATCAGCTGCCATCTCCTACTACATCTCCGACTTCTACTGTTCACATTCCGTTGTCCGTGCCCCCCGAGAGCACAACCTCTTTCGACCAATTTGCGACCCAATACCGACGCTGCCAGCAGGCAGAGATTGAGAAACAGGTCTTGGAACACCGCTTGATATCTACCAAAATTTCGATATGTTTGTCTTCCCGGCTTTTGAGAACTGGAGCGATTGTACAACGTGGTCTGGTAGATGCTTTCAAACATGGAGATAAAACTGGCTTTGTGTCCATTTACAACACGATCCATGATATCCAGGAGGCCTGTGAACTTGGCTCCAATCGTTCCATTAATCGGCAACAGTCTTTCCCGGAGGATCCTGCAATTTCTTTACACGCTCATCGGATCCGTACTGCCAGTTTTATGCACCAGCTTAGTCCTCAAAGTAGGAAGGATCTCCTGGAAATCCTAACTCAAGTCCGGACAAACCCACAGTTCCTGGCTGACTGTATTACCGGCCTGCTTCCGTCACAACTTTCTTCACTCACTACTCCAATCGGTTTTTCAGCCTACGGAGATACCATCTCATCCCATTCCACTGCACGGTCTCGGACTTCTGCTACTTTCGCGAAACGCGCAACGCCTAACTCTATACCGTTCAAGGAACATGCCTGGGCTCTTGAGCGGTCCGATCCACTTTCTGCGCTTCTTTTCAATGTGTTTGCTGTTCCCCTGGATTGGCAGCCCGAGGAGTCAGTACTACGCCTGGATGTTTGGTCCTCCACATGCGCAAAGCTGCTATCCTCCGGAGACAACAAATATTTGAATGTCGTTGGTCAGGTGCTATCCTACTGGTCAACTACCAGCTATTGGCAAGCCCGCCAAAAGATTGAACTTTATCTTATGGATGTTTTGCAAAAAGGCGCATTCCTCCTGGAAAATATTGAAAACCCGGCTTCCCATTCCCTTGGAGTTGAGCCCCCGGACCCATTACGGACAGATGCGGCAGAGGAATTCTTTGAATCTGCAGTCCAAACTCTGTTTGAAGTTCTTGATGATTCGGATGCTGGCCTTCCATCTGCAGCCCTGGAGTTTTGCAATGCTGTCTTGAATAAACTGACCGATGCTGAGACCCGTGATCGCTTTTTGGAGTTTATTTTCGTTCAATGGTTTTTCTCTAGATACCTTTACTACGCTTTGACTTTTCCAGAGGTAATTTCTAAAGATTCTGGCTCTGCGTTCGATAATATGGGACTACGCTAATATTTTTTTGCAGGGCCAGAGTTTACTACTCGATTTTCACATTAGCAAAGAAGCTCGAGAGAAGCTTCTGAGTCAGATAGCTTTACGCGCTCAGTCTCAGTTCTACCGGGTTTTACATTCAGTGTATGTGCCTTACGCTTTGATTCCTCAAACAATGACTGAAAGTCTTTACTAGGCCAGAGTTCTCTACCGTTAATACACAGGTGAGACGACACGTCGACAACATGATCAAGAGGTGTCTATACTCGTCTAACCAAGCACCGGTCGCTGGGTCACATATTCAAAATGACCACACTGATGAGCTTGACGATTCGTCCAGCTTCCTCATGCTATGTGCCGCGGATGTTATCACTCTGATGAATGTTTTATTCCCCAAAAATGCAACCAGTCCCTCTGGTTCTCTGTCATCCAATTCCACACAACCAGGTCTGAGTTATACACAGCATAGCGGTCCACGACGGGCAGCTCTTCCTGCTCACTGGTCTGGCAGGATCGAGACAGTTCTGGAGCGACCAAGTCCGCTAGAATCAATAAAACAGGAAAACACCCAACGAAATCGTTACCATCAGTGTGCGGATGTCATCCGTTTCGAACTATCTGATCTCGGTGAAACAGAAGCTCATCCTGTGTTAGATCATCCATCCACAGAAGATTGGACTTTGTTAGCAATTTCCTCTGACAGAAAATCATTATCGTGGAACACACCCAGCGGGAACTACTCTGGTAGTATATTTGAAGGTCTCTCTGACAGCGGCGATCGATCCGGAACAGTCCAACCGGAGGAAGACCACGAAGCACTCCATGCCGCAATACAAAAATTGGTCAACGAGTCTGAGACTCTTCGTCGATCAAGGACCTCCAGTACCTCTTTAGTACGCCAAAGCCATTTCTTGTCATTGAAAGAGAGATTTGATGCCGCGCGATCAGTATGTGAGAGTCGCTCGGATTTCCTGGGTGCTCACTACTGGTGGACAGCATCAACGCAGCTAATGAGCCTTTCAAAATCAGTCAAGTCACTGCAAAATGACTCTTGGATCCTTGGTCCTATGCTCCAGACATCATACGATTCATTCTCTAGGTTCAATACAATAATCCATGAGTGTGAAGAAGGTCTCTTCACTTTGAGCCCTCGGGTCGAACAACTAAGGGAATACAGTAGGAACAGTATCGCCGGGATGACCAAACTCAGGAATAAGATGTGGTACATGACCGATGTCAAGAATTCGATGCGATATGAAGATGCGAAACATGTGGCTCTTGCGCTGAAAACGATGGTATACCCTAATCTGCATCGAGACAACACCAATGAATATCGCTCCCGCAATGGATCCAGGTACCTAGGCGGATCCTTTCTACAGAAACCGGAAATGCAGGTCATGAATGTGATGAAAGCCTCGACAAGTCAGGGTGGCCCTAACAAATTGAGCGATGAGCAGGTTGAACTTACGCGGAAGTGGATCTCTCATCACGGTATCGACAATTTCTGCCGTGGTGAGGAGCGAATCCATCGGTTCTGCTATGAGGTCAAATCAAGTATCAACAAGCTCGTTGGCGATTCGATGACGGAGACGCCAGTTCTCTGGGCGAGCGAACTATTTCAAAGAGAGCGTGCAAAATTCGAAGGGCCTAGCAATAGAAGTTATTCACACATCCCGCCGACACCCGGGGCTCGACCGTCTAGTATCAGCAGTGAGGAGGCACTCTTCGGCATGCCTTACTCTAGCTTGAGTTTCCGCGGCGCAGAGTCATTACGCCCGTCGGATCCACCATCATTGATACACCAAAGTCTGTCGTCAGAGAAGTGGAAGTACGCACGTAAGTTTGAAGTGGATACTTTATCATCCTCCGGTGGCTCAAGTGGCAGAGCCGCATCCAGCTCCACAACTGAGTCTTATACTACGTTTTGGTCACCTTCTCAAACGCAGGCACAATCTGCTGCTAGCGCTTCTAGCTTTCAGTCTCGGCCTCCATCAATGTTCAGCGATGCGCCTGCGCCTCGTCGCACGGATCGTGCTGTCCACGGCAAAACGGCATTCTTAGATGATCTCAGACAGACATTGACTAGTCTCTTGCTCAGTGACTTGGGATCGCCGGTATGGAGCTGCGGTAGCGAGACGGATGCATGGTTCATTGGATTCCTCAATCAAGCACGGGTACAAAGACAGATGGATAAGCAAGCTCGGATACAGAAGTTTCTGGCCGAATCCGAAAAGTCAATACATCAACGTCTCGGAAGATCGAGACATGGCGAAAATTATATGTCTCATCAAAGAAGTTCATCGGCTGATCCAATCTTAGTAAGTGTATATGACCCTCATAAAACCACCAATGAGGGTCCGTTCAACAATGCTTTGGACGTACAACCAGCCAACGAGCCAGCCTTCGGCTACAAATCCGCATTCGCTCGGCTTTTGGATGTGTTTTCACGCAACACCAACCCTTACGTGAAGCTCGGCGCTTTGAGGGATTTGAGAGCACTGGTAGTGGCTTCTCTAGACAGGGATGATGATCGGTCTCCAACACCGACACAGAATTTTATTAATTCTCAAGGCATTGCTGGTGCAGAGACTTTGAGGTTAAACCGTCATAGCTTTACTGAAGGGCTCCTACAGCATGACGACTCTTTCCGAACGCCTACATCACCAGCACCAGAGTCCGTTGACTTGGATTCTCACCCGTCATATGACCTGTTGAATACATCCGAAAGCCGTATAATAACGGCAATCAAGGATGTCTTGCGAGAGCTGCAACCGAAAACGTTATTCCGTGATCTTCAATTCGTTTCAGCATTTGTTCCCAGTGAAACATTGAACAAGACAGACAGCGGAACGGCGTTCTTGCAATTCGGGCTTGCAGCTCTGTCACTCAAGGAAGATGTATGTGCCAGCATGGTCGAGCTGGCTGACAGGATAGTGTCTCAAGAACTGAATCGGCGCCACTCGCAACAGGCATTTGATTTCATTTCTCGGACGCAAGACCCCATTGAAGATGCAGCCAGAATGTGGATCATCACCGCCAAGGAAGGATATCCCGTGGCACAACGTGAACTTGCCATTTTGTATCTTACACATCCAGAGATACTTCCGCGAGTGACTTTACCCCTGACTCTTCCACGGGATACTTTCAAGGCGGAGATGATGTACCGCCGTGATAGGGATTCCAAATTCGATCCACAAAGTATGTGTTTGGCGCTGCACTGGATGCAGCTGTCAGCCAGCGGTGGTGATGAATTGGCCAGGAATCGTCTTCGCGAACGCGAAGAATTTGAATCCCTTGTTTGATTGCAAACTTTGTTTCATTTGCTTATTCCATTGTTTTGATCGATTTCGTTCTTTTGATTTCCATGCAGTTTTTGCTGATCGTACCTATACCCCATTTTCTATTTACTGTCTGATCTACGCTATCTTTTATTTCCATTTTCTTCAATCTACTTGACTTTACAATTAATGTGTGACTTAGCATGAGAAGCGAGTCAGTTTTGACAGCATAGCATCTATTGGTCTTGCTTTCATGGCACTATATCATCCATGATTCTATTTGCGTTGACCGCAGATGGGCTTTTCTTTCTAATGCGCTCATTCTCATATTAATCCTTCTATTCCATCTTTGGTATTTGTTTTTCTTTTGATTGGAGTTTGGAAATTTTACTCAAAAGGCGCAATGGCAGCTTTGCTTATCTATCGCTCTGATGTAAAGCATTTGTTTAGTCGTTCTTGAGCTTAAAGACGGCGTCCACGGATATCCGGTTCTGATACACGGGGCACGATACGGACATTTTTTAACTTATATACCATTTATATATTTCTCATATTATTTGAAAATGATATTACCGTTAAAAAATTTATCCGACAATAGCTGGAACTATTCTACATTAAGTTCGCGCACATGTTAGGGTTATACGAGGCTGTGTGTCCCGAGCTATGCAGCTGATGTATTAGTTTTACATCAGTGTAACTACCGAGTAGTTAACTAACTACGTACTATAGTACCTAGTTATATAAGAGCTGAAAATTTCAGGGCATAGGTAGATCACTTAAATCCAGCTTAGCCCTCATATCTACACCGCAACCTGCTCACTGTTTCTTGTATTCAAAATTGAAGCTTTGCTTTCACAAAAGCTCATCCAGCCATTAGTTGGTTATTTTCGAAGGAGCTGTCTTCAAGTAAGCACATTATGGCCCCTCCAGAAGTCAACGAAGTATTCGATATCATTATCGTTGGAGGCGGCACAGCAGGCTGTGTAGTAGCATCAAGACTTCGACAACGAAAACCCACGTTGTCGATCTTGGTCCTTGAAGCAGGTGGAGATCTTTCCAAAAACCCGCATGTCTACTCTCCGGAAACCGCTCCACTACTTCTAGGTTCTGATGCAGATTGGAAGTACACAAGTGTTCCGCAGGTGAATCTGAATGGGAGGGAGATTTATTATCAGGCTGGAAAAGGGGTGTCTGGGAGTGCGGCAGTTAATATGGGTGGGATGCTACAGCCAGCCAGAGTGTGTGTGTGCAAAGAATTTTCTGACTGAATGATTTAGGTGCATGGACTCGTGGAGATGCGCAAGAATACGATCGCTGGGCAGATTTAGTATCTGATCAACGCTGGAGCTACGAGGGTCTTCTGCCATATTTCAAGCGCACAGAACACCACTACAACCCGCACGTCGGTGATGCAGAACAACATGGATTCAAGGGCCCGATTCATACCTCTTCTGTCTCTTCAAGTGGGCGTCAATATCCGTTGCGAGAGACGCTTCGGCAAGCCTGGTGTAATACCGGGTTGAAGGGAGTCGACGATGCGAATAATGGACATCCGCAAGGGGTCACAGAGCTGGTTAGTAACTGGGCCGATGGCCGGCGGCAGTTGACGAGTGAGGTATACCCACTACATGGGGCAGTGAATGTTGTGACCAATGCGCTAGTCCGACGCGTCATACTCGATAGCAGTTTTACTGCTACTGGTGTTGAATTAGCGGATGGCCGAATCTATTCTGTCCGGAACGGTGGAGAGGTGATCGTTTCTACCGGAGCCTTGAGAACGCCTCAGATTCTGATGCTCTCAGGTATCGGCGATTCTAAGCAATTATCAAAGTACAATATTCGCGAGTTCATCCATCTTCCGGAGATTGGGCGGAACTTCCACGACCATCTCCTGGCATTTAGATATTGGAAGCTACGTGAACCCGAAAAGGGTGTCGCATTGGGCTCTCCGCTCTTTGGGGGACCAAACTTTGAAAAAGGAGTACCGCCAGAAGATTGGTTGGTTACTACGACTATTTCTTCGACGGGCTTGCATTCTGCTCAGGCAAAAGATGACGAAAACGGTCCTGTCCAGGAAGTGGTCGATTTGCGAAGTCATTTGGAACTAGCCACCATCTATGCTGCCTTTGGCGGAGAATTGATTGGACTCGACATTCCCATGGATGGAAGCGCTATAATGAGCTTTATTATGGGCTTCTTACCTACCTCTCGCGGTTCGATCACGCTCAAGTCTGCAGACCCGGCAGATCCACCGGTGATTGATCCTAATTTCTTCGCAACGGAAGCCGATCGGTTTGTCATGCGCGAAGGCTGGAGACTATTATCGAGGCTCATGTTTGAGACTCCTGAAGGCAAGGACCTCGTGGCAGAGGAAATCGTCCCTGAGGGTCATCGGTCTCTTGAATCCGATGCTCCAGACGACCTTATCGACGCGCACATCCAGATGGGGGGTATGACTGGCTCCCATTTCGCAGGTACGGCGAGCATGGGTAGTGTGGTTGATGGATCATTGAAAGTACGAGGTACGCAGGGACTGAGGGTCGTCGACGCCAGTGTGGTGAGTGGGCTTATTCACAAGAAACAGTCGGCTATGGCTTACTTTGAGATTTTAGATTCCAACACCTCTAGCATGTCATTACCAAGCGGCGGTCTACGCTATTGCTGAGCAGGCTGTTGATATTGTTCTTCAGGAGAATCCAGGTCTATAGCACTGCAGTTAGAGTCTTCGGATAGTCGGATCAGGCTGGTTGCGCTTGATTGAAGATAGACAGCTCGCCATTAACGGGTGTGTACCATTGGCCACCTGAAAAACCTCCTTAACAGGGTGGCGTGTAAGCGTTAGATATGATAGAGACACACTCACGTATGAAATATCTGATAGGGCAGTCAATCAGCTAATGGCTGAATGACACATGCCTGTCACTCACTGCACTCAACAGCCCGAGAATTTCAGTACGCAAGGGAGGGATGATGCTGATAAGAAAGGTAGCACCGCATAGAGTGTGAGTATATACAGCCGGATGGTAGAGTAACTATTCGGAATTGATTGAATGTAATGGTATTCAAACACAAACAAATAAGCACATAGTTTCGTAGTTGAAGGGAGATGGATAGAGTTGAGTCAGTCCTTCAGAGTAGAGTCTAGACTAGTCAGTAGAGCCACTACGGCCATTGCGTCATAGGTACCGGTACCTAGCCTTCCGTCACTTTGGGAAGTCCAACCACCACCTTCCGTTACTTCCTCTCTCAACTCATGGAGAAATGATCAAACAAATGGAATCCCATTGACAGTAATATTCTCCAAGCCAAACAGAATCCTCATCATCGGACAGACAAAGGGGATCCACAAAACGTTCCATCAGGTACAAACAAAGAACGACAATAAACAACGCTCGGGTACAAAAAGGTAACAAAATAACTCATCCACCATCTGATCTGACTTTATGCTGTTCGTCACGCTCAGCTCAGCCCACGCGTGAATATTACTAATAGTGCCATTGTCTGAGCACTGCGCAAAGTCAGCAAAATTTTCAGCTTTGTTTATCTAACAGAATAATAGGACGTTGAATGTTCTAATTTCGATATTTCTTTCCTTCCCCGTCTCAACTACCCCGCTGTTATTACGGCAGCCGTTCCCAGCGTCCAAATATGACTCTGTCTCACGAGACGACGGCCCGCCCCCATAGCCCTGAGGATGTACCTAAGCGGCCTAAAGGTGTGTTCTTGTACCGCAAAAAGGCGAGGTTTCGACAAACTGACTGAGTTGTCGCAGGCATCCTGAAAAAATCAAGTTCCTTCATCCACCAACATTCAACATCACCCGAAAAAGTCGCCATTTCACCTCCTCCCCTATCTGTTGATGCGGAGGAAAACAAAGAAATCACTCTTCAAAACACTCTACAAAACGCCGGTCGTCGTTCGTCTAGTACACGTCGCGCTTCGGCCGGGAGACGTCTTTCTGGCACAGGTTCCGCATACGGCGACCAAGATGATCGCTCTACACATCTGAAATGGGACGAGGCAAATTTATATCTCGCTGAGCAGGAAAAGACAGCGAAGATGAAAATCGACGAGCCCAAGACCCCCTGGGCCCCGAGCTACGACCCCGCACAAGATGAGCGTGAGGATATGGAAATAGAAGCTGAAGATCGCACGCTCGATGCGCAGGATTTGGTGGTTGATGAGCTGGACCAAGTCAACAGTGCCCGCCAAAAGAAAGCCACGGGTCCTGTGCACGACAATGAAATCCCGGATCTTGAGCTGGGTGAACCTGAGGAGGATATCCATGCTCAGCAAAACCTGGCTGCGGCGGCGGGTGGAAACCGAATTACTCGCGAGCGCAGTCTTAGTCAGACCTCGAATCGTAGTGACAAGCATGTCGATGTCGTCGTTGATGATGAGGAAAGTGGTGGTCATGGAGAGGGGTTGATGACGACTGAAGAAGCAAAGGAAAAGCATCGTCAGTTTGAGGAGCATCGGAAAAGGCATTATGAGATGCGGAATATCAAGGATATCCTAGCGTATGTTTATTCTCTGCATCTAACTTGTGACTGTATGCTAACATAATTGAAGTCATCCTGAGGAAGCTGACGAAATGGACGACGATGACGACGAAGCTGAGCCACCAGCAGTGCCCAAGATTCCCAAGAACGTGTCTTAATTGGTGGCCTACATGCCCTGTAACAGAAACATCGAAATATCGATCCATGGCTGACGCAAGTTACGTGGACAACTTTCACGAAATTATGAAATACGTTGAATACTTTATTCTCGAATTCGTTCTTATTTCTTCCTCTCCCCTTTTTGTCGATGGCTTTTTCAATACCTGGTTCATTCTTCTTTGCACGAGATGACACCGAGTGAGGTGGATACCCCTGTATATTCCATGAGGATGACGTCTGTAGTTTTATCATGTGTTAGTTGTCGATGGTTGGTTTAATTGTCTAGAGAATTTGATTTATTTACTTCTTGAACATTGTTCAAAAGAAACAATTGATGATGTTAGTGGTACGCTCACTACTTTGGTATATTGTAGATAGATCCATGGCTGTCTAATGCTCGATAAATGCGTGTAAGAAGGTCATTAAGTACTAGACATTAGGTATATGGTTCATACCAACAACTCTAAATATTCATCCTCGCATCCCCCCGGCGCATTAACCGGATTACATCTCGCAGATCTTCCCAGCGGCAATCCCACGAAGTAATCACTATTATATCTCGCACTCACACCAGCCCCAACCCAATCCGAACTGACAATGTGTGCACCACTCGCCAACGCCGCGTCGCGCATGGCTGGTACTTCATCTTTGAGAAGCATCTGAATCGGCTCATCAGCGCGGGTCCGAATAAAATAGCCCTTGGAAACCAAATCTTGGATTTCGTGCTGATTGTTGTCGCTGATTGGATCATTGCATTTGATGAATGCCGCGTCTGGTTCGCCAGGGACAGAGTTTGTGAATATTACGCGACCTTCGAGGTTGAGTCTGTTGTTGCTTCTGTATGGATCACGGATTTGGATGGGATGAGTTGGTTCGTTGTCCATAACGAAAAAGAATTTCCCGCGTGAAGATGAGAGGGTGGGCCAGCCACCGCCGTGCTCATAGGCGAGAATTGCTTCTTCAAGTGTGATGTTATTTTTGTTGCCGTTGTTGCTGTGGCCAACGACGCCATTATCTATTGCGTGTTTGCGAATATCATCCGGCGTAATGAGTTGATTGTCGCTAAACACGGAGCGGATCTCAGCATCGACTCTATCAAGAGCTTCAACTGTCCAGTCCTCCGCAACAACACCCCCTTGTTTCTCAAGACCGGATTCCGTCCTTTTAAATTCAATTAATATAGGTATAGGCACGTGCTGCCTGTTTTTTGCATCAGACCACGCTTTCACCTGCGTCAAACATTCGACGAGCGTATGACATATAGTTCCCACATCTGCATCGGCGATATGTAGCACTTTTGTACCTGGTTGTCGCATCAAGTCCTGCGGCAAACCGTAATGCGCCTCGTCTGATTCGGACATGTTTGCCAATCGACGAATGAGTGGATCCGCGAATAGCCCGCCATGGGTGTCCACATATACATCGAACTCGAAGCTGCGGACCTGTTGGTATTCGAGTTGGTCGTGCACAGAGGCGTGAGAGTAGTAATACCCCTCGAAATGCGGGTCGACGGTTGCCATAAGCGTGGGAAAATGGATCCTTTCTGGTAAGGAGACTTCGCGATGGTAGCTATTGTGTGTGCCGATGACTTGGAGGTTGTTTAATCTGAGTTTTTGGTCTTGAGTGCGTTGTTTTTGTTGTTTGTGGAGATGGAGGATGGAGGGGGATGAGGATGACAGTGAGGACTGATCATTTTGGAGGATCTGAGTTGAGAAGGACGACGTCGAATTCACGGTTTGATTTAGTACGGAAACTGTTCGCGCATAATTGTCAGTAAAGAGTCAAGAAGTAAGTTCAATCTGATATAGAAGCATACCGCCAATGACAAATATGAGGGATGCACAGAGCACAATCTCACGCATGCTCATGGCCATGATGTCTGCCACATACGTCCAGTATGCTTCGTGGACTGGAAATCCGTCTGTTACCCTGATTGGAGCTTATAGTCCAGCTATTTCTTCAAAAAAGAATCATGATAGATCAAGGAATATTCTGTTTCGTATACATCTTCTTCTCAGAAGAAGAAGTGTTGCTGTTGTTTGAAGAGTCTTGTCGAGTTCGAAGTCTTGATGTCGATCAAGTGCACGACCGCTTCCCCGGATCTGTGATTGGTGATGTTACATCATCCAATCAACGTGCAGTTTGTGTACTAAGCCTTGGCACTAGCTTGGACCCTAGACCATGTCCTGAATAGATACCGACAGTTTTTGGAATATGCTACATATGTTTCAACGATAAATGGACTTGCCACGTATCAATGTTGGAGAGCCCTACCTGGTTAACCATGTTACTCTGAAAGAACTTTTTCTGAGATCAAGGAAATAACTAAAGTTTTTTATATGACATAAAAAACAGCGTTGCACAATTAGGGCTAAAATCCAAATATAGCTAGCGTGAATCCTCGTTATAAGCAGCTGAGAATGAGATCTTGAAACACGACAAGTGGAGCAGATGCCCAAAAGGTAGAAGACTGCAAGGATATAAGCAAGAGCCATCGCAGGTGCAAAAGTAAATATTTCTATTGGACAACATGTAGATTATACTAATAGATACGTTGTAAGAAAGAAAGATGAACGTTTGTTTGATGGCCTGAGCGTCTTTCTGCCCCTGAGATTCACCGCTTACGACATTCCCCTTTATCATTGGCCACGCTTCAAAGTGCTTGTCCGTAAGAGGCAGTTAGCTTACATATGACATATGACACATGTTCAGGTGAGCCACGGCAATTCGTTAATCCGGGCTCAATTAGTAGCCCTTCTTATTGTTTCGAGCGACACCGACTCGAGGTTGGGCTCAACCTTTATTCGTATGCTTCACCCCTTTCCTATCTAATCACACTCGTCTGTGGTGAGCGAATCAGTCAGGGGTTTGACTCCTTGTGGTTTGAATGTGAGTCCACTGTCCACACGCCAAAGCATACTTTCTTTTTTTGTTTCAGACTACTGTTTACCTGTTTCAACCCGTCCCTGGTACTTTCCGTAAAGTTTCTTGCCATCCAACTATTTATTTTCTCATCTCTACATCCGATGATATACTGAACCCATCCCTTTGAATCTTTAGTTTCTTGTACACCGAGACAATTACATCTACAATGTCTTCCGAGATCGCTGCTGAGCCTACCCCTCAGGCTGTTCCCGAGGCCACCGACAAGACCGTCGAGCCTACCACTGCTGCTGTCGACGTTCAGCCTACAGAACCCAAGGCGGAGGAACCAGTCGCAGCCCCTACAGACAAGCCAGCAGAAGCCGCTCCTACTGAACAGACCACAGCAGCCACCCCCGTTGCTGAGCAAAAGGACGAGACAACCGAGAAAAAGACGGAGGAGCCTCAAGCCCCTGCACAGCCAGAGTACTTGACAAAGATACCCGGCCTCAGCAAATTCTTCGAAGGTCTGCCCGAGATCCTCAAGAAGACGGGTCACACGGAAATGTGGGGAGTGCCTCTTAAAGACTCCAACGACATCCCTACCGTCAACGTCCTGATCAAATTCCTACGTGCTAATGAGGGCAATGTCAAGCTGGCCGAACAACAACTCACCAAAGCTCTCGAATGGCGAAAGGAGATCAACCCCATCGAAATCGCCAACAATGCCAAATTTAGCGCAAAGAAGTTTGAGGGTCTAGGATACATCACATCTTACGTTGACCCTAGCTATGGAGAGACGATCTTTACTTGGAACATCTACGGTGGAGTCAAGGATCTGCACGGCACATTTGGTGATTTGAATGAGTATGTCATTGTCATTGGAATTGGGTCTTTGTCCATCATTGCTAACATAGTATCATAGATTCATCCGCTGGCGTACGGCTCTGATGGAAAAAGGTGTACAGGAGCTCAAGTTGAACGAGGCGACCGACATCATCGAGTATGATGGCGAGGACCGCTACCAGATGCTCCAGGTTCACGATTACAAGGGTGTCTCCTTCCTCCGCCTAGACCCTACTGTCAAGGCTGCCTCCAAGAAGACGATTGAGGTCTTCTCCACGGCCTACCCAGAATTGTTGCGAGAGAAGTTCTTCATCAACGTTCCTACTATTATGGGATGGATGTTTAGTGCCATGAAGATCTTCTTGAGCAAGAACACTATCCGGAAGTTCCATCCGATCTCCAATGGTGCCAACCTTGGTAGAGAGTTTTCATTTGTCGAAGAGCTCCCCAAGTCGTACGGTGGACAAGGCGCCGAGCTCAAAGATGCCGGCCGCACCGTTCCTCTTATTGATGATGTTCCTGCTAGTGAGCCCGCCAAGCCAGCTACTGAAGCAGCCAAAGAGGTGGCCGCGGACAAAGCAGAACCCAAGGTTGAGCCCGAAGTCGCAGCTGCTCCAGTACCAGCAGCAACTGAAGCTCCCAAGGAAGAAGCCCCCAAGGAAGAAGCCTCCAAGGAGGAGGCACCCAAGGAGGAGGCACCCAAGGAGGAGGCACCCAAGGAGGAGGCACCCAAGGAAGAAGCCCCCAAGGAAGAAGCCCCCAAGGAAGAAACCGTTAAGACCGAAGAACCCGCTGCTGCACCAGCTGCCGAAGAATCCAAGTAGATTCCACCATTACATATACCCCGTGATTAATATCGAGATACCCAATCCGGAGCGTGCTTGGCTTGATTGATTATTATTGCTCTTTGTTTCGGTCCTCCTGTCACAGCATCGCATCAGCTGAACAACTGGCCTGAGAATATAGCCATGTTTTTTTTTCCCCCTTTCTTTTTCCCCCCCTTTGGCGGATGATAAAGTTATACCCAATTAAGGCGTGCTGCGATAAATACTAAGCTAGTGTAGGGAATGCAGTTTTCAGAAATAATAGGATTCTTCCTTGACAAGTTCTAACTCACCTACTTGTAGTAGAAATATTGAGGTCTTCATGAGGCAGGTGTGGCTTCCACTAGAGCCTGAAGCATGGCTCGTTTCTACGTTTTATTCGTCACAATTTTATATGGATAACAACTATCGAGGGATAAATATGAATCAATTGATTAAACTGTTTGATACATATGTGCATACAGTAAAGACAGACTCTGACAATGCAGCAGTTGGAAAAAGTTGACACAATAGCAGGTATAGACAATTTGAAACTGAAGACGCAATAAACTAAACTCATTCGACACAACAGGCATTGAGCGGTAAAGACTGATACGTGCAATGAGACATCATAAAATCACTAGTTAATTAATATTCTCCAATCCGTGGAGCTCCTCCCTTCCAGTCATTACGTTCGTAGTAACGAAAGACTAGATCGTACCCATCCAGATCGTGGACAATGCGATCGACACGACGATATCCAGGGATGCTTTCCATCTTCTGAGCCCGGAGAACCGCAGCGCGGCCATACTTCTTCTCGCCCAAAGACTCCTCGGAGACCATTACCGGCTTGGCTTCAAAAACAGTAACGGTGAAGCGACCGGGCTTGAAGATATCGACAACGTGCTTGACAATATCTGCGGTCTCCCTGCCACTCTGCGCGTGAGGCACGTTTGTCTCAAAGGACGCGTAGGAGCATTGAGGCTCAGGAGTGACGTGGACAGTGAAATAGTGAGTGCCAGATTTGCCATCAGGAGCAGGCACCACACCATTCGCAGAAAAGCCACATGGCGTGAAAAGATAAGCGTCGATACGGGAATCAGGATATTTGCTGGTCGGGTAGACATCAGATAGACCGCACGACTCTGAGACGACGGTGCCAAGGGCATGCCCCTCGGTCGTCAATTCAGGAGGCAGAGTGTGCTGTTGTTCACCTTCGGAGTCGGGATCACTCATGTCTGAAGATGTATTGCTAAATACATCAACGAGTTCGTCCTTTTCCTTCTCCATCTTCCGATAACGGATATCTGCGACCGCACTCGCATGGTCGAGGTAGAATTGCTCGGCATTCTCCTCTTCCAAATCCGTCATCAGAATCTCGAGAGTTTCGTCATTCTCTTCGTGAGACCCGGTATTCGTTCTCTTGCTTTCAAGATCCTCCGGAATGTTGAGCACACGAGTTTCAGTTTCACGAGGTGGACTCGCTGGCGGTGTCAACAAGGTATGAGGTTCAGTGAGGTACAGGTACCAATGCTCGCCATTCATTTTACCAATCATGTAAGCACTGCCATTTACAAAGAGTTTGTCGAGGTTCTTAACTTCATCACGCCAGCTCCTATGCGGGCCACGTTGACGGTCGGGGAAGAGGAAATTCTTTCGACTGTAGAAGACGCGATAGGGAGCAGCCGCAACAGAGAGGTTACGACATGGGGGCGCAGTGGACTTGGGGAAGCCAGCGAACAGTGCAGCAATCTCCAAAATCCGTGGGAGACCTGACAACAACGTGGTAGTGCCGCAGGTCTTGAGGATAAGCTTGTGGCGCCAAACGAACATGCTAGACTCGGACAACAAATAGGCGTCGACATCGTCCGATTCAACAATTGACAGCACCTTGCAATTCACCAAATCAAGCATATCCTTCCATATTTCGGCAGGGACTGCTTTGAGACCACGGGGGTCAGTCCCGCCGAGTAGATTATCGGCGGCAGCACCAAACCAGACCTCTAACAATTTCTCGGGGCCTATGACGGGAGGTTAATTGATGAGCAGCAAGGACTCTTAAGGCAAAACCGACCTTCGAACGCATTGGAGCTATCTAGATCAACGACAGCTTCATGATTGATAGTCAAAGACGGAGTCCCGATAAATGAGGACGGCGAAGTTGTATAATTCTTGGGGATACCAATGAACACCATATCCGTAGAGATTGTAGCGTTTAGCTGTTGACAATTGAATACTTTTGAGAAAGCGAAGACTGATATGCGACGATTTTTTTGGTCTTTTTGAAGTTGTGTGACTCCTCAGCGAAGAGAGAACACGACGTGGATCAAGCTGGGACGACTAAAGCCGTATGAAGCACAATCTGCCACCCAGGGGACAATGCGGTGTCCGCCTGAGAAGGAGAAGGCCCGTTTATCGAAAGGTGGAAAGAGCTGGCAAATCTGCCAGCCAAAAGGACGATTTGATATTCAAGATTGTTTCCCGGTGAAGGGACGTTAGGGAGGGCGCGCGGACAGGAGAACGAAGAACAGATCGAACGAAATGGTGGCGATCTGTTTAGTCCTCGAACTGACAGATACCGATACCGTTCAGAGTATCGGGTCTAGCAGACGAGGGTATCTGCTCTGGAATTGAATTTTTAGGATAAAAAGCTGGAAGAATGACGGTAGCACGAGGGGTATTATCGAGGCCTGACAAGCTGAGGTTAGAATTTTTCTTTCATTCGGGATGACGGGAGAGTCACAAGCGATTGATAGGTTTGTAACTCTTCTCGTTTGCTTGTTCAAATCGCTAGCAGTACTTACTTTGCAGGCTTAGACAGGAAACGTAGTAGGTCCTTCGGGCTCATGGAAGGCAAGCACAGAGTATGCTTAAAAAGAGGTGGGTGCAGCACTCATCGATGACGGGCACACCAGGAAAAATCGAACAACAACCGATTGACTGCGAAGACACTATCGGAGGAGATTTTCGATTGAACAAAGTATTTTTGAGTGAGGTTGGGAGGATTTGAGAAGAGAGATGATTCAAGGAGAATAATAAATTGGCGTGGCAGAGGTTGTGTGTGGTTGTGGTCCAGATTGGCAAGTGGGCTTTTTTTTTCTCTCTGGTTGCGCGGTGGGAAGAAGGTGCGAGTGCGCGGGGGGGGCAACTGCCCAGTCTGGCTGCTCCGTATCCGTACCACACTACCACTCGAACAAATAGAATGCTTGCCATTGCTTGGGCCTTTTCCGGCAAGCCACCACACGACCTCGTCACCTCTTTTTTTTTTTTTTCTATTTTCTTTTCTTTTCTTTCCTTTCTTGCAGTTTACTCAGTTGCTATTATCATATGCAATGAGTCAGGGCTCTTGGCCTACGGGAGAATTACCCTGTTCCTCACCGTTGACCGTAATGCATCATCTACCACCAATGCAATGGGTGTTAATTCGCGCAGACACAGTAGCTCGGCAGCACATGCAGGACCAAGCAGGAGGCTGGAGCGGTGAAAAGGCCAATTGGGCCCGACTATGACGCTTATTTGGAGCTACCGTTGTGTTAGAGTACTTACAGGCGCCCACGTAGGAGCAGTTCTGCTCAGGGTGCGGAGTACATATATTCCTAGGTACTCGTAGTGGTAATGGCAGTAGTAGTAGCAGTTGTTGTTGTTGTTGTACCGGTTCTTGCTGGTTGCTGTTGCCGTTGCTGTTGGGCAGCAGTGACGTAGCCCAGCCTCCACTTAGCTAACTACTCGCAGTAGTAAGTTACTGATAACTAGTTAACTTATAACTTAGCAGGCTAGACTAGTTAACTAAATCACTGGTCCTACAATTTTTACACGAGAAGAGGGACAGTCACTCCCTTCAAATCGTTATCGTCTTAATATTCAATGTAAAATACATATCATCCAGATTTTCAATAAAGATGGGTTATTGAAGAGGTAGGAAATGCAGAAAGGATAACAAAACGCCTGTCAAGTCCGTGATTCCGCCTACCAGAACGCCAAAGCGAAGACACCTCACCGCTTTTGATAGATTATCTATCCCTTCAGTCAAAATTTTCATATGCACCCCGGGGAAAAGAAGAAGAAAAAAAAATGTGGGAATCATAAAAGGGAGAACAAGATAACGGATGCTGTTTAATATTGCGCCAAAATAGCACGCGCTAATTGTACCTCCCCTGCATCCGCAATCCTAGTCGCAAGCAACTGGCCGATTTTCTCCGTCAGCTGCTCGCGGAGCTCATCGGATACAACAGTCGGATGGCCGTTAGTAAGGTGAGCGCGGTCTTCCTGCAATGAGGAAAGAACCGACAATAACAAGCCAAGTACTTTTTCCGCCTCGGGTCGTCGTGGCCCCTCTTCGGCAATGGCATCGCGTAGCAGCTTGTCATACGGCTTGAGATTCGGTAAGATAAGTTCACGCACTACATCAGCACCACCAAGTGAATGCAGGCCCATGATGGCTCCGTAGTGAGTTCCGAACGGTTTCGCAGGATCCAAAAAGTTCTTGAGACACGATCGTGCAATCCGGGGTTTCAGAGTGTGTGATGCATGGGAATATTTCTTTGAGATCATCCCTAGCAGTGATGCTGCAAGCTCACGTAAGGCGAATTGCTCGGACAATTCGTTATTGCTGCCGCCAAACTGACGACCGACGAGGCACGTGAGAACCGGTGGCACGAGGGCGGAGATCTGAATATTATAGTCAGCTACCATATCTTGTCGTACAGAGTCATCATTCGAAAAGAAAAACTCACGTATGGATCGATATAAAGAAACTGGTTCTGTATCAACGCCTCGGCCATTCGCATAACTTGCGTCAAGACAAAAATATTATTCAAACTGTGCGTGACTTTCTCGGCGATAAACTGCACAAAGTATGGCACAAGTTGATGTAGACCAGGATCCTCCCGTAAACTTGAATATGCCGATGTTCTGTACTCCTCACTAGACGGGTCGAGGAAAGCGTTGCATACTTTCTCAAAGTAAAGTTGTAGTTCTTTGGACAATATGTGCTTGACGAGTGGTTTGACGGCGGTATTCTGGTTACCGCTCATAGCAGCCAGGTTGGGGTTGGCATTGGGACCCTTGGCGACCAGTTCGAGGTTACGGGATTCGTTCGATGTAGGGTTTTGGGGGATTAGTGGTTGTACACCTTCGACAGCAAGCCAGTGCGCTAATTTCAAGATCAGTATTACTTGCTCACTTCTTGCTCCTGGAGGTCTACGTACCGGTAAATGTAACTTCCCGAGGCACTTTTGGCAACGGAGCATTGATCAACTTTTCAAAGTCCACCTCTTCGTCCTCAACATAGAATAAAGGTTGTCCAGGACCCAGCGATGCTTCTCCAAAACGCAGCGGACGAGTCGACTCGTATCCATATAGAGGCTCAACATTGAGCACCCGCAAGGCGTGGGAGATGTCTTGTGTCGTGAGCACCGTCCGTCGTCCGTGGCGCATAAATTTCAGAGCTTCTTCTAATACCTGAGCAATACGATACTCAACATCTCGGGCGAGGTTTTCAGTCACATCCTTGCTAAGATTTGAGATTCCGACGGACTCTGCCACATCGCGGATGTTGTCTGGGTTCCAAACAGACATTCTGTGTTGCTAGCGATGAATCGATTACCGAGGACGTGAGTGACCGTGACGGAGCGCAATTTGGCGGACTTTTGATGGACGAGATGGACTAGGACAAAGGCGAGATTAAACGGAAGAGAAAGAGCGCATGCTGTAGCCACAATCTCGGTATTATCGCCAGTCACTTCCTAAGTTGTCGAAGGGGGTGAAGTGAGATATGTTGGAGGATTAATCCATGAGAGAGCGGACGTCGAGCTCGATGAAGGCAGCCAACCAGAACAGTTCTCCGCCGCGGAAATGCCAAGACCACCTCCATCTCGATATTGCAGCCTCAGGCAGCGACTTTAAACAGATTTATATTACACTAGTTCAAGAGAGGTTAGCGTGGAGCGTCTGTGGAGAACTTCAATGGGTGGAGCCTGTACTTTCCCTTAGGCTTCATCTCTCCGTTCGCCTCAATCAGTCTCTCATTATCTACCTTTTCATTCTTCTTTCACTCCATAGGTCTCTTTTGTCGCGGTCACCTGGCGCTACGAACTCCACACCCTGCAAATCTTGCGCCTCATTCCCTCCTTTTCTCCCTAGGCCATATCAGTCCGCGCTGCCTAATCGTGCACAGCGACAACAGCGCCGGTGACCTGGCCATCTCTCAAAATCTCAATCATCCTCGCAATTAACATCGAAATA
This sequence comes from Talaromyces marneffei, assembly GCF_009556855.1. Lineage (NCBI taxonomy): Eukaryota > Fungi > Ascomycota > Eurotiomycetes > Eurotiales > Trichocomaceae > Talaromyces > Talaromyces marneffei. Next base: position 1,591,975 of record NC_072350.1, on the reverse strand, counting down.
TCTACGATTGATCAATTCGACACAAAATGTCCTCGCCGCCACCCAGTACTCCCAACCCACTCATCCCGCGCAAGCGGCCTTCAATCTCGTCCACAGCATCCGGCCAAGCCAAACGGCCGCGCATGCATCCCCTCCGTCAGACATCCTTCCCAACGGGCATAGGCTTTGAATTTGACAATACACGTAGTCGAGCCCCCAGCGATGCAGGCAGCGTCACGGGCAGTTTCACAGGAAGTCTGGGTGGAGCAAGCAGTGTATTCGACGGACCGAAGAAGAGAGGTCGTAAGAAGAAAGCCGATAAAGAGCGGGAGGATGCTTCCACTAGAGGTGGTGCGGATGGTCGGAGTACGAGGGTTGGTTCGGCGGATATTGATGGGGCTTCTGTAAGGGGAGGAGCAGGAACGGCGGGAGGTAATGAAGAAGCTGGAGAGGAGGAAGAGGAACAAGATATGGAAGGTGATATGCTTGGTGGTACAGAGGGATTCTTGGATCTTGCTACGGAGAAGAAGAATCTTGCGTATGTTGGCAGAAACCTCCTGGGCTAATTTGTTTCTTGCTAATTCGATCATAGTGTTCTGACTGGCTCGTTCACACCTCTCCAAGCCGATCGATATGAAAAATGGAACCGAACGCGATTACGAAAAGAGACACTACGTCGAATTGTCAATCACGCCCTCTCACAATCAGTTCCACAGAGCGTTGTGACCGTGGTAAATGGATTTACAAAGGTTTTCATTGGCGAAATCATCGAGAAAGCTAGGACCGTGCAGGATGAATGGGCAAAGGCATACGATCTCGCTGCTCTAGTGGCTTGGGAACGCGAACAAGCTGAACTCGAGGCGGTGGCTGCTGCAAAGGCACGGGCCGAGGCAGAAGCCAAGACCAAAGCAGAAGCAGAAGCAAAGGTAAGAGAGGAAGCTCGAACCAACGGCGACTCCGAAACACAATCATCGGCTCCAGCAGAGGTCAAAGAAGGCGATAAAACAGTCAACGGATTGAAGCATGAATCCCAGTCTCCGCCTGGGCCGAACAATATTACGGCGTCGCTTTCGGCAACTGGATATCCTGCAAATAGCCTAACACCTCATGCATCGACTCCGAATACAGGCCAACCAATGCATAGAATCAAAGCAGAAACGACTCCTGGAATTCGAACCTTCATACCCCCAGTGAACCCTCATCGTGGTCAGCTACTTCCAGATCACATCCGTGAAGCTCTACGACGCTACAAACGCGACGGCGAGGGCGGAGGAACTGGTATGTCTGGACTGAGCCAGCCCATGATGGGAGTGAGAGGAGCTTTTACATGGCAAGCCGGGCCAGGAGGGAGAAGACTGTTTCGATGAGGTACGGCTACGGATACCGACTTCGGGGTGCAACGGATTGCCTATTTATGGATACGACCTCATTTTAATACCATTTGCATTGTTTTTAGATCATAAGCTGGAGTTGGGTCTGTATTTTTGAAATCAATATCAAATTTTGTCACTTAATTGATACCTCATTTCAGAAAAAAAAATACACGGATTATCGAATGGCTGGTGTATGCTTCTCGAGGCTGGCTCCGTATCATACTTACTTGACAAACTTTTGAAATCGGGATTAGAAACTTGGCAACGAATCTATCTGGGTCTTGATAGTGAGAGATGATATTCCTCACTTGCAACTCACTCTATTCAAGCCAACTGGGGCTGAAGTGAGAACAATATCAAGCGAGCCCTGTTAACTCATTCGCATCATCCAACGGAACAAGCTGCAAGCTCAGCACGCTACTTCTCAACCTCCAGCAACTGCATTCTGTACTGCATAAAACCCGGCCAGTCCTTCTTCTCCAGACCCCGGAGAGCCTGCAAACGCAGATCCTCCTCAAACCTGACGCCGTCAGTCAGGGGGCCCAGGAAACGGAAATTAAAGATATTGTACTTCTTCATGAGTCGCAACTTGGTTTTCTCAATAATCCCCTCGAATTGACTGACGAAAGAACTTTCAAAGAGCTCCGCCCATTTCTCGTCGTCGTCATCTTCGAGCTGGGGGTCCTCTTCATTTGCCAGCTTGATCTTTAAATGCCAAAATTCCTTTGCCGCCTCGATTTTGTCTTCAAGTAGACCGACGCGTTCATCCTTGATGCTCTCAAACGCGTCACGTTTGTATATCTGGAGGTCTTCACGGGCTACGATGGACCAGAGCCTCACATCCTGTGCTTTTGTCAATCCAGCCCACAACAGTGACCAGGTTATTACCCTGGGGTCCTCCTCAGGCTTCTTTAGAAAGCGCTCATAGCCGTAATTGCGGACCCCTTTCTCCAGAAGGATCGTTCGGCCATAATTCTTCCTAAAATCTGCCAAGATTGTACGGATTTGGTCTACTTCTGCAAGGCGGACGGCGAGACCCTTTGCGGCATAAGCTTGATAATAATCCATCCCCTGAACGGGAGTGAAGCAGTTAACCAATGATTCTCCGCAGAGCTCGAGATAGGCATGAACTGTCTCGTCGATGTCAAAGCGATCTTGATGTCTGTCGACGAGGGCTTGAGTCTTTGCGAAATATGGTTGGATGATCTCGTCGATGAGCGTTGTGCCGAGTTTTGCTCGTTGTTCAAGGTTGTTTACTTTGTCAGCCCCCCACCACATGTCAGCGACGCCCATTGCTTTGTGGAGTGCGTCTTTGAGGATGTGGTATTGCTTTTCTAAGAGGTTGATGCGTGAGTTGCAGAGATCCCTGTATGTTTGGGCATCATGCTCTTCGGTCCTGTGGTTGATAATTGAGACTGTCACGGAGTGAATAAAGTGCGTTGGAGATAGGGGTGGTACACCAGGCACCTGGTGCGTCATGGCTGTTAGGATGGCTGAAATGATGATTTTGATGAGCAACAGGTAGACGAGACTCTGAAAAGGACTCAGGATTGACGAATAGATATCTGAATCTTGACTCAGAGATGATGGCGGTGATGGAGACGTGGAGAGGACTTGGGGGATGAAGGCAGCATGAAGCGATTTTGGACACATCATCCTAGCAGGTTGCGTGTGAAAGCACTCTCAGCGTCCTTCACCTAACCACAGCCCTTATTAAGTGTTATAAGACTTTTAAAGAAAAGACAAAGAGTCTCTATCTCCATGCCAGAAGCTTTATTGTGCCCCTTATGGCTTATAGTCTTAATTCTGTTAGCTTGTAAGTTATCAAGTGATTACCTTCATGAAGCTAGTTTTGAACCAAGACTCTATATACAAGTTCAGTTACTCAGTTTTTAGCACGAAGTCTAGTCCTCTATTGTCTTTTAATATTAATAAACTGACCGCTAATTTCTTAAATATCTGTAATCATAGATATGCTGTGAAGCTGAAGGTGTACTAGATATCCTTTTAGGGCATACAATCCCCGTGACCGTGCAGACCCACAAATATATAATCAAACCAGAGCTGTCCCAGCATCAAGACTTGATCAACGCCGTTCCCTTTGAATCAATGCGCAACTATCATACACCGCCAGCGACACAGGGAATGTGTTTCCGTGGGCGAGGCAGTAGAGAAGATTATGAAGGTTTTGGTAACTATGCCACCCGACCCGGGGGCCATTGTTGCTGAGATTACAATCACGAGGAAGTCGTGCCTTGCGAGCCAATTCATTTCACCCATAATATGTAACAACAGTTCATTTGTTTACATACATACGGCAATGTGCCGATTCTATCTTGGGTTTAATTTACTTGTATAGTACATATGAGGATGTTTGTTAGGAGAAGGATCAGAAACAAGTGTTTCATTTCTGTCATCTATCATCTATCTTATCCAGAAATACAAATGATGAAATCGTTGTTTGGGGTGGTAACATCTGGATGTATGAAGGTAAAATCCGAAACTTGAGACAACAGCTGCAACTGTCGGTTTTGCATATGACGGTTGAACAATTAGAAAGCTGAAGATTTCTTTTTTTGGGAAAGGAACCACAAGACTGATTTGCAGACGCAGCTTCAAAGTTGACCATTGAACTACTCAGGAGTAGCATAAGGTAGTGTCTCAAACAGGTCCGGATCATCATACCGATAATGATCCTCAAGTACCCTCGCACCCTGCGGCAGCAATTCAGGAAATGGCGGAAAAACTGAACTGAGGTTTGTCTCACTGGATTGGTTAACAATACTGCCTCGACCACTCCGCGATCCTTGGATGGGCTCGTTCCATTTCTGCTCAAATCCGTACATGTGTGTCTGAATATCTAATCGAGCATGGATCAAAGTCGGGCTTGACGCGATTTCCACGTACACCTCCTCCCACTTAAGTGCACCTGTCCTCGAGGGATCTGAGGCTGAAGGAGAGACTACCACTGGAAACACGCCCCAATAATCATTGCCTTCTCCTTCTTTGGTATTGGTCTGACCCATCTTCTTGTATTTAAAATCGACAACGAGTTTGTTTTTGGCCCATCTCACGGATCCTTCAGTCAAAGAGCTAGCCTGCACCACGTCCACGAATCCTACCATATGACCCTGGACTATCTTCTTCACCTCTTCCACTATAGCATTTGGGATCAAACGTCTTTCCTCGCACTTATTGCAGAGGCCACGGAATCTGACGACGGCGTCCATGTGGGAGATTTGCCGAATCACTCTCTCGGTATGTTCGGGTGGATACATGCAGTGGTGATCTTCGATGGAGTGGTTGCATGCAGTGAAGAGGTGACGCCTTTTTTGGCCGATGTGTCTGACTCGGGTTTTGACGGTGTCTTTCAGCGTCAAGCGCTGGACGTTTACGGTTGATATGTTTGGATTCGACATACGCTTGCAGTTGGAGTTTGATTGGGATGCTCGGTAAAAATATTAAACTTTCCAGTTCTTTGTTGGAAAAGGGGATGCCGCGAGTTTTCTTGAGAGGGTGGATATTGGACGAGAAGAAGAATCTCTAACTTGACTAGCAAGGAATCGTAGAAGTTTGAGGATGCCTTCAAAATCCCCAACTCAGCGCCCTGCCAGAAAACGTTATATTTGCAATTCCCAGACTGACTTTTGTTGCTCCCAGTCAACCCCATATGTCTAAAATTTTGTATGATAATATCAAAGTTGCCCATTACAGCCAGAAGCCCCTAGATATGAGACGACAAAGGGTATTCCCAAGCACCTCTTTAGCTCCTCAGCAGAACACAATGCCCTTGTTTTTTTATTAATATTAAGAAATTCTGCCTAGCCATAACTACAAATAATATCGCCCGTCCCTGACGCCCTGAAAGAATAATGTAGCACAGTCAAACGCCTGGGGCCATCACATGTCGCCTTTGATGACGGAGGGACAGACGAGAAGAATTCGCATTGTAGTGAAGCTTTGTACTGGGCATAAGTTGATGGGAATTACCATGCAAAATCTGATGTCAGATTTTTGGAGTGTTGGACAGCCAACTATTATACAAGGAGAGTGCATGTGGGCTAAAAATAGTCAACTAGAGGCTGAGATAGTTCATTTAGCAGAGGGCTTTTACGCTCGGTTGTATCTCTCGAGCAATTTCCAAGAGCCGATGAGAGTACATGAGAAACTACGGATTGAGACTACACAGAAAAGAAATATGTGGTGAACTTGATTCCATTCGAGACATATCTTGAATTACATACATCACTCCACAAAGACGCAGCACGCTTCTGTTCTCGCTCCCACAGAGTCATACCTCACCAAAATACCGACCAGTCATATACTCGACTCGGTACCTCCTCCATTCCAATGAAACTAGTCAAAACTCCAGGATTGGGATGTGGGCTGCTTGGGATGTATGTAATTGAGCCAAAAGAGCGTGGTGTAGGCTAGCATTGGATTTCAGTGAGTTTGCGGAGCGCCTTGATTTCTGTCTCGATGTGTGTTAAGAATGGAGGTATGGAGATGTTTGGCGTCAAGTCTGCTCGAATGTCATTATTTTTAGTAGGTAGCCCCTGAGTATAGCAGGGAGGTCTAACTTACAGCATTCGAATTCTCATGCTACCATTCTTGTCGTCTGCATCAGTGGATCGAAAGATTGCTCGTGCTTCCTTCCCATGATGGTCAAAGTCTCGCTGTTTTTCGTAGATTTTCTGATTCAGGATCCATTCTATGGTTTCTCCTCCTGAGTCAATGCTATGGACTTTTAGACCGATCCATTCTTGGTCGAAGTTTATTCTTGCCTGGGACATTGGCTTGAGATAGGGTTCGATAGCGAAGAAGTAGTCTATGTTGGCGTGATTGCTGCGAAAAGCCCCAACTTGCAGATGTTGGAATGAAACTGATTTCTAGAATGTCTTTAGAATTTTATGCAGAGTCAAGATGATTAGGTCTTCCATATAAATTTGCAGTCATCTGCTGGGCGGAAGAGATTCTTTGTGCCCGATCATTTCCCACGTTTGTAGTAATGAGCCCAGCATTATGCTGCACCAAAGTGAACACAAACACTGTGCAATCCTGTGATTGGGAAACTTTTTAATAAGAATTGTATAGGAATATACATATAAAATCAGCACATTGGCTGAAATCTGCACTTGTGCCAGAGTCAATGGACCTTGGGCCTTAGAAGACTCCCAGGCCAATGGCGCATTCTGTAGATAGAGCCAGACAATACCCATATTGATCAAGTTTAGGTCTTTTCAGCAACCAGTATGTATTTCAGGAAATTTCAAAGTCCACACAAAGTTCAAGGCGCCCGCACATGATTTTTGTAACCGTTCCAAGTCGAGGATTAGGGCTCAGATCGAATCACGTGGATCGAGAAAGATCTTGACTTGGGTTCAAACATAAGAAATGAAACGGCGGCATAATACTCGATTCGCTCGCCTTGTAAGTAGCTACTAGAATAATCAGTATCGATAAAGGTCATGATATCATAAATTTGAGTTGCGACTGGGTTTGCATCTGGTTGAATGCTAGCTAAGACATGTCACATCAACAACGGTCAAGATTGATTGACAGTCCGATTCTCAGAGCCAGACCGGATAAGAGTAAGGATGGAATTACTTGTACACATGTTCTCTACACACAAATGGAGGTAAGTAGAGATACATACTGATACTAGGCTGTATCAAGGTGACTAACTGGCCTGTTCTGATTCACGACATGGCTTCATGGAGGAGTTAGTCGGAGTTAAGGAGGATATCAAGCTCGATCATTAGCGGAATTCGATATTTCCTGAGCCAATCGCACGAGCCTCTACTTTGTAATACAGTAACAATCGTCTTAGCCAATACACGACTCGAAGGTGGCAATTGTGCGACGTCTGGCTGTAATACAGAGAGAATACACGTCCCTGCCCGAGCTCTTTGACCAGCGTGCCCCACCACAGCCTCTCTAGACCTGGAGCTGTCGCATTCCTGCCTGCCCTGCATCTAACCTAGTGACAAATTCAATCGGAAAAAAAGGCGTCTTATGCATCGATTCGATATCAACAAGAGCTACCTAGCTGGAAACCTCCGCCGTTAATCTCGCATCGCAAGTGCGTGCTCAAACCATGGAGTCGCAATCTAATGGTGGAGTCCGCCCGTCCACCGCCCCCATCCGAGGGCGCCCACAGCTGTCATGTACACCATGTAAACGCAGAAAGTAGGTTTATCTTTAACCCCAGATGATCGCCACATCCAACGACAACTCAGTATGGAGCTATACTAAATGTAATAGACTCAAATGCGACAGGGCCAGGCCTTGCGACAATTGTGTCAAACGCCGTGAAGCAGATACTTGTGTCTATCCCACCAATGGATCCGCCGCTCGCGACCAGACGCGCGAGTCTAAGAAGACAAAGAAGCGCATTGAGCGACTCGAGTCTCTTGTTATGGAACTTTTGGATAGGGGCGCTTTGAATCCTGAAGCTCTATCAGACGGTCCATCGACGAACAGCGAGGCTGATAGCCAAGGGCATTATCACATCCCTCAACACCACTCAGAGAACGACCATGAGACAGATAGTTCCCCTGCTCATGGAGAGGTTCCTCCTGTGCGCCGGGTGTCAAACCTGGCCGCTAGTAGTTCATCGCATTCACTATGGGAAACCGTCCTTCAGGATGTGAGTTTGTAGTTCTTGTATGCCTCGGAGCCAGATTCTAACGGTCAATAGATTGGGGAAATCAAGATGTATTTTGAAGAGCATGAACACGAATTTGAGAAACAACTGGGAAAGGTCGAGGATGCGAGGAATCCTTCAGCAGAGCCATACTTACTCGAAGGCAGCCCCGGTCAATGGGATATCGACACATTCGCCCACGATCTGCCTCCGCGTCCCGTTGTCGATCTGCTGGTTGCAAACTACTTTGGCGCATCTAGCCTCATTAGACGTATGTTTTTTCTACCTCAATAGGCATATGTTTGACTGACTCTCGTAGCGATTCTCCATCCGAAGAAATTCCTCCGGCAGTATGATAAATTCTGGCAAGATCAATACAGCGTCTCAAAGGCATGGCTGGGCACCTTATTTGTCATCTTGAGAACAGCGGTACATACAGCCCGAGAGGCCGGCATTGATCTCTCAGCTACTCTCGGAGACATGGAGGAAGCCCAAACACTGTTCCGCATGCGTACCAAGCAAATACTAATCACCGAGTTACATGCTAACCCGACAATTGAGAGACTTACCCTGCTGTCATTGCATCTTGATGCCGAATTCATTCAGTGTCAAGATACAAGCACGGCCGTCTGGATCAATGTGGCTACTGCAGTACGCATGGCAATGAAACTAGGTCTCCACCGCGAACCTTCTTTTGATAGCAAGCTTTCAGTCTTTGAGTGCGAAATGCGCCGACGTCTATGGCTGGCGACCTTACAGACTGATGTGCTTATATCATGGCAAGTGGGACTACCAAGTATGATTCCTACGGGTCAATGCGATACGATGCTTCCGAAGAATCTTCACGAGGACGATTTCGATGAAGACTCCATTGCCCTTCCACAGGCACGACCATGGAACGAAATGACTAAAATATCTCCTTTCCTCGTCAAGGCGCCACTTCTCAAAGTCTTCACAAAGATCGCCTCGCATATACAGGATATTCACCCAAGGGATTCGGACATTCCAGTTCTAGAGCGCGAGCTTATCGCGGCTAGAAACTCGCTGCCTCCCATGTTCAAAGTTAAGTCCCTGCAGGAGTCTCTCCTGGACCACCCGGCCATGATTATCCGGCGCCTGTCAATCGACCAGACACTACACAGCGGTCTATGTGTTCTCCATCGGCGACTCCTACCACTTGCCCGTTCCAACCCGCAATTCAGTCATTCCAGACAGGCAGCTATCGACGCAGCACTGATTCTGCTCAGCTATCAAGCTCTCAGCCATTTCGAAAGCGGTCCAACCGGCCGCCTGGCTGGCCACAAATGGCTCGCAACATCCATCATCCGCCACGATTACCTCCTCGCCGCGATGTTGATATGTCTAGACCTGCGTCAGGGTATGGACGGCACTACACACCCTGCGTCCAGCGATATTACCCTCTGGGGCCGTGACCGAAGAGAAGAAATGGTCACCGCATTAGAGACATCGTACCATGTCTGGCGTGCATCGAAGGATACCTCCATCGACGCGTTCCGTGCAAGTGAGGCTGTTGCCGTTATGCTTCATAAGATCAGGAGTTCAGAGAGCACGGTGCAGAGCTCGGAGACTACAGTTTGTACGCATCCCCTCACCTCCCCTCACCTCTCTACGTCTCATTAGATTTCTGTCATGAAACTAACATGTTGAAGCGTCAATTCCATCCGTGGAATCACTCGAAATCTCACCAAAGCCCGAGATCTCACCAGAACAATTCGTACCCTCGCAAATGGATCCATATAGTCTGACACTCCCATTCTCGGAAATTGTCGCTTCCCCGGGTGCAATCGATTGGGTACATATCCCCAAACCTCTATTATCTAGCATCGCTAACCGGATATGTTTTGAACAGGTCGAATTCGATCGCTACGTTCTAGGCGGCAACATCCCCATGAACGGCAACATGTAGTATTCATACTTGGTACATGATATGATTGTTATCTCTGTCTTGTTCGTACTTTCCGCTTAGGAAAGGGGAGTTCTCACGGTTTCTATTTTTGGAGATTGGATTTGAATTTTGCAGATACCACGTAGTGAGCAGTTAGGTTGGAAGATTGTGTATATGCTATATATGATGTGTGATATATGATTTGGATAGGTAGGTACGTCGTGATGTTTTTTTGATGATAAGATGATTTGGTTTTTTTTCTCTTTGGATTCCCATGTGCAGTCTACTGATCGATTGATATAATGGTGCCTAGGTATGTAGGTTGGTTTTTTGTCTTTGGGTTGAGTATATTTAATTGATTAGTGTATATTTTCTCTATCATCCTTTTGTGACGCTTTCCCCCCGAGAATATATCTAATGACACAAATTGTTAATACATCCTGGTGAAGGGCTGAAAGAAGAAGAAATAAGACTATACATATGGTACATACGAATGAAAATTGAACAGGAGAAGATTGACAAAACATAACCAGCAACACCAGATGATATCAGATGACCTCTTTGGAGGAAAATGATGGGAGAACGTCAACCCAAAAAACGTAACAACACAGTCCTGAATGCTATGAATTCTGTCTGCTTGGGCACAACAAGCGGACAAGATGCGCAAAGGAAACTCAAATCTACTTATCACTTCCTTGATCTTGACTTCTTGGCTGACTGTTTCAATGCCTCTCTTCCCTTCTGCTTCCATGCCTGATTGGCATTAGCCTGCTGCTGCGCAATGTACGCTTCGTATTCCTGCGTACGTTTCCGATTGCGTTCCGCCAATTCGTGCGCATCCTCGATCTCTCTCTGCGCCTTATAAGACAAGGCACTTTGCTTCTCCGCCGCAGACAACCGAGGTGCTGCAGCCGGGGTTCCGTCATGATTCTTCGCACTCGAATTCGCATCTGTGAAGGTCCTGACTTTATCTCCCATTTCTTTTTTCATGGTTGAGTATTCCTTCTTGGCGTTGTTAACCATTTTATCCAACATGCTAATGTTGTTGGGTTTCGTGGAAGATCCTGATACCTCGCCGCTTTCATTCATTTTTCGCATTTGGGACAGAAACTCTTGCTGGATCATGCGGAGGCTGTCTTTGCCTTCTCCATTGACGGGGGGTTTGTAGGCTGGGGCAATTCCGAGCGCTTTGCGTGTAACGGGGGTATTGAACAGGTAACCCTGACCAAGTGAGAACAGACTGGAGACGGCAAAATATAATTGCAAGGCAGCTGGTTGCCATGCGATAAACAAGAGAGACATCGCTGGCAGTCCGATTGTGATCGATCTACCAAGAGCAGTTTTTCCCATTTCGTTCACACCGGAGTCCATGCCTTTCTTTAAAGTAGAAAACGATACGTCAGCCTGTTGAATAGACAAGAACAATAACAGGACAACTCACCCTCATAGCCAGATACATAAAACCCGATGTTAAGATAGGGAGCACGTAGTAAGGATCGTAACTCGTGAGATCATGGATCCAAGCAAATTCTTCCACCACAAGGCCCGGAATGGGCAATGTAGTCATTCCACGCACAACACGAAAAATACCAAAACCAAGAGGAATTTGAAGCAGAGGTACAAAATTTCTCCACATCTTGATATCATGCTTTGCGTAGAGATCGTCCAGTTCCACTTTGGCTTTGGCGGCGTCTAATTGTCTCCCCTGAGAAAGTAGTTGCATTCGTTTCTTCCTGAGTTCCATCATTTCATCTTTGATGGGAGAGGTCTTGGCCGCGTTATCTGCTGCCTTGAGCGCAGGATGGAAAAGAGCTAAACGCGTGACTATCGCAGCGACGGCAATACTAGCATACCATGGCATTCCTCCCCAGATGTGAATATGCTCGATCAACCATTCCATAAAGGCTGAAGGTCCCCAGCCATAGTCGAGTCCGAGGTCTTTCAAGTATCCGATTTTCTCGGGGATGTCGTCGATGCTGGGAAGCTGGGATTCTCCCAATGGTGTGACATCTCCGGTAGCTTGAGCACTTTCGGTGGACGTGGAATTGAATCGAGCAAACGAGAGACTCGAGACTGATACCGGCGGTAAGTAGGAGCTAGATTTCAATCGTAACCGACAATTTTGGCTGGTAGATAAAATAGGGCGAGAGGCAATGGACGACAACTATCGGCAATAGAGTCAGTAATCAATCTTGATCCAATCTCCTCCCGATAAAACGTACGGATCGAGCAGACGAGACAGGTTTTATAAAAGAAATATTTCTGGCACTGCCTCTGGCAGCAGCCCTCGACAGGCTGCGACTGCCAATCATATTGCCGGCTATAATTGAAAGATCTTGCGCAGGAATAATCTCGAGATTCCACATCGGCAGCAACTGCGGAAGACAAATCAATATTTTTGTTCCGCAAAACGCCAAGTCCGGTTCTGCCGGGCGGTCAATCATTCAACATAGGATAGCAATCTTCAAACCAATCTTGTGCAGATCTATACTCTAGTTGTATGTTGATATTTTGAATAGTGTAGAATAGTATTAACGCATCGATGCTGGTGTTATGATAATGGAATGCCCAAACGCCAACTAAACATGTGCCCCTTTCTATGTACAGTTTCCCAGGAATCATTGAGCCAATAATAGATGTGAACAGTAGGCCACCTGCCTTCTTAATCGCCCTCGCACTGCTTCAAGTAGTCGGTGCGATGTAAACCTAATATCGAATATCCCAATCACTCATTCAAGGGACGCCGCGTCCCCAATGTTGGCATGGGGATCCGTCCGTCGGTCACGAACCTCTCTCAATTCGATTCCGGGGCTAATAGGTGTCGTACGCCTGTAGGTTGGGAAAATCTGTACAGCCTTGTTAGTTTTTGCAGAATGTCTCTTGTCATTCGAGGCCTACCTTTGTATTGGTCCATCCTAAGCGGAAGGCAGCTTCATGTGCGAGTAATTCACCCAAACCAAGCATCAACCCGTTCACAAAAGGAAGTACAACATTGATTGCTGTCCCGCGCAATAGACCCCAGAATGTCGGCGGTTTGTACACAATCACGGGCGAGCTTGATGTGGAAGGTGGTGAGGAAGAGAGCTCATTGTTGGCGGAGTAGTTTTCGGAGTCGGAAGGGACAGTAAGAGCCGAATCGTACAATTCGATCCGCTCGGTCGATCGGTCGTCAGCCATTCCGTGTATATTCTGCCAAATATTATAACAAAGAGTGTCGTCAAGTCACTTATAAGAAAGTTCCGGCGGGTGTGAATGTCGAGGTTTGGTACGTGATGAAGTTCGATGTCAAGCTCCTCCCCAGGCTGTCTGGGCTGGGCTCTCGGCGCGAGGTTTGGTGGGGAACAGCGGCTTATGTAATGATGCCTTGTTCTTAAGAACTTCTGTCGACGAGGGGTATTTGGCCAGAATAGTCTTGGAAGCAGATTTTGTAAGAGATGTTATCTGTACACTAGCAAATATCAAGACAAATGCCCATAGGATTCAAGCATTACATGGCGGTGCTCTCTTTGTAGCGGCGACCGAAGGTGACCAATCAGGCAACCGTGACGTACGGGAGCTGTCCAGTCAACTGGCAACTGTCAACAATTCAATTCAGCTTCATTCTTTCACCTTCCAAGGTTCCTTTCATCTGAAATGCTCTTTGTGTTCCCTGGTGCTCAAACCGAAAGAATTTCCCACCATAGTCTCTCTCCTCGAACGAAGCCTACCTACTTAAACAGAGCACCAAGACCCACGACCTCGACATCGTTCCCCTCATAACCGCCACGCCAAAATGGCTTCCAACCTCAACCAAGATGAAATCTTGTCCCAGTTCTGCGCTATGACTGGAGTCACTCCTTCAGAAGTGGGTACTCGGCTGTGATATTACCAGCGCTATTTTTCTTAAAAGTCTTCTCACTGACAGTCTTCTAGGCCCGCCCATTCCTCGAGACAAATCAATGGGACCTCGATGCTGCCGTTACCGAATTCTTCGCTGACCAAGAAGAAGAGGAACTCCTACAAGATACAGAAGCTAGAGGTGGCCGCCGCCTAGGAACAGACTCGAGCGATGAGGCCGAAACCGCCCCCTCGCGTTCATCATCAGCGTACACCTCACAGCAATCAAGTTCGCGACGTGCTCCGGCCAAGAAGTTTGCGACCTTAGGCGATTTGACTTCTGGTAGTGGTCGAGACTCTGGAAATGAAGATGATGAAAACCAAGACTTCTTTGCTGGCGGAGAGAAGTCTGGCCTTGCTGTACAAAACCCGGATGACATTAAGCAAAAGATTCTAGAAAAGGCTATGCGGTAAGAGTTCACTGAATTGAATTGAGGACTATCCTCTAACGCACATTCTAGAGCCAAGCCTCCCCAACACGATGTCTCGGAGACTCGCAAATCACATTTCACTGGAGCCGCTCGCACCCTCGGAGGAGACGATGCCCCAAGCCAGTTGATCCAGGATCCGAATGAGAATCGCCCTACACCACCACCTAGAGTACATCGCACGCTACATTTCTGGAACGATGGATTTTCTGTCGACGATGGCGAACTCTACCGATCCGATGACCCTCAGAATGCAACAATACTTGAAGGCATTCGTCGAGGACGAGCTCCTTTGTCAATCATGAACGTGGCACCGGGCCAGGAAGTTGATGTGGAAATCAAGCAGCACGACGAGAAATATACTCGACCGAAGCCAAAGTATAAGCCCTTCGCTGGCTCAGGACAGCGACTGGGAAGCCCTACCCCTGCTATTCGCACATCTCAACCCGAACCTGCCGCAGCTGCACCTACCTCATCAGAACCAGCCAAGCCAGACGTAGACGAGTCGCAACCTGTGGTGACTTTGCAGATTCGTCTCGGAGACGGAACGCGACTCACTTCTCGTTTCAACACAAGCCATACTATTGGCGATGTTTATTCCTTTGTGGCCGCAGCCAGCCCATCGAGCCAGTCTCGTGCCTGGATATTGATGACTACATTTCCTAGCAAGGAGTTGACAGATAAGGCTGCTGTTTTGGGTGAATTGCCTGATTTCAAGCGGGGCGGTGTCGTTGTCCAGAAGTGGCAATAGTTCTCTAGAGCTACAGGATTTTGCGCCTGCCTGTCACACTTCGATAAACACTACAATAGATCCTGCATGCTGGCTTCATGAATCAGATCCGATTATTCTATCTAGAGACTCAAAAAGCATCATGTAACTAGACAAATATACATGACTATCAAATTTTGTGTCTTAACCCTAGTTTCCTATTTTAAAACTTTCTTGCACAAACAGAAGACAACGTTACTGTAATTTGACGAGCAAAGATAAAGTATGTATCTTTATTTTCTGAAAGTAGTTGAGTCCGGGTGTTCTATATTAAACCCAAATTGGAGGGACAGCCACCAAATGTGCCCGCGGAGATTTCGTGCTTATCAATCATCCCCCCGATGACGCAGAACTTTTTTCTTCTTCTCAAACAACATCATCTGTCTACAAGACCCCGCTACTCCTCAACACACTCACATTTGCATAATTCGCTTAGAAGCGTACTCCAGAAGAATATAGATATATTCACATGCAATGCCACTTGACGGAGTGAAAAATATTGTGCTGGTGAGTCGAAATTCACCCCCCCCGCCCCTTATCGATAACAGCAGGACCATCCACAGACACCAAAGCGCCCTGCTTTCTACTGTCTTGATGTGACATTGTTACTTACGATATTCCACAGGTGCTATCCGGCAAAGGAGGCGTTGGAAAATCCTCCGTAACCCTCCAACTCGCCCTCGCCCTCACTCTACAGGGCAAATCAGTCGGCATCCTCGACATCGACCTCACAGGCCCCTCCATCCCTCGCCTCGTCGGCAAAGAAGATGCCAAAATCACACAGTCGCCGCGTGGCTGGATACCGGTCCAAGTCTATCCCTCCAACACTATCAAAGATGAAGAAGGAAATGCACAAACACGTGGATCGTTGCGGTGTATGTCTGTTGGATTCTTACTCCGTGATCGCGGAGATGCGGTGATTTGGCGGGGACCGAAGAAGACGGCTATGGTGAGGCAGTTTTTGACGGATGTTTATTGGGGGGAGACGGATTATTTGCTTGTTGATACACCTCCGGTATATTTCTCACAGATTTGGCAATTCGTCACTGGGTATATATACTTATGATTGTGATACATAGGGCACAAGTGACGAACATATCGCCATCGGCGAAAGCCTATTAACAATGGCATCTACCTCACGCACCACCGCCACAGCCTCAAAAATCTCCTACCTCGCCGGCGCAGTGCTAGTCACAACCCCCCAAGCCGTCGCAACCTCCGACGTACGCAAGGAAATCAATTTCTGCTTCAAGACTCATATCCCTATCCTAGGAGTTGTCGAGAATATGTCCGGCTATACATGCCCTTGTTGCGGAGAAGTTAGTAATCTATTTTCTCGTGGTGGTGGTGAGGTCATGGCTGCAGAGATGTCCATTCCGTTTTTGGGACGGGTCCCGGTTGACGTTAAGTTTGGGCAGCTTGTGGAGAGTCAAAAAATAGGTGATGATGGTGTCGATAGTGATGCTGATGAAGAGGAAGAGGAAGATGCAGAGATGCAAAAGAATCCGTTCGAGGATGATGAGAGATTACTTGTGGAAAAGTATAAGGATTGCTGGTCACATCCTATTTTTGAAGGGTTTACAAAGGGCCTTTTAAATAAGATTGAAACGGGGTCGGGGTAAGTGAATGTTCTTTTTCTGTGGGATATGTGTTTTGTGCATGGCATAAGCAGGCGCTTTGGTGATTATGGGAAGTAATATCGATATTAGATATATTGACGCATACATGTATTATACCAAAATATGTCATAAATCAATTGATGTGTTCCATTGAAGCTTCGATATATAACACGGGGATGGATTCATTCGCTATCATTAAATCATAGACTCATAAACGCCGCCAGTAAAGATTTGAATAGTTCCTACCAAGGTTAGCCCCCCCAAACTCCGGTTCGTGATTGCAAACTTCGTAAATGTCTTTTAGGCCGTGGGAACAGCGACAGCATGATCCTGATCCCTGACAAGTAATGCACGCAGAGAGCTCTCTGCTGAATGCGAGTGCGAGTAGAACGCCTGCTGATTTGCGGTCTCTCGCTGCACGATATTCTTCAACCAATTCAGCCAATCTTGTACTTCGGCCAAGAAAGAAATCTTATCAGCCATAGTGTTTTGGGTCTGACCGACCGATCCCACAAATGGTGATGCGCGAAGTACCGGGGAACGATTCGGTGTGTCTGGTGGCACTGATGGCCAGGAAGATCTGTTCCCTTGGGCATCGAGGTGAGTCTCAGACAGTAAAGCCGGAGATGTTATTTTTGATGGCTTGGTGGTCTTGGTTTTAGACGGCGTATTTCCTAGTAGTGCCGTGCTATCTGATTGTGAAGTAGCGGCAAATTCATTCATTCTTGCTGTTAGTGCGGCCGGAGTATGTTTCCCATTCCTAGAGTTCCTTTCATGCCTCGTATCTCTAGTGCGATTATCCTCATGTTGTCCACGTGAAGTTTGTTGATAACCAGTTGCCAAAGCCGTCAGCCGCAGATCGTCGAACAAGCCCAACGGTGACCCATATATATCATTATCATCATCAACAATGATAATATGACCATCCGCATCCGCCGATCTTTCCACACTATCTGCGGCCGTTTCTTGGATAGCTAGTAGATTACCCGAAGGAGCATTGACTTCGCCAAACGGAGCGATATGACTTCCATACTCATTGGCAAGACTCAATTTGCTCCTGCCGCATATCTCCGCAATAGAGTCTAACGTACTGCGGATATCGGGTTCAATTGCATGTAGAATAGCTTCAATCCCAAATTCTTCGGCCGCAGGCAAATCTATTTGTTGCATTGCCAGGTTTGAGGACATCGTTGTAGATGACCGAGCATGGTTGGCCCGGGGAGTATATGCCCTGACTAACACTGGCTGTGTAGCTATGGTGGATGAACGTCCGATTAGATGCCTGTTATCTTGGTTTTCTCTTAGTCTCCGTAAAAGAGGTTTTGAACTCCCATATAACTGCCGGTGAGCAGTTGTTCTCCGTGCCAAGGTCGACTCGTCAACTTGGCGAGATTGAGAAGAAGAAGTGGTTGCCGATAAAAAAGACCCCCGAGACAAAACTGGTTGGGGTAAAGAAGATGAAAGACGAGATCCATCATTTCGGTGGGTCGAGATCATCGTAGATCTGGCTTCCATCTTGTCCACGTTCCGCTGCAGGACAGACACACACACACGCACTTAGAGTAACTCAATCAATCCGCCACAGACTACGCTAAGGGCTACGTAGTCGTGCGTGACAAGGAGAAAAAACACGCAAGAAAAGAGGCTGCTGACACGCAGTGGTACAGAAGAAGGTGGCTGACCCGTTTGCAGGCAGACAGATGGATTTATTCAATGCTGGTTCAATTGAAAAGAGATACATATAGTTGAGACGAGAACCCACCCAGTATGGTCTGGATTAGGATAGCAGTATCAAGATTAGATTGGTCGTCGTCGCAAGCTGCATACTCGGTCTGCAGAAAAGCGGAACTATAATGAAACAGATATAGAAGACGCAATATAGATAATAAGAATCAAGCAATCAAGATAGGAAATACCCAGGAAGGATGGCAATGCAGCAGGGAATGAGTTGGCACGTTGAGTTGGTTGTGTTGCATGTTGGATGGGATGATGTTGAGGAGGGGTTGTTGGTCTGAGCCTCGGAGCCTGGAGGGGAGAAAGGTGATCAGTCCGCGGAGCTAACATATGTTAGTTCAGCCAACCAACCAGCCAACCGCAACGGTGACACCATCCACCCCAACGTCAATTGAGCAGCTTGTTGATTCTAGGAATTGTTTCATGTGGCAGCCGTCAATATGAGCAAAAGATATGTACGTACCACCTTTTCCTATATCCCTTTGCGACTTAAACTGACTTGACACAACAGTTCCTCGACTCTGATGATTCAGGGTCCGACTTTGACGAAAACACCACAGACCTACCATTCCCCAAACCATTATCACGCTCGTCCTTTCTAGCTCCAGAATTTGACCCGGCTACCTTCCTTTCGTCTTTAACGAACCGACATCAAACCCTCGAAGATTTGCGGCAGGAACTTCGAGAACTGAGTCAAGGACTAAACAAAGAACTGCTCGATGTGGTCAACGAGAACTACCAAGACTTCCTATCACTCGGTGGTGCGCTACAAGGCGGAGAAGAGAAAGTGGAAGAAATCAGTGTTGGACTCTTAGGTTTCCAGCGAGATGTTGCCGCCATTCATGCCAAGGTCGAAGCTCGAAAAGCTGAGATGGAAAGCCTTCTACAAGAAAAGAAAGCGTATCGGATAAAAGCGAATATCGGAATGGCTCTTCTCGATATTGCGGAGAGAATAGAAGAATTGGAACAGCGATTGATGATTGTCGGTACGAAGACGTCGAATGGGCTTGCTACTTCCACCGAAGACGTGGATTCTGACCGGGAAGACTTTATTTCTGACAACACGGAAAGCGAAGAGGACTCGGAGGAGGAAACCGACGAATCTGCCATAATATCAGTCAAGAGACTGGATAGTCACGTGCAGAAATACCTATATATAATCTCAGAGTCGGATAGAATAGGCTCAGCTCACCCTTTTGTTGTTGGCCAGCAACATCGTCTGGAAAAGATAAGGTCCACGTTACTTCTCGACTTGGACACGGCGCTGAAGCAGTCTCGAAAAGGCGGAACCAAGGACGAAAACCGTACGGTGAAAATTCTACGGCTTTACGACTCATTAAAGGCCGAGTCCAGTGCAGTTTCTGCGCTCAAACAGCTCTCCATATAGTTGTTACGGAAACCTTGTTTATGACACTTAAATGAATAATGCATTGCATAGCGTGGAGTTGGTGGTTGAATCCGAAATAGCTAGTTGCTTGATAGAGACCATGGAACGCCATGAATGAAATTTATAGTTAACAATACATGTATGAAGAAAGAAAGATAATTTACAATCCAGCCAAGTATGCCGGTTCGGGGGAGCTGTCGGATTTGAAGTCTCCGTTGAGACTGAAGCCGGGGCCATGGGTTGAGCTCAAAACCTGCCTCATGTTAGCATGAGAATGTAAGAGAAGAGCAGCTTTGGAGTAGTATACGTACAATTTCATAAACCTCCTTTGGGACACGGTCACTCAATTGAGTGGCATCTTTCTTGATCTGTTCCAAGGCGGCGCGCAGATTGTCACGTAGTTGCTCCGGCGAAAAGCCCAACTGTCCAATTGGCATTCGGATCACTGCGTCTCGCTCACGGTAAACGGTACCACCTCGAAGCATTTGTACTCTGATACCAACGTCATCCACGACAGTGCCAGTCTTGACACTAGGCATCAGTCCTCGGGGACCAAGAATTCGACCCAAACCAGCTTTGTTCAAAGCATCAAGGCTGTCCGTGTGACATATACACCGTTCGAATTCAATGATTCCTTTCTTGATGTTTTCAAAAATTTCCTGATCACCAACAATCGAAGCACCGGCTTCTAGAGCGTCTTTTGCGGCTTTTGATCCGGGAGGCGCAATAACACAGATTCTGGACTCGGTCTGCACGGCGTGAGGGAATCGGACCATGTTACGGATGACTGGACCGTCCTTTCTTGATTTAAGTCGAATATGAATTTCGTATTTTGATCGCTCACGATCGCGGCCGACTTCAAAAGCACGGATGTATCTATAATAATATCTTGTAAGCATGCCATACAAATCAAGACGCTTCCGAAATACCAAAGCCATACCTCATCGCATCGCACAATGCATATTGGTCAATGAGACTCAAATCCTTCTGTTGGTAATCTCGGGAACCCTTTGCTTTCTTCTTCGTGGGCTCCTTCTTGTTTTTCTTTCCCTTTGAATTGCTCATGGCCGTTCGCACTTGTTGTTGGCCGACAGGACAGAGGAAAGGGGCAATGGCGCTACTGTGTCGCAAGGTCAATCGACATGATGCTGATATAGGGCCTGCCGTCACAGGCAAGGCTCGAAAGGCGGAAGCCATTTGCTGTAGTACTCCGCAACAATGGCTCAATTCTTTTGGAGATGGATCTAACCTGACAGACTTGGCCGAATGTTTTTCGGAGCTTTGGAAGGAGCGGAAAAAAGTGATGCCGAGGGTTCTTTGCTGTGGGTCCTTCCTTGACAGATTGGCTGTGGGGTATTATTGCAGCTTTTTTTTGGCTGATTCACACCCCGCCATATACAACTTTTTCTATCATACACCTTGTGTAGAAAGAAAAATCCAATATGGCTTGCAAATTGGTTTGTGCATCCGGCTCCAACCCCGCCGGCTTGCTACCCGCTACATTGATCGCTACATCCGTCAATGAGGCTAGACCCAATCCCGTCGTTGATATCACCTACGAGAACGTTCCTACCCTCCCTGGCGGTGATGTGATCGAGTTTACTGGGGTCAATGGAACGACCGTGCAAGGTCTTGACGCTGTCATTGCCGAGCTCCGTGTTCAATTTCCGTTCCTCAAGAGCAAGTATGAAGCTCAGGTATGTCCCTGCTAAACGGTACTCATGCCAGGCAGGAGTCTTGTTTCTGATGTCATTATAGGAAGAGAAATGGTTGTCTCAAGTCAGCCAATACGTTCCACTAGACCACAAAGCTCTTGAAGCACCTCTTCAGGCTCTTGATTCTTACCTTATCCTGCGCTCGTTCCTCGTCGGCTACTCCTTGTCTTCCGCCGACATTGCTATCTGGGGCGCGCTCCGCGGAAACCGTGTTGCTGTAACAGCCGTGAAGAAAGGAACATTGATCAACTTGACCCGTTGGTTCCGTTTCTTGGAAGAGCTCTGCCCCTGGATCACCTCCGCCGTTGATGCTGTTAATGCTGCAGCTAAGGCGAAGCGGGCTGCGGCGTCCAAGGCAGGCGCCAGTTACGATATCGCTCTCAAGAACACTGAAAAGGGTGTCGTGACTCGTTTCCCTCCCGAACCCTCTGGATATCTCCATATTGGTCACGCCAAAGCTGCTCTCTTGAACGACTACTTTGCTCACGAGAAGTACAAGGGTACACTTTTGTTGCGTTTCGATGATGTAGGTTCCAATTTTACTCCAGATCCTTATGTCAGAGTACAACCATAAGCTGACACCCAAAAAGACCAACCCGAGTAACGAAAAAGAGGAGTTCACTGAAAACATTCTTGTCGATTGCGAATTGATGGGCATCAAGCCTGACAAAACTTCATTCTCCTCGGATTACTTCCAATTGTTGCATGATTACTGTGTTCAATTCATCAAGGATGGTTATGCATATGCAGACGACACGGACAAGGAAACTATGGCACATGAGCGAATGAATGGAATTCCCAGCAAGCGTCGTGAATCTCCTGTTGAGGAGAGTTTAGCTCGTTTCGAAGAGATGAAGACTGGCTCTGAAGAGGGCCAGAAATGGTGTATTCGTGCTAAGATTTCTTTCGACGACAAGAACAAAACTATGAGAGATCCTGTCATCTACAGATGCCAGCTGACGCCTCACCCTCGTACTGGCACTACCTGGAAGGTTTACCCTACCTATGATTTCACCTGCCCTATCCTTGATTCGGTTGAAGGAGTCACCCATGCCTTGAGAACGATCGAGTACAGAGATAGGAACCCACAGTATGAGTGGATGTTGAATGCTCTCAAGCTCCGCCAAGTTCAGATCTGGGACTTTGCTCGCATGAACTTTGTGCGAACATTGCTTTCTAAGCGAAAGCTTACTAAGTTGGTTGATAAAGGTGTTGTTTGGGGCTGGGATGAGTATGTCCATTGTATAAGATTCGTTTCGTGATAATGCTCGCTAACACAGTACAACAGCCCTCGTTTCCCTACTATCAGAGGTATTCGCCGTCGAGGTATGACGATTCCTGCGCTTAGAGAATTCATTCTCAAGCAGGGTCCAAGCCGTAACATTGTTAACTTGGACTGGACTATTTTCTGGGTATGTTCAAATCCGTAATAGCTTGCTCAAACGGAGATTAATAAACTTCTAGTCTACGAATAGGAAATATATCGATCCTATCTCTCCACGCCACACTGCTATCTCTAAAGAAGGTGTGGTCATGGCTAAGGTCACGGGAGACTCCGTCCCCTTGGCCTCTGCCCCATCAGTTCTAGATAAACCTAAGCATGACAAGAACCCAGAACTTGGCACAAAGAAGGTCGCCTTCAGTGAAAACATTATCTTGGAGCAAGAGGACGCCAAGTTATTCAAGCAGGACGAAGAAATCACCCTTATGAAATGGGGAAATGCGATAGTCCGTAAGATTGAGAAGTCTGGCGACGTGGTGACCAACCTTGAACTTGAGTTGCACCTCGAAGGAGACGTCAAGAAGACCGACAAGAAGGTTACCTGGTTGTCCAAGGATGGTCAACAGCTCATTCCAGTTGAGTTGGTTGGCTTCGACCATCTTTTGACAAAGGACTCTCTCCAGGAAGAGGATAACTTCGAAGACTTCTTGAACCCCAAGACCGAATGGCGAGAGCAAGCTTTTGCGGATGGAAACGTTGCCGACGTTAAGGAGGGCGATATTATCCAGTTCGAGCGAAAGACTTTCTACCGCTGTGACCGTCCTTTTGCTGCTGACGGAAAGCCAGCTGTGTTCTTCGAGATCCCGACTGGAAAGACCAGCAACTAAAAAGCAACGGAACAGTTATGAAACTACTATTTTCTATTATTGTTTATAGATACAAGACTACTAGAAAATGCCTAGCGTCATATTATCTGAGACTGTGAGTGGGAACGTGTATTGTATTGTATTGTATTGTGTGTCTACCTGAGAAGAGAATTATCTGGCATGGCATAGGTTGCCTTATATAATTGTATGTAGATGTCACGGACCTGGATCCACCTTAGTTAAACAGTGGTGTGTCGAGATACTAACGTTAGGCTTGGTTGAACCGCACACAGGTTCCGAGTGTCGTCGATAGAGGTAACTTGAGTAAACGAAGTAACAATAGATCGGTTGATGGCCTGATAAGTCTTAAACGTAACTAAGATAGAAGAGATCCCCCGTACAGCCTGGTGCCCGTACGAGTTAGAATGCCTTACCGGTACTGACTCACTGTCAAAGTCTAATATCAAGTGACTTAGATTAAAGAGCTATGAAGAACTGAATACATGATGGTAAAGAGCGTCCTTATATATCCAGTCCTCCGAATCGTATATCATATATTGTATACTTTATACTCATATGGCGGTATTCAGTATTCAGTAACTAACTATATAATATATTGTCCAATCACGTCACCCTGTAAGATATACTTCGTATCTTATCCTTTCTTAGTGTTTTTCAGTATATCTTTAGTCACGTGATGCTTTTAGTTCAATTGCTTCGCTTGTATGCGTTGTTGTCCTCCAATCGTTTCCTGTTCTTTCTTGCTTATAGTGAGTGGCTCATCCGGGTCTTTTAGTTCGTAACAGTAGAACTGTGCGTGCTATTTTAGTAAGGAGCCCTGGAGGTTTCTTGGCAAATTCTTGTAATGAGGGCTGGTTGATATCCTTATAGAATTTCGATCGAACGGCATTAACAGAATATATTACAGAAAGGTGATAAGATATGCTTCAACATATACTCTCGTCCGAGGATATTTGGCCGGGGGGTATTCCTTCGACGATTCGACTCCACCCAAATGACAATTGGTCTGAGGACGAGCTCAAGGAGGAATCAAAAGGCTGGTGTCAATTTGTAGAGGTGTGTGTTCTCTTTCGAGTTCAGCATCATTGACCAACGCCTAGTAGGAAGAATGGATTCCAAAGACCGATCTCAACGAACAGATGCAGCAGACGACCCAAGCTTCAGTTCTTATCGAAGCCTATTGATTAATTATTATCTGCACCCTGCAGACTTTCGCGCAGTCTCTATGACCCGTGCCGGAACGATCGTATTTCCCAAGGTGAATCTGTGGGAATTCATCGTGATAGACCAAGAGAGTCTGAATGAAGGCCGATTAGCTGTGATAAACTTTAAATTCAATGGACAATTGGAAAATTATGCCTTGCTCAGGCCAATGCCGATGGGGAAAGCAATGCTTCATTTACATTTGGAGGGCTGGTCCGTGGGAGAGGTTCTCAACGGAGAAGAATCGGACTGGGCAGTTAGGAGATGGAACAAACCGTAAGAACTCTTTTTCCATTCTCTTTTCCACTCCGAGTTTCTAAAGATGGGACTGATTTTGAATGATCAAGTATGGATATCGATCAACCACTTATCGGTATTTTGGACTCCGCTCATCAAAGAGGAGAGCTCTTTTTCGACAAGTATTCTCCAGATGATTGGGCGCGACAGTTGGAGGCCTTTGCACCTGGGTATCTAGACTTGGAAGCCCGGGACCGGGAGGCCGACTTTGACCTAACCAATCTATGGGATCCTAAGCCGGAGACGTATGTCCTCAATGTTCCCCCGAGGCTACGAATGCCGGGGATCGAGAAAAATCTATCCTTCATTGGGGGGTTTGATAGGCATGCTGACGATTCCAGAGAGTACTCGCTTGGGAAATTCGTCCAATAGTGATTATGTGGAAAGATACGGGAAGGGTAAAGTAGAAGGAGTCAATATTAGTTCTATCTGACTGAACGCAAGGTAAAAAGCTTCAAGGTACTGTACATATAGCGGGTAGACTCGCTGTTATCTACTTATAAGGCAATTCAAATCAAGATAATCTATGAATAACGATTTACTCTTGATAAACATATGAATTAAATAATGAATATATTATAGTTATTTAGCAAGTATACATAAGTACAATCACCGCGCTCACATCGGACCAACCCCCGACGGATCACCCAAGGAAACAGCTGCGAACAAGTAGATTTCATGCTCCTCATAGAACGGCTTCTCCGTCAGATATTCATGACGACATCTTTGTCATGCCCAATGATGTTTCTCTGTGTTTATATACAGCTGCACTATCACTATCTAACAAGTGGTGATGACTTGGTGATTTGGAAATCATAAGGATCTGGTTACGAATCCTTTTCGCGAGGTGAATCAACGAGTTATGCTCATTAGATATACTTCAACACAGTCAAAAACAAGAGAGGGTACGAACAGGTTTGAATTGTTGAAGATTGTACAAGTTCTGCCATGCTGGATCTGATTTCTTTGCGATTAGTAGAGATATATGAAGATACAACCAGACATGTCTACGTACCAGGGACTGTTTTGAATCATGCATGCTATGTCTGCCCCACCTAGGGTATACACCTTCCCCAGACTGTACCTAGCTATTGTCTGGTTTTCTTTATTCTCGCTCTTTGATCCTCTTTTATCAAAGAATTGCAATCCCTAGCCATCATTGAGAAAACCTTCATTTCAAAAGACGAGAAAAAAAAGCTTTCAAAGCATCATGCCGCCTGCTTACTCTGCCATTAGCACTAGTGTGGTCATTATATTGCTTCTTCTGGTAAGTGATTCCCACTCTAGTCATTGCTTCGACCTTTAACTATCTACTAAATGATTGCTATTTGATTAGAGCACTGTGGTATCCATTGCACTAGGATGGTAAGCCAATCTCATCATACAAGTGCGGATGAATCCTCTAATGATACATAGCATTGCCTGGTCACGCATTAACTCGCTATTCCTCCCCTTCCCAACCTCACTAGGGGCAATTTCCACATTCTATCCACTACTTCCATTCCTTTCGGCTTTGATAGCAAACGTACTCGCATCTCGATACCAGCGGGACCGTGGCGACTTGCCCAAAAACCGAATCACGGGTTCAACGACATCGGACGAGAATAGAAGCCATACTACGGCTACTACATCTGTGACTGCGGTCAACGGCACTCTCCCACCGTCTCGAAGTTTACAAATATTGTTTTCATCTGCGGTCAGCTCAGTCGTAAACTTCGTCATTGACCAATCGCTCACTCTCCTCCCCGTCGTAATCGCCACCCTAAGCGCAACATACGTTTCCCCGAGTGACAACAACTGCCATCTCGAACAAGCTTGGCAGTCATACTACCACAACAAAGACGTGAATAGCATCCGCACAATACAAGATCAATTGCAGTGTTGTGGATTGCGGAGTACGCGGGACAGAGCCTGGCCGTTCAAGGATGCGAATCATGGAGCTAATGCGTGTGAGAGCACGACAGGGTATACGCAGAGTTGTCTGCAGCCCTGGAGCGAGCAGGAGAGAAGGGTTGCAGTTTTGGTGTTTGTGGTTGCTGTGTTAGGGTGGGGGATCAAGGTATTTTCTCTACTTCGTTCATTCATAGTAATAATGACTGAGGGGTGTATTTACCAGATGGGCACGACCAACTTCACATCAGGACGCTTTTATGCATTCGCCAATTCTAGGACTCGACGCAATGCTTGGTTTGACGAGGCGAATTCTAGAACCGAGCGGCATGGTGAATCTTCCGGTCCAAGATTGCTTCCATACACCGATACCGTTTTTGAAACCGCCGAATCAACCGAAGAAGCTGCGGATGTGCATGGACAGGACACTTCAATAGGCGAAAGCCCTCTTCTGAATCCTGATGCTCGTGATCTGAGCTGCCCAGACGGTAGAGAGCTCACAGGCGGCAGTCCGTGGGGAGGCAATGTGTGATCAACAGACGAGCAGAAGTTGACTTGTTGTTGGAGAGACTAGTACAGTAACTTAGTACCATTAAAAGACAGTAAGACTGAAAGTCAAAATGATGCAAGGGTATCATGGTTATTAACAGATGTCTCTTTACACAAGTGCGTGGTCATATTAATGACGATTCTCTGTCGGGTCCCACGTAATATTCAGAAGTCCATCTGCATAAAGTCCACTAACAATAAGACGTCCTCTTTTAGAATCCATATCACTTGATGTGCCGCTTGGGTAGTTGCTTCCGTCATCTATATAACAAGTTAGGGTGCGATACAGAAACAGAATGACATAACGTACCGGCGTATAGTGTCCGGGCATAGTATTTACTATAGAGATTGAAGAGGCTTCCAGGAAATGGGCTGAGATCAAGACCATGGCCTCGGCGAATCTCTGCCACAACAGACGGTGCAACACACCCGTGCGGATTTTTGGCCATACAAAACAACCGGCCAGCATCCGGAGAACCCGTTGCGACCACTCCGCGAATAAAGTTTCCGTTCGTGTTGAATACTGTTGGATCGGTTATGTTCAAAGACCTGTCGAAGCTGAGAGTTTCCGGGTGGAAGGTCATATATACGGCGCTGTAGTTGCCAGAAAGTGCATCCGTCTCCGGGTCACGTTTATAGATTCGAACGATATCCGTGCTGGTCGAGGCAACGAGGACCTCTCTCCCAGTAGGCGTGACAAGTATTCCATTTGCAAAGGGGATGCCACCTGCAACAATGGTGCATATCGGTTTGCTTTGGACACTAAAATCAACAAATGTGACCCATCCCAAGGGAAGACCAAGCACCCTCTCAGTGAAAGACAAGAACGGATGTCTGCGACGAATAAGACATTGGTCATTCGTGACATAAAATGACGTGTAAGACACTGGCGAGACGGAATTCGGGGAACGTATAGTATGGTTGTTGTCTGTGACGGAGCACACATGCACTGCTCGTGCATCTTCGTAGTCCATATCCATGACCTCTATGCTGCTTTTGTCGACGTTTCCTTGATTAACAACAAACAGCCGTGCATGACTATCTTCCTCCTCGCGATACAGGCCTATGCCGAGGGGATGGAAGTTGAAAGTCGTGGGAAAGTTCACCAAATGCATTTCACGCAGACTGCCTGAACCGCCGTAATCGTAGAGCAGCAATCGACCTTGCTGCTGAGGGGTTTGATTACGGCCCTGCTTCGAGTCAGAAAGCAGGGATACGTATACATTATTACAAGTACCAACCCATAAAGCGTTCCAAGACACCTTTCCAGGGTCAGAGCTGATTATTGCGAATCCAGTTTCGTGATCCAAAACCATGTCTTCGGAAAATCCCACGCGGTCTTTGAGTATCGTCCAAGCTAGGCCGCTGCGAAATGCGAGCCATTGTTCGGGGAGTCGAGGAAGCTCTACCCAAGGCGAGAGCAACTTGTGGAGGAATAGCAGCAGGAATGATACGACTGTGATGATCGTGAATGCCTATAGGACAGTTAGTGGTAGCTTCAAAATTGGGCGCAAGATGCTTTCTTGCCTGGGCAGAGGATAAGCCCATTGTTATATTACTGAGGGTGCATATGTAACGATAGGTGTAAGTATGTACGATTGTGAGTGAATTTCTTACTTGATTTTGGCTTTTGTGTGGGCATGGCGATGTTTGTCTGCCTCCAGGGACCTCCTTCCTTGTCTACATCCCCTTCCCGGTTGGTAAGTCACGACGGAGCCCCATGGCCATCTCATCTCCCTCTCGTTTCAGGCTCAGTATCACAATTATTGCTTTCTCGTTTCTCCTTCAACCCTTGATTTTACTGGTATCCGATCTACGTTCACTTTCACTCCAAGTACGCTGGCCAATGTATGCAACTGACGGCATGGTTAACTTTAAGTCGGCCTCACCGGGAAGTCAATCTGCAGTTGGCTGATATATTCGTTCTCACCAACGATCATATTATGCTGCAAATCGCTAGAAATGTCCCATGGCTCTACTTTTCAGTTTAAGTTGCGTTGTTTCTCCGAGCCAATTGCATTTGGTTCTACAGTTCAACAAGCTGATTCGGGAGCGCCAGGTTCCCTGAGCTTCAAGGACATGGCTCGAGATCATCCGGCAAAGCAGTGCTCACACAACTTACAAATTGAAAAAGCAAATTTAACCATTCAATGGTTGAGTTTGAGCATATCAAATACTTTTAGTATGCCGTCAAGCCTCAGAGAGCTAGGAACGGGGAGAAAATACCTCTACCATACGTCACTGTGAAGATTCTACTCATTGATATTATGTCGTTCGTTTGAACACATCGTAAACAAGCCGGTAACATCCGTCATTTCTTTCTAGGCGTCTTCGCTTTTCAAGATCTTCTGTATCGGAAACCTCTCTCAAGACACGAAGAGCCTTGTATCTGCTCGTTGATACGGCAGCTAAGAGCCATCAATTCGGAAAAGTTGCTTTTCAAAAGGATGTCGGATAATCCGCGAGCTTCTAGCGATGAGCAACAGTCACGTACATCAAGGCGCATGTCTCGTGCTGAGAGGAGAATGTCACGAGCTGTCAGTGTAGCCAATGACCAAAATCTCGACGAGTACGAAAGGTTAGTTAGATATGTGTCTGTTTACAGAGAACCGGGGATAGCAGAGATGGAGAACGAAGAAGGGGAGATGAAACGTGTTTGGTATGCACCGTGGCGCAGACAATTTGTGCCCACGTCAGAAGCAGCAGAAGCAAAACAAATGTTCCCAGACGAGTGGCTCCTCACCGAGATCAAGCAAGGTCTGTCAGAGGCAGAAGTTGCCAACCGTCGGCGTCGATCGGGGTGGAATGAGTTGATATCACAGAAAGAAAACCCTATAGCGAAGTTCATGTCCTACTTTCAAGGTCCAATTTTATATGGTGAGTCGATATGGCCCCAAATACTTGTTATTGTTTGAATCTCCAGCTGATTAGATTGGTTGGTGAAAGTCATGGAAATTGCTGTGCTTCTTGCAGCCGGTCTCAAGGACTGGGTAGATTTCGGTGTCATTATTGGAATACTATTTCTCAATGCCTCCGTCGGTTGGTATCAGGAAAAACAGGCTGCGGACGTTGTAGCCAGTCTCAAGGGCGATATCGCATTACGATGTCAGGTAGTTCGTGATGGACGCGAAGCCGAAGTATTAGCTCGTGAACTGGTTCCCGGAGATGTGGTATGTAATACGCGAATGTCTCTGGGTTTTGGATAACGATGCTAAAGTTACTAGGTAATCGTTCAAGAAGGGACCGTTGTTCCAGCCGATGCCAAAGTGATATGTTCATACGATGACCCGAATGGCTTCGAGGAATTCAAGAGAATGCAGGCCGAGGGTGCACTTGATGAGTCTTCAGGTGAAGAGGAAAAAGGAAAAGAAGGGGGACAGGAGCGAGAAGAAGATGAGAAAATTACTGATGGGCAATCGGCTAAGGAGAAGGAAGGACAAGATTCTAGGAAGAAGAGTGAAAGTGGCCAATCAAGCGATGAGGAAGAGGAAAAGGAAAGCCGTAAAGGCTATCCAATTCTCGCCTGTGACCATTCCGCTATTACTGGTGAATCTCATGCCGTCGATCGACATATGGGCGAACCCGTTTACTACACGACACACTGTAAAAGGGGAAAGGCTTATACCGTTGTTCAGGTATCTGCAAAGGGATCGTTCGTTGGGAGAACTGCTAGCATGGTAGCAGGGGCGGGGGATAAAGGTCATTTCGAAATTGTAATGGATAGAATCGGCACCTCACTTCTAATTTTGGTGATGGCATGGATTCTCGCGGCGTGGATCGGCGGTTTCTGGCGGCACATTCCTATTGCAAGTCCGGGAAAACAGACACTGTTGGAGTATACTTTAGTGCTACTGATTATCGGTGTTCCTGTCGGTTTGCCTGTCGTTACTACCACAACCATGGCTGTCGGAGCGGCCTATCTGGCACGACGAAAGGCAATCGTTCAGAAACTGACAGCTATAGAATCGCTTGCAGTAAGCTCTCATCCGTTATTCTGCTACCCAAATAAAACATCGAAATCAGCTGAAAATTTGACTAGGGTGTCGATATCTTGTGTTCTGATAAAACAGGGACACTGACTGCGAACAAATTGAGTATAAGAAATCCATATGTAGCTGAAGGGGTCGATGTCAATTGGATGATGGCAGTGGCCGTTCTTGCGTCCTCCCATAACATATCATCTCTGGATCCCATTGACAAGGTGACGTTGTTGACTCTTAAACAATATCCGAAGGCAAAGGAAATTTTACGGTCCGGATGGAAAACAGAAAAATTCACCCCATTTGATCCCGTATCAAAGCGAATCGTTACTGTTTGCACATGTGACAATGTCCGATATACCTGTACTAAGGGAGCTCCAAAGGCGGTGCTCGGATTGACCAAGTGTTCCCAAAGGACGGCAGACTTGTACAGGAAAAAGGCACAAGAGTTCGCCCATCGTGGTTTCAGGTCACTGGGAGTGGCAGTCCAGAAAGAAGGGGAAGACTGGCAATTACTTGGAATGATGCCAATGTTTGATCCGCCGCGGGAGGATACTGCGCAGACAATCTCCGAAGCTCAAGCCCTTGGAATCAGTGTCAAAATGCTTACTGGCGATGCTATCGCTATCGCAAAAGAGACATGCAAAATGCTTGCACTGGGCACGAAGGTGTACAACTCAGAACGACTGATTCACGGCGGTCTCAGTGGTGCAATGGCTCATGATTTGGTCGAAAAAGCTGATGGGTTTGCGGAAGTATTTCCTGAGCACAAATATCAAGTCGTTCAAATGCTTCAAGAACGTGGACATCTCACTGCGATGACAGGAGATGGAGTGAACGATGCACCATCTTTGAAAAAGGCAGATTGCGGTATAGCCGTGGAAGGAGCCTCAGAAGCAGCACAGTCGGCATCAGATATCGTGTTTTTGGCACCTGGACTGTCCACTATCATTGAATCAGTCAAAGTGGCTCGGCAAATTTTCCATCGCATGAAAGCCTACATCCAATACCGAATTGCACTGTGTTTGCATTTGGAGATTTACCTTGTCACCACCATGATTATTCTCAATGAGACGATTCGAGTGGAACTGATTGTCTTTTTAGCCCTCTTTGCTGATCTAGCAACAGTGGCAGTAGCCTACGACAATGCTTCCTTTGAATTGCGGCCAGTAGAATGGCAGCTACCAAAAATCTGGTTTATATCAGTTATACTAGGTATTCTGTTGGCTTTGGGAACTTGGGTCGTCCGAGGCACGATGTTTCTCCCTGACGGCGGCATCATTCAGAACTGGGGCTCAATACAAGAAGTTCTCTTCCTCGAAGTGGCGCTCACCGAGAATTGGTTAATTTTCGTCACTAGAGGAGCGGATAGCTTACCGTCACTTCCGTTGGTAGGGGCAATTGTGGGCGTCGACATTCTAGCCACGATATTTTGTCTCTTTGGCTGGTTCACCAACCAAAACATGATAACTGATCCTCCTGATCAGTTCGTTGAGACACACAACGGATGGACGGACATAGTCACGGTTGTGCGGATATGGGGTTATTCGCTCGGCGTGACCATCGTCATTGCCTTGGTCTACTTCACCCTCAACAAACTCGAATGGCTAGACAATCTCGGACGCAAATCGAGAAGCAAGGGCGATATTCAGATGGAGAATATTCTCGGCCATCTATCTCGAGTTACGATAGAGCATGAACAGCACGGCAAAGTCGAGAGTCGGTATTGTTTGAGTACAGCCCGAGAGGAAGAGGAGGGAGAGTAAGTCAGCAATAGTGATCCTGTCGCTGGAGTGATTGCGAGACCCATATCTTTGCGATCTTAAACAAAAATTTTCCTCCATTTACTACGTTGACAAAGTCTTTAGCATCGAATTCTAGTTGTTGCCTCTAATGGAAGAAGTCAGATACCACGTTAAACAAGACCGTTCGCAAGAAGATGTGGGCACTCTTTGCTTTTCAAAATATGCCTCTTGAAAATTCTATAAATGTTTACTTTATGTTGTCTTTTCTGCCATGCTTGATTCTAGATATCTTAATGATAATGCTCTTTCTCAATATCTTCTGCTTCCAAGCCC
This sequence comes from Talaromyces marneffei, assembly GCF_009556855.1. Taxonomy (NCBI): domain Eukaryota; kingdom Fungi; phylum Ascomycota; class Eurotiomycetes; order Eurotiales; family Trichocomaceae; genus Talaromyces; species Talaromyces marneffei. The sequence goes on along the minus strand of NC_072350.1, from coordinate 1,558,437 downwards.
TGAAGCGACACACCCGCTTCACGCTGTCAGCAACCGTGCCCTAAAGTTCCGAGAAGAATACGCAGCAGACATCAGCTCGCTGACGGCGAAGAATATGTTGAATCATTCCAAAGTTTCATAACTTACACTCTACTCGAACAAAAATGCTCTAACAATCCAAAGTTGCCTAGATAGGAAATCCTGGCCCTTTTGGTTACCTAATCGGGCATGACTAGATACGAACCAAAATGACTGTACGTACAACCTAAGTGTACTTTAGCTTGATGCTTAATGCTTACCAAGTTCAAAAAGTACTGCAAACCGGCCTTCGATCTTTACTCTATCGAGCTAATTGTTAATTATCATCATCAGCCAAACGGTTTAGCTTGTATGAAGGGGAAGCTAATCAGATTGGATGCAACAACAAGCTTCAGGCTCGATTTGCCGGACCCCACCGGCCTGATAGGTCATCTTCATCACATATGTTTATATTAAGGTAATCATTCATTGTTATTGTGATAGAGGTGCCCTGGGAATGGGAAGTGTAACCCTGTAGACCTGTTTCTGTTCAAGCGTTGTTCGAAGTACGTAGGTGCTTCAATGCACGACCCCCAAATCATGAAACCAAAACATGATAAACTAACTAGGGATATATTTATGAACATGAAATGAAAGCTAAACAGGCTAAGATCCAGTCAACCCTTGACTTAACATTCCGAATCTGTCGGCATGAACGCCTCTTGACGCCTCCTTAGATCTGTGGCTTCCTACTAACCATAGTCCCTTCTGGTAGATCAATCACCAACATTTGAATGGAAACTTCTGCTATTATTTGGTTTTATATGTTTGATAATTATTTAAAGTAATCGTCATTAGGAATAGAAGTTACCAGGCACAATAACAATCTCGATGGTTTATATTAGTAGCGTTTCGAGAGTTGGTTCGCGGTATCGATGCTACAACATGCTAATTCTCAACCAAGATGTTGCTTCTTTATGAACCCAAACGTATTGGCAATAGGTGTACACTCTCCCTAACGTGATATCTCATCATATGCATTTCGGTATCATCAGTTTCTGGGAGGGCCATGTCGCAAGCCGGGCTAAGCCAGTCGAAGCCAATCATTCGATGTGCCGAGACGATGTGCACGTGTGCACCACATGGAAGTACTGTTATACTTGCTAAGTCAATTTATAGGATAATGTGTCGAGTGTAACAAGGATTGAAACGATTCCCAATGATTTTGTCGCATCTCTAGACAGGCCCGCTACGCGTCTACATCACTCTCCATACACGGGACATGTGGCTTGAGATAGTAGTATCGTTGGTTTGGCTAGTTCAGGTTCAAATCCATGCTAATATCATCAAGGCTAATCTATGCACTTTCGAGATGATGATGACAACCCCAGGTTACAGTAAGCCACATCTACAGACTACAAACTAAGAGCCCTACGTGTGACTCTACCAGTAACTAAGCCGGTAGTAGCCACCCTCCCCGTACGCTGTTGGACTAATACAACAAAAATAGCCTCCACTTCACCCCCCCCCCCCCCCCCCCCCCGGCCCTGGCCTGTCGATAATCCTGGATTTAGTAAATCCACAGTTACATTCCATAACTCATTGATACATGGCTGGTTGTGGGGTACGCGCGGCCATTGGAATGTAGCTGCTCCAACAGGAAACGATGCACTTCCGTGCCTTCCATTGGCATTTTGATGTTGAGAACTTGGCTCCACTCTCGAGTCAATAGTATATCGTACACCATACCAAGACAGATATAGGATCCTATCGTACCTCCTGTCCATCGTTACCGTGGGCATGCACAGGTGGATGCCATGAAACGATGATTTGGTAGCACATAAACCTAAATGACAGCCCCATTGCGGAGTCCTCGAGAAGCCCGAGTATAAAGACATCGTGATATCCTCTTCTAGCATTCCTTCTTTTTCTTCTCAGTCGATAGTCAAACTACAAAGTCCAAGGTCTGCTTCTTCGCGCCTCATTCCTTCCTTCGGTCAACATCATCTTGCTTGCGTCAATATCACTCCTTAATTTGCGTTGTACATTCCCTAATATCATATCAGAGAGACTCAAGATGTCCGCAAGATTCATTCTCGCAGGAGCAGCCATAATGGCTAGCTTCATTCGAGCACAAGCGAGGCTTGACTTGACCTCTTCAAGCAACATCGCCCTCTATTGGGGTCAGAACTCATACAACCAGGCCAGCGGCGACTATGAACAACAAAACCTGGCATACTACTGTGAGCACACAGATGCCAATGTTTTTCAATTGGCTTTTGTTACTGTTATTAACGGTCTCGGTGGCGTGCCCGTGATCAACTTTGCCAACATTGGCAACAACTGCACTACTTTTCCTGGCACTTCTCTTTTGTACTGCCCTCAAGTTGGGTGAGTAATTTTACCATGCGCTTAGAAAAGAGTGGACTGACCTTCGATGCCTTCCTATAGTGACGACATCAAGACATGCCAGGCAGCTGGCAAGACTATCCTCCTCTCCATCGGCGGTGCAACCTACTCCGAGGGAGGATTCGCTTCGACAGATGCCGCTACTGCCGGAGCCAAGTTGATGTGGGAGACCTTCGGCCCCAACTCTAACAGCTCGGCTCTCCGCCCCTTTGGAGATGCCGCTGTTGACGGATTCGACTTTGACTTCGAGGCCACTGTTCGTAACATGCCTACCTTTGGTAACGCGCTCCGCACTCTCATGGATGCCGACACCAGCAAGGTACGACTAAACAACCTTCGAAGAAACGACAAATTTACTAACCCTTTTAAAAGCAATATTTCTTGACTGCCGCCCCACAATGCGTTTACCCCGATGCTGCTGACAACGAGATGCTCAACGGTGCCGTCGGGTTCGACGCTATCTGGGTCCAATTCTACAACAACTACTGCGGAGTCAACAACTACGTCGCCGGAGCCACCACTCAGAACTACAACTTCAAGACCTGGGACACCTGGGCCAAGAACACCTCTGCCAACCCTAACGTCAAGGTCTTCGTCGGTGTTCCCGGTAACACCGGCGCTGCCGGAGCCGGCTACCTCTCTGCCTCTGCCCTCCAGCCTGTCCTCCAGTACTCGGCTACCTTCTCCAGCTTTGGCGGTGTCATGATTTGGGACGCTAGCCAGGCTTATGCCAACAATGGCTTTCTCTCCAGCCTCGCTTCAAGCTTGGGCAGAAAAAGTTCCCGCATTATGCGTCGCCTTGTCGACCGCCCTTACTGGTAAATCAGTCTTGGAGGCAGGACAAATGGCTTGAGAGTGACTCGCTGGTAGAGTCGGTCTAAATGATATTTATGATATCAAAAAGCAGTACGTAATGTGCTAGAGGATCTTTTGCACATGGACACTACAACTACATATTCCACCTTCAACTGTACATAGCTTTCAAAATTTTCAGGTTCGAAATACAAACAAGCATAAATATAACTAAGAGAATTCTTTGCCGATGACTAAAAATTGAGATGACCTCCATCTAAAATATCTGGTCGCGTTGCTATGCAGAATCATGCCACTGGAATGTGTAACCAAGATACCACTTCCTAACTATACCCACTCGATCACTTCCAAAATGCTTAATCGAGTTCCATACCTCTAACTCTCTACGTATCATCTCGTGAACACAATTAATTGGCAATGCCGATTGATCTCGTGCACTTGCTCATCGCAGTCATTTTTCATAGCTCGTAGAGTCCTTACTTCTAAAATTACCGCATTGGGCCGCCATTAGCCCTAATTCTCTCCACTCCATCAAAGGCATTTAAAGAGCTACTTAAAAACTCCAGCCAAAGATTGCTAATTGTCATGTAAGTATGCAATATTATAAGCAACTGAATGCGGAATTTATAAGTTTACCTGAACCTATATGTACAAAAATGCTTGTTGCAATCCAAATGTGAGAGACAAAAGACAGACGCTGGAAAACTCAAAAACAAAAACCTGACTTTTGATTGAGTCTTGAGTGGGGAGTCATAGAAATGCTACTAAAATAAGGAAAATATAAATGGATAAATAGTCGTATACAAAGCGTTTTGCACAAAAAATGTGCAAGATATGAAATGTCCAGGTAGAGAGAAATCACAACCTTTTCATTTGGTTGAAAGTGTTAAGGAGGGGCGGTCGCAAGGTTTGAACATCGTAACTGGGGTTGAGCTAGCTCAACGGGTCCAAAACCAACCTCCATAAGAATCTTTGCCATTATCAGAATCACGGTTCTGTTCGGTGTGCTTCTCACTCGGGGGTGGAGGAGTGACTTCGACCGACTCGTCGCTCTCCTCTCGACCATCGGCGAACCGCTTGGTTTTGACAGTCTTTGTTGAGATTGATCCATCCGCCAAAGTGCGCCTCACACTACGGGTCATGGTCGAAACGATCCTGGACTCTTCGGTGGGGTTATCATCTGTTGTAGTCTGAGAAGCAAGCAGGCTTTTATTCCCGTCTGATGTATATTCAAGCCAATCTTTGCTTTGCAAGACTGCATCTTCGGAGCCTTTGAAAGATCTATCCTGCTGTACATGACGCTTACGTTCTTCGTCCAGAAGCCGCATTAAAGGACTGTCGGCGAAAGCGCGAGAATACCGTTCATGAGCGTTCACAATGTCATCGAGAAAGCGTTCATATAGATCCAATTCTGTTCCCGCGTCATTAGATTCGGTTCTTTCATTATGAGAGTCTTCCAGCTGACGCGGTGGATCTTGGCCACGTCTATCATGGTCAGGCTCTTGGAATCTCTCCAAAGCTATTCCACGTTGGGAATCTTCGGAACCCAACAACCGCCAATTATTTCCCAGGCTACCTCTCTGTACCAATCCCTTTAACCACCTATCAGCAGATTGTCTGCTACGCTCAGACTCTGTGTTTCGGTCCAACATTTCTTGTCCATTGGTGACTCTCAATAGATCCTCAAACGCATCACGCCATCGTGGTTCGTTGGGATCCAACTCTTCGGATTTCCGCAATGAAAACAATGACGAGAAAGCTCCCTCATGACGGCGTCCGTGACCTTGAGATCTTTCCAAATATAAGGGAGAGTAAGGGCTGAATATGAGGTAGGCGAGTGGCCAGGTCTGTGCGTCTCCGTTTGATAGCATACTCTCCGGAAACAGAAATGAGCCTAGACTCATAGGAAATCCATCGAACAATGAGTGGAAACCACGATCAGAAAAGTGACGGTGATTATGCCAGCGGTCGAAAAAGTCTTCGTCTCGATGAAATCCCCATCTACGTGACGGCCGGTGATCGTCGGTGCGATAGTCGGATTCTCGGTCGGCGTCTCGACCGTTGTTGTCTTTGTTTTGGAAATACGGCCACTTGTCCGAGAATGGAGGTACGGATGTCGAAGGCAGACCCATCACCGCTTGTAGCATGGATGAGATTTGTTCGTCTGCATATCGTCGAAATGCGATGAATGGGTTCTCGCTATCGTGTTTGTTATCGGGTGGCGTCACGGTCTTGTCCAGTGTTTCGGCAGTTGTGTCGGATGAGCGGCCTGTACCAGAGTTTGCCATTCCGGGCTGCTAAGATTGTATGAAAGTGTTTCTCTGATATATTGGAATACGGTTTATGCTGAAATGTGAACAAATGAGGAGTTTAGAAGATGAGTTTGAAGTTTGCATTGGCAAAGCGGCAAAGCGGCAAAGCGACAATACAAATACGTCGTTATCGCCACGTGACCATGGCTCCAAAAACAGATTAGCGTGAAGATACATGCTCTCTGATTGGTAGATCTATATAATTGTACTCACGAGCATCTGGATGAGATTCGTACCATGGGAGCTTCGGCTTCGAAGTTACTTTTTTCCTCTAAGAAATGTAGATAGCATGTTGTACTTATAGTAAGTGCTATCTTATTCATACATATGAAGCTTGGCATAAGTCTTATGCTTAAAGTGCTCACTCTGTGGATGCATTTTGTGGCTCAGCTATATAACTTGAATCATGACAGACTAGATACCTGCATAAGTACTTGCAGAAAGGTTAAGACCTCACAAAACTTCAAGTTAGGGCTCCTCCCGATACTATATAGTCAAGATTTGGCAATATCGGGGATAGTATCGGCAAAGCTAAGGCCTTGCCGATATTTGCCTATATAGTATAGGCAAAGATTTTGCTTTGCCTATACTATATAGTCAAAAATTACTTTGCCGATAGTTACTAGTTAGTTAGTTAGTTAGTTAACTATATAGGCAAAGATTAGTAAGCTAAACCTAATCACGTGCTAAATGGTCTAACCGAATTAGTAACGGATTATAATATGCGGATCTCTTTTTACCCTCACTTACGGCCTACATCTACTGTTCTAAAAAACGATTTTTTCCTGATACGGAGGTGTCTACGGTCCAGAGTCGGGACTCTTCGGAAAGCAACCGGAGGTAGAATACGTGATAGTTAGTACTCGACTCAGCTCTAGGAGCCGAGCCGGTGATGGCGGACGCGATGGTGGAGGAGCCGACGACGACGCGTTCGGGACGCGTAATAACACCCTCAACAAGGGTCCGAGAGGCCTCGGGCAGCGACATTATCAGCGCGGTCAGAACGTCCAAGAAATCAATGACCCAAGTGGAATTAACAGCGGTAAAGAAAGCTGCTGGCCTTATTGAGGAGAAACAGAGTGGCAAAGATGGAAGCAGGGATATGCTTAAAAAGATAGGCCAATACCTGGAAAGCACCTATCAAGAGGTCAAAGGACTGAAAGAAATCATTATTGAACAAGGAAAAATGATTAAGGGGCAGTCCGAAATGATTCGAGCACAGAGCAGTACAATTCAAGCACTGCAGACCCAAGTAGAAGCAATTGAAAGCCAATCTATAGAAGAATGCAAGCAACTCTGGGAGCAGCTGAACACTATCGCAAGTACTCCAGCTAAGGCAACATACGCAACGGTAGTTGACAGACATTCCGGTCATCAACAGGATACAGAGTTTGCGCCCCTAGCCCGACCTACATTAGCCAACACGCTATTCTGCACAATCGACACGTCTCGGGTCGGGGAAGAAGACAAAGCGAGAACCTAGATAGCCAGTATCAGACAACAGATTGAGAGAGAGATGGGTGGGAATAAGGAAACACAAAACTGGCGTTGTGCAGCAATGGTTAAGGACCCAAAAAATGCAGACCGGATTAAAGTAATTTGCAGACATGAAGAGGAGATCCAACAGGTTAAAGAAGTCGCCCAAAAGATTGATATACCAGGAATAAGAGTCCTACGAGACCAGCTATACCCAGTCAAAATCGACAATGCCAACCGGACAGCAGTCCTGGATGCGGATGGAAATATCCTCCCAGGGGCAGCCGAGGTACTAGGAAAAGAGAACAATGTCAGTATTGCTAAGATCTCGTGGCTCAGCAAGAAAGACTCCAACAAAGCATACGGATCAATGGTGGTGTATATCATAAAAGGGACTGATGCTAAACGTTTGATAGACGGCAACTACTTCGATATAGCAGGAGAATCTGCGTACACTCAAATCTTTGAACCACGGATGGGACCGGTTCAATGCTTCAACTGTCAGGAGATGGGGCATAAAGCCTATTCTTATAAAAAGACCCAGACCTGCGCTAAATATGTAGTTAAGGGACATCACCACAGCACCTGCCAGGCTGCAATTCTGAAATGTATTCCGTGTGGAGGACTATATGAATCGTTTAGCAAAAACTGTCGAGTACGCCTCATACAGTCTCATGCATAAATCACTTCGCGTACTACAACTCAATGTGGGTAAAAGGGACACGATACAGCAAAGCCTGATGAACGACAACAAAATTAGAGATTACGGAGTCATAGCAATATCCGAGCCATACGCGCGGATGATTGGGAACACGATGATAACGAGCCCAATGGGACACAGCTACTGGACAAAGATGATACCTACAGAAAGACATAAAGGAAGATGGCCAATCCGGAGTATGCTATGGATTCGGAGTGACATTGAGGCAGAACAGATCCCGGTGGCATCACCAGACCTGACGGCCGCGATACTACAACTACCAGACCGGGCAGTGTTAGTGGTCTCGGTCTACGTGGAGGGAAATAATGAGGAAGCATTGATATCTACAACTAGGCTACTACATGACCTAGTAGTAGATATCCGCGGTCGAGATGGAATACGAACAGACGTTTTAATTGTAGGAGACTTCAACCGGCATGATCAACTCTGGGGTGGAGATCAAATATCCCTAGCGAGACAAGGAGAGGCAGAAGTGCTAGTTGATTATATGACTGAGCATTCTCTCCAAAGTCTCCTACCGAGAGGCACAAAAACATGGCATTCAGGGGACCTAGAAACAACGATCGACTTGGTTCTAGCATCAACGGAGTTAGCAGAAGAGATGGTTAAATATGGGATACATTATACAAACTATGGATCAGACCATCAAGCTATTGAGACAGAGTTTGACATATCGGTTCCAGATCGACCCATTACCGAGAGACTACTCTGGAAGAACGCGCCTTGGGCAGAAATCAGGGCGAGGGTCACTACTAGCTTACAGGCGGTTTTTATAGACGGCTCAGTCCAGCAGCAGACGGATCGCCTCATGACAGCGGTCATGGAAGCGGTCTCAAAACTTACACCTAAGGCAAAGCCCTCTCCCTACGCTAAACGATAGTGGACGGCAGATCTGACACAGCTTCGCTATATATATACCTACTGGAGAAATCAGGCCAGAGCGCGGCACAGGGCAGGACGTGCAATCCCCGATCTTGAACAATAGGCATATAAAGCGGTAAAAGAGTATCATGATGCAATCAGGAAACAGAAGAAAGCGCACTGGGAGGACTTCCTTACCGATGATATTAATATATGGCAAGCCACTAAATATCTAAAACCAGGGGGCAGCTCACTCAGCGACAAAATACCACTATTAACAAAGTCAAATGGGTTTACTACTAAAGGCAAAATGGAACAGGCCGAAGAGCTGCTGGCCACGTTCTTCCTACCTCTACCAGCAACGATTAAAGACGAGGGAACCCAGCCACAAAGGGAGCCGATACATATGCCTGATCTCACTATAGAGGAGATTGAAAGGAAAGTCTTCGAAGCTAAGCCATGGAAAGCATCTGGAGAGGATGGCCTCCCAGCAATGGTATAGAGACAGCTCTGGCCAGTGGTCAAAGAAAGAGTATTCTATATCTTTCAGACATCACTTCAAGATAGCGAGCTCCCTTCCTAATAGAGAAATGCCAAGATCATACCGCTGAAGAAGCCGGCAAAGGACAACTACTCGCTAGCTAAAGCATGGAGACCTATATCACTGCTCTCCACACTAGGCAAGATCCTGGAAGCAGTTATCGCATAAAGGATATTATATGCCGTTGAAACATTTGGTCTATTGCCTACAAACCACTTCGGGGCAAGGAAAAGGCGCTCGGTAGAACAAGCACTATTACTACTACAGGAAGAAATCTTCAAGGCCTGGAGAAATAGGAAGGTATTTAGCTTGGTCAGTTTCGATGTCCAAGGGGCATATAACGGGGTCTTTAAAGAAAGACTGCTGCAGAGATTGAAGGCAAGGGGGATACCTGATAAGATAGTTCAATGGATCAACGCCTTTTGTTCAAGACGCACCGCAACCATTCTGGTTAACGGGCTAACGAGCGAACAAAGGGAACTATCTCAAGCAGGCTTACCACAAGGATCACCGCTATCCCCGATACTTTTTCTCTTCTTTAATACAGATCTAGTATAATACAGGATCAGCACCTCTAGAGGATCAATCGCATTCGTGGATAATTACACAGCCTAGGTAACAGGCCCATCAGTGGAAGCAAACCGGGCCGGTATTGAAGCAGTAATCAATAGAGCTCTAGAGTGGGAAAGGCGCAGCAGAGCCACATTTGAATATAATAAAATAGCTATAGTACACTTCACTCGGACTGCGAGCCGGTCAAGCAGCATACTATTTACAGTGAAAGGGGAGACAGTCAAGCTAAAAGACAGTGTAAAGATCCTAGGAGTAGTGATGGATTCGCACCTACGCTTTAAGAAATATATTGCCAATACTGCTATAAAAGGATTAGCAGCAGCCATGGCGTTGAGAAGACTCAAAATGGTATCCCCTCGGACAGCGAGGCAACTATTCAAGGCAACAGTGGCGCCAGTGGCAGATTATACTTCTAGTGTCTGGATGCATGCCTATAGAGCAAAAGGAACATAGTATTTAAATAGAATGCAGAAATATAGAGCCATTGCAGTTACAGGAGCCTTCCGGATAGTAGCAACAGCAGTGGCTGAGGCAGAAGCAGGCATTCAGCCTTTCTATCACCGACATATAGAGAAAGCTACGAAAATGCGGATCGACATTCAGACACTACCTAAATCGAACCCCCTAGTCAGACTGAGAACCATTACAACCCGGAGGTTCAGGTCTCCGCTGCAGAAGATATCTCAAGCACTAGATGCAACAGTAATAGAGCAGATTAAGACCATCCAGGTATTTACAGTATCACCGTGGATAGGCCGGATACGAACGATATATGAAACGGATGGAGATAAAGCCATTGACATCGCCAGCAAAGCAATAGGCATTCTAATCGCGACAAGTGCATCTGCTAGATCCGGAATGGTAGGTATGGGAGGCTATATAAGAGACACCCAAGCAGACAATAACAGGACTGATATATCTAGATACTCCATCACCCTAGGCAAACGGACGGAGCAAAATCCCTATACAGCCGAGCTAGAAGCGATAGCGGTCGCTCTAGAACGTATCTCACCGGAGACATGCCAGAGATGGATATCTATCCTTAGTAGCAACAGATCCGTACTATCAGCAATCAGTCAACCCCGTCAACAATCGGGCCAACTGACCATCCGGCGGATATACAGACTGATTCAGTTCTTACAGCAGCGAGGTAACGCGGTTAATGCAATTTGGATCCCAGGGCATGCAGACATGGACTTGCAGCGGCAAGCAAAAGCAGAAGCACGAAAATCGACAGGAACAGAACGCCTACCAGAAAAACAACCATTCCACGCTAAATCAACTACTATCAGGCTCGCCCTGGCGGTACGGAAACGAGAATGGACTCTCCCAGAGGAGGTCGGAAAATACTCAAAGGCCCTGGATATAGCTCTTCTAGGAAAACATACAAGGAACTTATACGATGGACTGAATCGGAAAGAGGCAAAGACCCTAGCCCAGCTTCGAACAGGAATGACAAGGCTCAATAGGTATCTAAACAGAATAGGCGCAGCACACTCAAACCTCTGTGTCTGCGGTCAAGCAAGCGAGACAGTGGAGCACTTTTTATTCCGCTGCTCCAAATGGACAGCGATGAGAGAAGGCATGAACCAATGCACAGAGTCAAAACGGGGAAATCTGTCCTTCTTCCTGGGCGGAAAGACACGGTCAGATTCGGATCAATGGCAACCAGACATGAAGGCCGTCCACGCAGCAATCAAGTTTGCGATTACAACAGGAAGACTGAAACCGGAACCGGATTCTGAACCTGAATCCCAATCAACACAGTGAAAAGTGAAGCAATCCATCCCTTTACCCCCCTTCCTAGGTAGATCTTGCTGCAGCCGCCGAAGATAGGGCGTTGCACACTTGGAGAAAATAACCTTTAAGATCATCTACTAGCCAGCACCAAGGGAACCCTTAAAATACTAACTGAAGAACCCAAACACCAAGCAGACATGGTATGAGAACAAAAATAGGGGCTGTTACGAGTTCAAGACGAATCTATGAGAAGGATTATGTAATTAGCGCACTAGTGCCCTAACTATAGGGTTGGTCCCTCCGGGCGTAATAAACATCATTCATTCATTCTACTGTTCTACAGGCGACATTATGGCTACAAATACTAGTGAACGTATGGTTACTCGCCATAACAGACTGGATTATTTTTTACTTAATGATGGGCTTGATAATGAAGCCCTACCTGAAGATTATATCTCAGAAGTTCAGTCTGAGATTACTTCTTTAACCAATATCCCTTCTTCTGAGATTTTGCCTTCGGAATCAGTATCACAAGCAGTTATTAGTCTGATTACTATACCAACCTCATCTTCCTCCAGCATCATTCCATCTCGCTCCCAGAAACGTCCACGTCCTGCCCCCATTACAAATTGGTTGTGGGATCACTTTCAAATCACTGAAATCAGTCGAGAGTGGATAATCAAGAGGACTAAGAAACCGGAATTTATAGATCGAGATATTCAGTGTGTATATATTAATAGCAAGACTGGGATATAATGTCCTTGGAAAACCTCAGATTCGCAACGTCAAACATCTACCACTAATATGCAACGGCATCTTGAAAAACACTCAATCTTTCCACCTCATCATCTAGGTGATAAGACTATTCAAAAAGAGCAACCTAGCATTCTCAGTCTTCTAATTAAAAAGATGCTTACACCTCAACAATTCCTTGAAAAGAATCTTATTCATTAGATAATTGATGACAATAAAGCCTTTATAACAATTGAGAGACTATTATTCAAGCAGATCTTTCAAGATATCCCTGGAATTATACTTCCATTTGAATCCAGTTCTACAGTAAAACGTCGGCTTAATGAGAAACTTGATATACAACGTCAAGAGTTAAAAAAAGAATTAACTCTGACTTGTAAATCAATTGCACTTTCTATTCATATTTAGACAAGCAAAAACAATCTTCCAATCCTTGCTATTATTGGTTATTGGCTCACAGAGGATTTCTTACACAAAAAAAGAGTCTTAGAATTCATTGAGCTTCAAGGAATTCATAGTGGTGAGAATATTGCCATTGCTATCCAGAGTACACTTTCCGAATTGGATCTTCAAGAAAAGCTGATTACTATTACGGGTGATAATGCCAGTAATAATGAGACTATGGCTTCAGAATTATTCCATCTTCTCAGTGAGACAACTTTAGATAAAAATAAGATTCAATTTCAAGGACTTAATAGCTATATCCGCTGTCTAGCTCATATCCTGAATCTAATTGTTAAGGATATCCTTTAAGCTTTGAAATGTGGCACTTCAAATAAAGCATCTACTATCTGTGATAGAATTCAAAATGGGGAATCTATACAAGCATAATCAGCATTGGCAAAACTTCGTATTCTTACTCAGTGGATTAACTGCAGTCCTTAAAGAAGACAGAAATGAAAGGAAGTCTGCAAATATATAAATCTTCCTGGAAAATACATCCAATACGATGTAGAAAACCGTTGGAATTCAACATATCAGATGCTTGATGATAGGATAAAGGCTAAAGATCAAATCAATCGATTTGTATTATTATAGATTAAAGTCCCTTCTTTTACAGATAGTAATTAGGAACGTCTATATCAGATTCATCAAATACTCGCTAAGTTCAATGAACTTATATTATTTATGTCAGAACGGAGGCCACAAAATAGCCTTGCTATCCCTGTTTATTATGAACTTCATGATCTATTATATAAAGGTTCAGAAAGACAAGACTACTTCTAGGAATTAGACCCTGATATTACTTCTGCACTGAAAGAAGGTCTAAAAAAGTATATGAAATATTATACTTTTATGGACGAATCTGAGATATACTACACTGCATTGATTCTAGATCCTAGGGTTAAAGGAGATCTGATTCTAAAAGAATTAGAGGACAAAGAAGCTGGCAATCTAATTCTTAAAGCTATTCGTCATAGCTTACATCAAAAATACCCACCTACAAGTGAATTACCAACATTTGATGTATCCGATTAAGTTATTCTAGATATTAATCATACCACTGTCGAATCTCAAATGCTATAACGGTTAGAGCCTGAAGCATTACCTGTTATTTCTGATATTGACCGGTATTTTAATACCCCTCGTGTCAGATTAATAGCTACTTCAGATCCGCAGTGGCTTTGCAATTGGTGGCGCTTGTATAGAGAGGAATTTCCTCAGATGGCAGCAGCTGCTAGGGATTATCTAGCAATTCCAGCCTCTGAAGTTGCAGTGGAGAGGTTATTTAACAGTGGAAGGGATATATTAGGGATCCGCAGGCATTCATTGACGGGAGATACAATTAGGACACTTATGTTACTAAAGGACTCAGTTAGGAACTAGAATGGCATTTTGATTTCCTACCCTCAACTGGCATTTTTCGCATATATATTTTTTTTTTGCCGGTTTTGCCGATATAGTATAGGCAAAACCGGCAAACCGGCAAATCGTGAAGACCCCTACTTCAAGTGATGTTACCTGCTCAGATGCATTACCCATACACCATACATGGATATAGTGAGTTACAATTCCAAATCTAACTTAAAACCTGCATGAGCAACCAGTCCCATCGATCAGTATATCACTGTATCTGCGGCTCACGGAATATACCTAGGTATCATTCTCCATATACAAATTCAGTGTGTCTGACAAGGTAGGATTAATCATCCACAAGAGTTTGCTTCGACTCGGTGGACTCCCGCCAATACGGAATCGAATCTAATCGATCATGATTCGGATTCTTCCTTATCTGCTGTCTTCGCAATATAACTGCCATTCACCATCGGATCCCCTCACAGGCCCATTGTAAAACCCACCACCATAGATCCAGACCATAACTGGTATGCTTCTGTCAGCATATGTTCCTGTAGGCCTAGTCAAATTCAGATTCAGACACCTGGGCAGTCTCCACTAATACTCCAATTCGCCTGGTTGACTCAGGAGCAACAACATGAAACAAAAACAAGAAAGGCGGGGAATGCATTAAATGAGTCTTGAGATTTTTCTTCTCTCTAGACCGATATAGTTTTTGTGACTACTTAACTTCTTCAAACGGTTGAACTTTAAGAAAGCCATACCCGTTAGTGCCTCGGAGTTAGGCTTAAACTTCAAATGTCGTATGTATTCAACAAAAAGGAAATTCCAATCTTACAGGGTGTAAATCAAAGTTGCGCACGCAGTGGAATATCTTCCCATGGCTTTTCAAAACCGCTCCCAAAGATCCACCTATGCGATGATGTTGCTGTAGAATCAATAGCTGAATCAACAAGGAAATGACCAATTAGCCTGTTTGTCTCTCTCGATATGCAATACTCATGGGGGAATAAGAAAGACGAACCCATATTGGCGGCTTTGAGCCACGCGTCACCGTGTATTTTCAAATCTTTCCCCTTGCCTTGCTTCTCAAGAGGCTTGGTAATTTCTTCGCCATGTGCTATAGCCCTGAGGAGCTTCACAACGTGTCCATCGTCTCCTTGGTGAGCGTTACCAGCATGAATGACCTCATCCCAGCTTTTAGTGATTGGGTAACTTGTTATTTCGTTGAGATTGAGGGGAGGACAATGGCGGGAGGCATATAGAAGTAGGTCCATGCGTCCTATCCACTCGAGCAAGCGGACCTTTGCACGCGTGCTGATCCAGGGCCGATCCAGGATAGCAGAAAAGAAAATCGAGCAGTTCACGGCGTGTATGAGGATAAACTCATACTTGACTACATTCGGCGGGTGTTGAGAAGCAGCGGCACAGTAAACTAATGGTTGAATTAGGATTTGATTGGTATCAATAGTTAATAGTACGTACCTATAGCATTAACCATTTCGATCATCTGTTCGTTCAAAGTCTCTGCTGACACTGTGTACTGTTTGGCATAATGCTTCATCTTCTCTGGGGCGCGTTTGAAAATCCCATCTTGTATTTGACTACTATCACTGTAATGGACACTGGATAAGATCTCGTCGTCTTTACTCATCTCATGGAAGAGCTCAGTTAGAGTCTTTCCAGGCTTATTTCCAACCCCTCCTGCTGCGTCTTCAGCACTCTGAAGAAATGGTCTTATCCATCCTTCATGCACTGCGGCTTCAGCGAGGCCTTCTGCAATTATGGCGGGCTGATTGAACTCAATTCCAAAGCCGAGATGAATTATCGGATGAATTAACCCTAAAGATTTGCCGGTAAGATCTTTTCTATGTCTCTCACAACATTCAGCTAGGTGAGCTTACCTGAGAATAGTCTGCCTAATAATTGGTCTGCATGTTCATCCTCTGCGAAAACGTGTTCCCGGAGAGTCTCTTCTACACCTTTGGTGCTGATCTCTTGTTGGAAAAAAGCAAGGAAATTTGAATAATGCTCTTCCTTTCCTAAGTAGTCCTTGAAAGTCGACTTTTCGATGATAGCATGCACAACATTGTTATCCACTGGATACGCTGTTCGCTGATAGCTATTTCCTCGGTCATAAGCGTCCTGTATTTCTTTGGGTGAAGCTCCCAATGAAAACAGAGTAAGGAGGTGGTGCACTATGTGATCTGCAGATATGAAAACTCAGTTAGTGAATGTATGGCAACCAGATCTACAGGATGGAGACGGCCATACTATGAAATTTCTTTTCGTTGAAGAAGATATGATGCTCCTTCATATCCCTTTGCAAGAGTTCACTCGTGTGTTTGGCCGAGTCTTCTCTCGGATTGTGAGAGAACACACCGGCATCCGATGTAGAGAGCTGGATGTGTGTTGCAGTGGCCATATTGCATAATCGACGGCGTAGCTTCACCGTAGATAGAGGCTTATATGTCAATCTTAACCGTCGTGGCAAAATGAATATTTCCTTGCGCATGAGCGACAGGCGACATGGAATCAGTCAAATTGAGATCTGGCTCCAGGTTTGGTTCAATATCTATAACACAAAAACATGCAAGTCTCACAAATCTCCATTAATAATCAAAAGAGTCTCGCGGCACTGATCTGACAAATATATCGTTCTAGCCATTATTTTATATAGGGGGAAATGGTGTACACAGTACCTGGAACCTCTCTAAGAAGTACTTTTCCCGCAATTAGCAAAGTATGACGACGCTGTTGCCTGCCCTCCCAGCCAATGCCTGAGGCTCATTCGCTTTCTCCGGCTTCCCCGCATTTATTTTGTTTTATTTCATCTCAAATACTCGTATTTCTCGGTGTACAC
Source organism: Talaromyces marneffei (assembly GCF_009556855.1). Lineage (NCBI taxonomy): Eukaryota > Fungi > Ascomycota > Eurotiomycetes > Eurotiales > Trichocomaceae > Talaromyces > Talaromyces marneffei. Next base: position 1,541,581 of record NC_072350.1, on the reverse strand, counting down.
TTGACAATCTATTATAAATGTAACTATTCATTGACTGATTATTAATAAAAGAATAAGACCTGGTCTAGGAGGACCACGCGGAAGACCAGCCTATCGGATGGCTACAACTGGACGGAGTTAAGGGCACACGGAGATACAACAGCTTCCTAATCAGGAAACCTCATACGTCGATTGGCTGGGAATATATATACTCTGCTACATGCACCGTACGATAATGAAAGACATGTTGATTGTTTCGGTAGATCAGTTGCATCATGAAATCGAAATGTTCCGTAGAATTATGCTGTTACAGGAGCGGCATCTTCAATCTTGGAAAAGGGGGCTGCGAAGCCATACGTCTTGAACCCTTGAGAGTAGTCTTTGCCCGGTTCACGCTCTATTAAATTAAAGAAGAACAAATAATTAACAAGGATATCTAAAAGATAGAAGGTAGGGAGATATTTACCGTGATCAGGAGGGAAATTAGCACGTCGATGCACATAATACTTCTGCCTCAAATCCAACCCATCACTCTTCCCATGGAAGGTAGCATATAAACTGGCACGCGTCTTATTGCTATCATTATTTTCAGATCTATGTGCCAGATGCGAGCCGAAGATTAGCACATCACCCACTTCCAGGGGTACTGTAAGCCACTCCTGATCGATTTCCCAGGAAGGATCGATGCGACCGCCGTCAATGCACGGCACGTTCATTTTGTGGCTTCCGGGTACTATTTCGAGGCATCCGTTTTCTATGGTCGCTGGGTCAATGGCAAAGTTGGCAGTTACGTGCTCGATGCGGCCGATATGGTCGTATGCTGGGGCGTCCAGATGAGCTTGGAAGCCGTTGCCGCGAGGTTGCTTGTAGTTGATTTTGTCTTTGAAAAGGAGCATGTCCTAGCAGTCCAATACGGCATCAGTACCCGTTCTAGTCGCGACGTATAACATGTTGTTATGAGCTAGATGTGCATACCTCCCCGGCAAGCGCTTTCAAAATGCCTGCCAACACCTCTCCACAAACTAATTTCTTGAAGTCGTCATGATAGTCGACAAAATTCTTGGTGCGCATCAGCTGCCGCTCGCCTTTAATGTTAATCTCATCGTATGGCATCCATTTCCCCTTCACACGTGGCCATGATTTCACTTCTTCCGTCCACTTTGCCAACTCAACTGGGTCAACAAGTTGGTGTTCCCCGACTCGCAGGAAGAGGAACCCATCGCGGTGGTACGATTCTACCTGTAATGGAGTCAAGCTGTACATTTTTCCGTCTGTTTTCCTTTGTATTTCTTGAGAAAGACGATATTCGAAGTTGTGTTGCAGAGTCAGTGAAAAGGATGTAGATGGAATAACGAGGCCGTTTAAGAATTAATACTGCGTCAAATTTTCTTACCTTCTTCTTCCCCTTCCCTTTTCGAAAGCTCATAATCTCCAATCTACCTTTTCACCCCACCATCAACTTCATTAAGGCACGTTAGCACAGCCTGCTTTTGGTTTTCCATCACAGCTCTTCGTGCCGAATGACTCCATCAATAGAGAAATGGTCGCTCTTCATGCCTGGGACATAGTGATAGTCCTATTGCTTTGTTTTACCCCTCGTGGAACTACTGAATTCACGTCTTGGACGATGCTTTTTGTTCACACCTTCGGACTTCGCAGCCTGCACTTCGGCCCATGAACCGATGTAGATCGAGAGATTTTATCGTGGTTACTGCAGCATCCTATGGTACCCAAGAAGGCTTGGGGGGAGAGAAAACTTGTCAACGAGATATATCTATCGAGTAGAAACTTATAATCTGATTCAAGAAAGTCCACAGCTTAACAACATTGAAGTGATTTCTTCCGTCAATTCTAATAGCGTCCTTTCCATCACTAAGTAACAGCCACAATGAACATTAAAAACGTGACCGAGGCCAACATGAGCTTGCAGTCCGTTAAGTCGCACACCCGCGAAACAGTCACAACTCTCATCGGATACATGATCGCTCAAGGCAAAGCCGATTACCTCGGAGAACGCGTGACCCAGCTCGAGCATTCACTGCAATGCGCTCATCTCGCGCGGAAGGATCCATTATACAGTCAAGATGACGAGCCAGTCATTGCCGCCCTTCTCCACGACGTCGGCCGATTTATTCCAGCTGCTGAGAAGATGGGAAAGATGTACTCGGCAGACGGCGAATATCTTGGGCGGATGAGCCACGAGATTCTAGGCGAACATTATTTGCGCACGCTTGGGTTTAGTGATAAAGTCGCTCAGTTGGTGGGCGCTCATGTCATGGCTAAGCGGTATTTGACGGCCACGGACAAGGGTTATTATGATGGATTGAGTGAGACGAGTAAGAGGACTTTGAACTACCAGGTAGGTGACGAACATTGCTTGTGCGGATTTTGAATAGCTTTGGACTGATCATTGAGTATCCAGGGAGGTATTTTCAATGAATCCCAGGTAAAAGAGGCGCATAAAGACCCATTGCTGCAAGCAAAGCTTGCCGTTAGAAGGTGGGATGATCTAGCAAAGGTGCCGAACATCGAGGTGCCTGATTTGGCGGAATATGAAGAGACCATCTACGACTGTTTATTAGGTAGGTTTTCAGATTACCGGAGATATCAGAGATAATATACCCGAGCATCCATATGACTGACAAGCATAGAATCACGGACCAGATTTACTCTGTACTCCAGACAATACAACCTGCCCATACAACCGGCGGTGGTGATTTGAATCGACGGATTCGATCCGGAGTACCTCGAGTCGGGCATTCAATCAGGAACGCTGCCAACGTTCAATTCCTTCGTTGAGAATGGTTTTCATGCAACGGCAAAGAGCTGTATGCCATCATTCACCAATCCCAACAACGTGTCGATTATCACTGGCGCGCCACCGTCTGTTCACGGAATCGCCGGCAACTTTTTACTTGACAGAGAAACGGGCAAGGAAATCATGATCATGGACGGTAGCCTTTTGAGAGGTTCCACAATCCTTGAACAAATGTCTTGTCGTGGTGTAAGAGTGGCTGCGGTCACGGCCAAGGACAAACTTCGCAAGATATTGGCCCATGGCCTCAAAGACGCAATCTGCTTCTCCGCAGAGCGGGCTGGCGAATGCACACTTGAAGAGAATGGGATCGAAAACGTTGAAAAATGGATTGGTAGGGCAGCATCGAGTCGTTACTCTGGAGACTTGTCCTTGTTTGTGCTTGATGCTGGAATCAAGCTTCTAGAAGAGGGGAAATCCGACTTCTTATACCTCACTCTTTCTGATTACATTCAGCACAAATATCCGCCAGAAAGCAAAGAAGCCAATGAGTTCATGGCTGCGATTGATACTCGCTTACAATAATTGGCTTCCTTAGCACGTGTTATCGGTGTTACAGGCGACCACAGCATGAGCCAGAAGTCAAATGCCGATGGGGAGCCCAAAGTCCTCTTCCTGGAGGATAAACTGCACGAAGAATTTGGAGCTGGATCGGCTCGCGTAATCTGCCCAATAACGGACCCATTTGTCCGCCATCACGGTGCTTTGGGGTCGTTTGTTCGATTGTATCTCAAGGATCTGACAAATATTGACTCCGTGCTGGCATATTGCAAATCGCTTCCCGAAGTTGAAATTGAAGTAAGCGGGAAGGACGCGGCAGAGAAACATTGTGGTCATATCCAAGCCTAATGCGGTGATTGGCTCGAGAAAGTTAGAGCATGATCTGTCCAAAGTGAAAGATCATCCTCTCCGATCACACGGCGGGTTAAGCGAGCAAGCCATTCCCCTCATCATGCACAAGCGCACCAGCAACGCAGCCAAAGCAGTTGCTGCAGCAAAACAATGGAGGAATTATGACATTTTTGAGCTCGTGCTGAACGGGTCAAGGTGATAGGCATCAAGGTGATAGGCACTAAAAGGGGTACCAGGATCTCATGGATTGTAATGAGTAGGATGTGCGCCAGTCGCAACGGGGTAATGAAACACCCAGTCGTCTACGTTAGGAACACTAGTTAGGAAATCAAAGTTTGTGATGCTTTCCATCCAGGCCATTTCCGTAGGCGAGTGCTCAAGTGTAGCAGGTAGCTGTTGCATGGGCTCCTGGGTAATGCGAGACTGTTCTTGACATTTCCACAGCAACTTCTGAAGACCTTCCGCGATGGCAACCAAAAGATGTTGTGGATGCATATAGTGTGTGATCTCGTTCAGCGCAGCGACGGTGTGACTTACTAAGAACAATATCTTGTCGGTGTCAATGCGTATAGTGTCCGTGTACTTGGTGGCTACCTTCAATAGGAACACAACGGCGAATGCGATCATCGTGTCAAAGTACAAGGGTAACCCGTGTAGAAAAGATCGCCTCTCATCATCAGAAACAATGACGTTGAGAATTGACATGGCAGATAAAACCCCCATATTTGCGATTTCTTCTAGTTCAGGGGGTAGAGACTGGCTCCTTTCCTGCACCGTTGAGACTCCACGAAAGGCATGCGAACAGAGGTAGAGCTTTGCAAAGTTCCAGTGCATTCCAACTCCTTTCTGCGGATAATTTCCAACATTCCTGTGGGGTCGAAACGTTTCATTCCAGTCCGCGTACCAGATGTCAAGTTCAATGGAATAACGCCGGAGTTGTGGAAGGCATTGAAGTGGTATGGGAGTCTCCACATCGACGCCACATGTCAAACACATGGCCGGTAATAGCCCATGCTTTTACCTGGCTTATTAATCGTGTATCGTGCTCAGTTGCGTGCTCCGTTTCCAGAAAATGGCCAGCAGAGTCGACAATCAACTTCTCGCGAGACATTGAAGGTCTGCTGTAGGCAACCGAAAAGTGGTGGGCGCACACGTAGACTAGATAATATAAACGAGCTTGGAGATATCCTTCACGATCACCCTTTAGAGCTCGATATATACCATGGTGAAGCTTGAGGTCAGAAGCAATTCTCACGGCTGCGCCAATTAGCATTTGTAGTAAAGACCGATAATAAAAAAAGGACTTACCAGTTCCAATCAGCGCCCAGGACAACTCGTGAAGCCAGAACGCTCCGATACACAGACCCCGGACATCATCTACATTTGAAGTAGTGGATAAAGTAATTGCTGTTGCTAAGGATTTATATTCACGATAGCAGATATCGTACAAATGGCCTAGAGACGGGGCGTGCAGCGCTCCAACGGTGCAGACGGCAGCCGTGAGAAGTGGCGATCGTTTGCGAATAGCGTCGAGGCTGGTGAGATCTCCGAGTATTTTATATAGAAAATGATCAAGGCGTAGGTGATAGATATCAAATAGGGAGAGAGCTTGTCCCAGTGATAAGACTCCAACTGATTAATCAAATCCAGATACCGCGAAGCTGGCATATTGCCCGATGAAGCTGTTGTTCGTAGCTCCGATACACATGAGGCAGGAATTGATGCGGGGCCGCCTTGAGAATCCATCACAACCTGCCATCTCGGAGGTGGGTGTTGTGATGATGTCGAACTCGTGGTGGACGCATCGTTTAACAGTTGCGGCTGGCGCTGGCGGGGGGGATGAGCTTGCCCTTGGTGTTGGAGCTCCGCCACATCAATTCTAGAAACGACCTGATCCATCGATTCTTCCAAACGTTGGATCTTCTGGGACATGACTTCCTTCCATCTGCCAACATATTCAGTGTTCATAGCCTCACCGCGGGAACTGGTGGGGTTTTCCTTACGTTACATCGTCCTCCAGTAGGATCTGCAAACTCCGGTTGACAGTGCAAGACAGCCCTCTCTTCTTGCATCTGGAACACGGTACTTCGCCGTCTTTCATATGACATTTAACCTTTTGTTTCCTGCATGCTACACACGCAGTAATCTTTCGGGATATATCTGGAAGTTTTCTGTCGCCGAAGGACTCGCGGAAGGCGCGAACCACCGGCGGGGGTGATGGAAACGGGTCGCCCATGATGCGGCTATTCACACTCAGGGCTCTCTAAGGTTGTTCTTCTTTCTCTGTTCCCTCCTTTGTTTTATTGAATTTCTGGTGTCTGGTTGCCAATTGCTGTGTCCAGTTCCACCACGGCAGCAACAAAAATATCATTCATGTCCATAGTTCACTACCAAGAACATTCCATATAGTTAATCAAGAGCTCGATTATCCAATCAAATCACAATGACAGTAGCTGTACACACAGGGACTTCGTGCCGACGTGAGGGGACTAAGGCCCTGAACCCCAGCTGCCGCGGGGAGCACGTGGGGGCCGAACGTCTTTCAAATCGTTTGACAGAAGTTAGGGCTAGCCGAGCCAGGCCCTAAGTCGACATCTCACCCACGTGCTGAACAGCTTTGTTCAACCACCACAGTACTTCTCTCCGACTGTGATTGCCGCGTTATCTTGTATGGAGAGCGATGGATATCTCAACCTGACCATCGGTCTTAGTACGTCTTGTCTGAATACGAAAGGAAGAACTTATTCTGTACTGACTAGTTCCTGCAGTTGTTCCAATCCTCGGATACCTTTACTTTCCAGGGGGCGCCGTGTCTACAGTCGATGGCGACGTAATCAAAGCTTGGGCATGATCGTGGGTCAAATTGCATTTGGCGCGCTGGCTGATACATGGGGTCGGCATACCATCTATGGCAAGGAACTGATGCTGACATTGTTTGGAACATTGATGGTCATCTTGCTGCCTTGGAAGAACTTTTCAGCCTCCGCCGTTACGACATGGGTATCAGTCTTTCGCGTCATCACAGGAATCGGAATTGGAGCTGGTGGGTGGCACGACCTCGTTAATGCTTGCTACTGATACTAAATTTTTATTTTATTCTTAGACTATCCACTATCTTCGTCCCTCGCAGCTGAAAAGAATCCATTCGGCACTCGTGCCAAACAAGTCTTGATGGTATTCTCAAACATCGGCCTGGGAAGTTTCACATCGGGCATTGTTTTCCTCATTCTGCTTAAAGCTTTTGAAGGCTCCGTCGCAGAAAATCAAAAGCACCCACTACTCCTATAGGCTCAGTTGATGTCGATCGGAGACAATCCCGAACCGAGATGAGGTCGGCTGCTACTAAAATCGGTCCGGGTTCACGAAAACACTTACTACGTATAATACCCCCAGAACGGCTCTGATGCTCACTGCGGCAGCTTCAAGTCCATTATACTCCGTAGCAGTCGACTTTACCAGCGCACGACGCGTAGAGCTCGAGGTCGCGCAGAAAGCGTGCCACCTTCCTAAAAAGGGAATATCCAGCCCAACAAGCCGAAAGCGGATAGTGCGGGATCAGCAAAGCGACGATGTCATAGGTGGAGAATCGCTGCGTGGGATATCCCACCAACCGTGGCGTGTCTTGTTTATACGTACAATAAAAAATAAATACAATATACTTCAGAGTAATAGATGCGACAATCAGATGATGGTCCCGTATAGCTTCAAAATTGCTACTTCGATGCTTGGCCAAGACTCACGGCTAATATAGATACGTACGTAGTTCTTGTAGCCAGAAAAGATGCAAAGCACGCGATGGAGCGATGGCATCATACATGTACCGCTACCTCGGACGATGTCCGACCGATCTCGCTGCCATATTTAGAGCGGGGCAGGACAGTACATGGCCCATGCTGAATGACGGAAGAAAAGGAACCGACTACGAATACCTGCATAGCGGTAGTTAGTGGTTACGTACTCCGTGGTAGTGCTCACATAGAAACGAGTACCGGTACCTGGCTGATCAACAATTGTTCCTCCTGTCTTGGCCAGGGTGGGTAGGGAAACCCCCCCACAGCGTGTGTAAATAAATTGTCACCATGTTCCCGTGTGTTGTCGTAGTTTTATCCTTTACCGATTTCCCCTCTGTTCCTCTTTCTTGATTCCATTCTTCAATCTACCAAATAACCATAAAAAATGTCTCTTGGAAAGACCGCTACACTCAGCACCGGTGCCACCATTCCGTAAGTCACTATTGAGGTTTATATAACTAAACACGCGCATTACTGACACATGCTAGTCTGCGAGGATATGGTACTTGGCAGGCGGAGCCCGGCCAGGTCGGTGAGGGTGTCTACCTTGCATTGAAGGCCGGTTACCGTCATCTCGTGAGTTCAAGTTATCTCGTCTTTAGCATTGGCGCATTACTAATTGTTTGCGCTTCTCCAGGATCTTGCTAAAATGTAGGCGACACAACGGACAGCCGAATTCGTGATTACACTAACACGATAATCAGCTACCAAAACCAAAAAGAGGTCGGCGAGGGTATGCGCAAAGCATTCCAGGAGTTTGGCATCAAGCGTGAGGATGTTTTCATTGTAAGACCGCCAATGAGTTTCCAAAACAAAAAAAAAAAATTGCAGCCTATATACTAACCAGTCGATTCAACCCGACAGACCTCCAAATTGTGGAACAGGTCCGTGCAAGATTCACCTATCATCACGACAACAAGAAATCGCTGACATGACCACAACAGCCAATTCCACCCCGATGTTGTTGAAGCCGCTTTGGACGACACCCTCCAGGAACTCGGCTTGGAGTACCTGGATGTATGCCTACCCACAATTCAGCTCGTACAGAAATAACATACTAATGAAGCCCTCTTAGCTCTACCTCATCCACTGGCCAGTCGCCTTCAAGTCAAACAAACAGATCAACAACCTCTTCCCTCTGCAAGCTGGAAATGAAAAGCTGATTGACATTGACGACGATATTTCCATTATTGACACCTGGACAGGTATGTTCTTGGTCAGTATTGGACAAAAGAATACCAGCTAATTTAGCACACAATAGCGGTAACCAAGTTGCCCAAGAGCAAGGCCCGAGCTGTTGGTGTTTCCAACTACAGCATTGAACACGTGAGTATAATCAATCTTAGTCTCAGTATTCTTAGCTAATATAGGTCGCTCACTTCAGATTGAAGCCATTATCAAGGCCACCGGTGTTACCCCTGCCGTGCTCCAGATTGAGCGTCACCCATACCTCCCCAACCCGCCTTTGATTGAATATGCCAAGTCGAAGGGAATTCATGTCACCGCCTACTCGGTATGAAATGTCCCGATCATCGATTTGGGTTGTCCACAAAAGCTTATTTTTTTTTTAATTACCTAGGGTTTCGGAAATAACTCCATTGGCTGGCCTCTTATCATCACTCGACCAGAGGTCAAGTCAGTTGCAGAGAGAGCTTCCAAGCGTACCGGCACAACCATCACTCCTGCTCAAGTCCTGTAAGTTACTTCGTCCCATGTCGCATTTGCTTGAGATGAATCTTACTTACATTTCCATGCAGGCTTGCCTGGGCCCAAGTCGGCGGCCACAGTGTCATCCCCAAATCAGTCACTGCCTCCCGGATTGTCGAGAACTTTACCGACGTCGAGCTCTCTGCCGACGAGATTGCTGAGATTGACGCTCTCGGAAAGGAGAACAAGCGCTTCAACGTCCCCGGTATCATTAACGACCCTCTGTGGCCCATCAATATCTTCCACACCGAGGAGGAGGATGCACACACTGACTACCATCAGGTTATTGTCTCCAAGTGATCCGATCATATATAGCTTGACGTAGGAGTCGTATATAAGTTAAAAATCCATTCATTGGGTTGTCGCGGACAAATCTATCTAGCATATCTTATCTCTCTAAGAATTCAGCGACCTGTTTACTGCATAGGTACCTAGGTAATGTTGTGATAAGTTCTTTTCATTGATATTTCCTGGTATACAATTTATCCACAGCTGCGGCAAAAGAAAAAAAAATCGTGACGGAGAACACCACCAAACGCCTTACCTGTATATATAAGATGGACATCAAATTCATTAAATATCACCATCCAATAGGCACATTCTATATGTTTATAATAAAAAGAAGGGTTGTTGGTAGGCTATTAGAAGAAAGTCGAGACAAGAGCTATCACCGCCCCCTCGGCCCCATATCCATCATAGCCTCCTTCCTCTTCTGCTGATCGCGTGCAATCTTCTTGAACAAAGGATGATGCTGCGTCTTCTCCTTGAGCTGCTTGTTTCGCGACTTGTTGTATTCCACGTACGCCATGTCTTCGCCACCAGCAAGACCGCTGAGTGTCGCTGCGCTGCGTTTCGCGATTGCCTTTTTCGCTCCTGCCCGGCCGCCGCGTTGGCCGCCCGAACGCTCAGCGAAGAGGTCGTCGACTACGTTCTCGACTTCAGCGGAGGTCTCGTTTTGGAGCATGACTTCTTGCAAGAGTTCGCGGCGCTCGGAAGGGGTGGCGTATGCAAGACCCTCGAGGTTTTCGATGCCTTGGAGGTGGGTGATTACTTTGAAGGCGTAGCCTTGGTCGACAAGGAAGGCCTGTCGTTTGGAAGAGTAGTACATCTCGTCTGTGTCTTTGGAGACGAGGGAATAGAAAAAGGCGTTGAAACCTTCGTCGTTACGACGTTTGGCTCGAAGGATACGGCCTAGCCGCTGTGCTTCTTGACGACGAGAACCATAGTGCGACGAGATTTGAATCAGGCAGGTGGCTTCGGGAAGATCGAGGGACGTATCACCAATTTTGGAGAGGAAAATGGTATTCACTTGTTCGTTGTGTTGAAAGTTCTCCAAGATGCGCATACGCTCGTTTTGCGGAGTTCCGCCGTAGATATAAGCTTTGCCTAGTTTGAGAGCATATCGCTGCAAAGCATAGACGTTGTCGGAGAAGACGATGATTTTATCACCGCGTTTCTCGTGGTAGTCAATCAAGAACTGACAAGCCTGAAACTTTCGTGGGTTCATGATATACAAGAGGGCTGCTTTACGCGAACTCTCCCGCATGTACTCCGAATAAAACTCAGTGGTCATTGGGCACCACACTTCGGCACACTGAACCTTGGCGATATGGCCCTGCTCAGCCAACTCCATCCAGTTTGCCTCGTAGAGCTTGGGGCCGATCAAGAAGTTCAAATCTTTAATCTTGTCATCCTCTCGAAGAAGGGTCGCGGTCAATCCTAGTTTGGCCTGACATGCAATACTGGACGTGACTTTTCGGAACATCGATGCCGGTACAACGTGCACTTCGTCAAGAATCATCAAACCCCACTCTCGTTGGGTAAGCCAGTCCATCATCTTTTGCGCATCATGTGATCGGGCTCTTGTTTGGGAAACCATGGAATATGTCGACACAATAATACCGGTTGACCGCTTGAACTTCTCTTTATTGTCCGACGTAAAGATGGCAATATCACCAGGGTCGATATTTGACCACCGTATAAACTCGTTCCGCCACTGGACGACAGACATGGAGCTGGTGCATAACACAATGACACCTTTCTTGATGGTACACGCCGCGGTGATACCGACAAGCGTCTTGCCAGCACCACAAGGCAGAACGATAATACCACTCTTGGCTCGACCATTACCGAACATTTTACTCAGGCTTTTTTCTTGATAGCTTCGAATCTGAGCATTTGGCTTCAAGTCAATGTCCAACGTAGGATTGTCCCTGTCATTCCGGAAGTCGTACTCTTCAAGAGCTGGGCATCCCATCGCCTGGCATCGCGCTTTGACCGACTCGACATCATCGTTGGGTATCTGAAAACTGTGAACCTGTGCATCATCCTCGTCGTCGTCCTCGTCACGAATAGTAGCCAAAAAGTCATCCTCTTTATTGGTGGTGTTCACTCCATTAGCCCCATTTGCTTCGCCGGAACCTTGATTTGCTTGTGCAACACCAGCCGCATCTTTAGTACCGGGGATGACCAGGCCTGCCATCTTTGGTGCCGCCTGCTGGATAATGCCTTCTGATCCCTGGACTCGCTTTGTTCCAATAACGTCGTCTTGGAGCAGCATTTGCAGCATCGCGGGGTCTGTGCTTTCCACATAATATTTGTTGTTGTTAAGGACGAGCTTGATTTTTCCATAAGACTTTGTAAAATCAACGATAAATGATCGGATCGCATCCGGGATTGGTGTCTTGGATAGTCTGTCCAAAAAATGAATGATATCCTTTGGCTCCAGACCAACTGACACCGCCGCATATAGACTATTACCGGTCAGTCGGTACTCATGTAAATGCACTGGTCGAGACAGCGGTTCTGCAATGGTCGTCAAGAAATCAGCCGCCTGTGACGCAAGAGGTGAAAAACTCTCCAACGTAATCGTGCCTTTAAGAGGCTCGATCCACAGCGGTCGGTTGGCATGATCCGGTTTCAGCGGCAACGATGAAAAATCCTTGTATCCATAATGGGGGTCACTCCTGTCTGACACAGCTTTCTTATCCCTGCTGAAGGCTTCGAGCGAGAACTTTTCGACTAGTTGTGCTGTCCGTTCCTCCTTTTCATCATACTCTGAGTACTCATCGCTGCTATCGAAACTCTGCGGTGTATCGGGCACGGGAGTCGCTCTTTTTGACGCTCGCGCAGAGGAGGTATCGGTTGCTTTGCGTTTTGGGGCCATGGTCGCTGATTGATTGTGGCCGAGAAACGAATGTGAAGATGTGTGTACCGTACGTATCCTGGCGTAGCGACAGGCGCTCTCAAGCCATAAAACGATGGCCTTTAACGACAGCAGTCGGATCCCAGCATGTCCTAGATGCAGATGTGAGCTACCAGGACGATCGCGATGTGAGATGAGGGACGAGGAAGAGAAGTGATGAATAAGAAGTTATTGGTGAAGTAGGCTGAAGCGGTCTTGGCAGTCACTTGCTTGGTAAGCTACCAACCAATCAGAGGTTAGTAGTCCTTGAAAGATTCCGGGACCGACTCTACGACGTAATCCCGAACGACTATTTAGGGCTAGTCGGCTGCAGCTAGACTAAGAGCCGGTTGGCCGTCCGAGCCGCCAGAACTTATTCACTCTCCTCGTTGTCATTTTTTTTTTCAATCGAGTTCAGGACATTGCTGCGAGAGAAGATGAATACGGTAAGCTTGTCACTTCCTTCAATTGTATCATGGGAAGAATAAATGGAAGCTGATACCTCTCTCAGATAAAATCTACCTGGTGAGCCGAGAAAACTCCGTCCTATGTCCAGCTTTGACTGATCGAAGCGATTGCACTCGACAGGTACGGATGGGGCGTGCTTTGCGTCGGTTAGTGACTCCCTCATGCAAAATCGACTCATGGAACAATTGTTCTAACCCTTAATATTCATCCAGCCGGCGGAGGTGCCTACTACTTCGCCAAAAAGTCCGTCAACGCCGACCGCGCAGCCCGCTATGAAGCCGATATGAGGCGCAAGACCCAACTAGCCGCAATCGAAGCTGAGGATCGTCGACGTGCCGCTGCATCTGGTCCGCCGCAGGAAACTCGGAAACCTACAGATGACCCGTCCTTGCAACGCGCGAACGCCGGTGCGGTCTCATATAACGCGAGAGATGATGTAGCTTCGCCTAGCAGAGAAGCTGGCCAGGACCCGGCACCAACGAGACATGAACCGGAGACCGATGAGCAGGGATTGCGTGAGAAATCGAAATATGAAGCGACACAGACGTTTCGACCGCCTCGAGGAAATCGGTTTAGTTGAGCTGGGCTGACTTGGTTCTCGTGTGTATGGTTGTATTATATATAGATTGGAGAGAAAATCTTGAGGCTCTGGTAACGGCAGCTAGCTTAATTTGGTCATACGGAGTCATTGTACTTGCCTACATAGGTTTCAACCCAGTGGATAACCAATGGCTGCCCACATGCATTTTTCGTGACGAGGTCATTGGATTGCTCTAAAGGGGTGGTTCAAAGATTGAATTATGTTAATTTCTGAACTAACTATTCATATGCAAACTCAAAATACAATATAGCATGCCCATGCCCATGCCAAACGCCAGATCCGCGCCCTAGAATAACCCCCCCCCCCCTCCCTGATATGCAAATGTTGAATGCTGTGAGCTATATATCTTGTCGATATGTTGAAACAAAAATAAAAGCAATACCATGAGCGATAGGTGCATACTCGTTGGTAACGATTTCATTGCACCTGTTCCCATTGATGGGGATAAAGCTCTTGGTGCCGTGACGCCGTGATTCTGCTGGTAGTCTGTCCCTGTCGTAAATCAAGACAGACGGGTATTTTATGGTATAATGAAAGTGAAAGATCGGGTATAATGTCGTAACGTAGTTGCAAAATTAGGTGAATGATGTCGAGTTGGTCTACCGTGCATGGAAGCAAAGTGGTGGAAGGGACCGTTCCCTGGGAGTATGTCAGATATCCTTCCTGATAAGAATGATCGGAGGGTAATCCGAACTACAGAGGCGGGCTCACTTATGGGAATGAGGATAGCCGGTGTTCTTCTCTCGAGAGCTTTCTAATGCCGGCGGAACAAAAGGCAAAACGACCATAGAAACCAGACATGACGAGGCGACAAAGCGGGATGTGCGAGTATCAGGGCGAGGACGGTGGGCGGAGAAATGGCGCACTGAACTGCGGAGTCCTGAGGCTGTAGTTGAGATAGCCATGTTGGAGATTCGAGAGAGTGGTTGGTGATACACGAGGCTGACCAACTAACTTATTGGTTGTTTTGTTGGGTTATGGTTATAGTTTCGAGACACTTGTGATCAGGTAGAGACTGTCGCAGGACGGATTAACTGAAAAATTAAGAATGCAAAGAGCCATGAGCAGACACAGCCCAATATAACTAAATAGTACAGAGTAAAGCCAGGCAGGCACCTTTGGCCATAGTGGAACTCCCACCTCTGCCGCTCTGCGGGACCGAACCTCCGCAGGCAATGGCGCCCAATCAGAGCTCGCCTATTATTAATTCCTGGCCGGCCGACTGCCGCTTCAGCCTTGTCTCATCTTCATTTGCCTCACGTGCAGCACGTCTTTTCCCTGCTGGATCTGGATTATGGAACGCTGAATAAGAACCTTGTGGCCGCCTGACTCATAAGTTACTTGTCTCATACTTGCGAACCTTCACTATACTCTGTAAACCCCTCCCAGTTCTGCTCACTTTTCTGCCCAAGCGGATATCACCGACACATGCTCATCAAGCCTGAAAGGCTCCTCCTATCGATAACGCGGCCTCCCTAGCGCGTGTGGGGAAGCTGGCGGTCTTCTTGCCGAAGTGTTCGGCCCCGAAACCCACAATGGAATACTTGGCACGTGAGGTGATCGGAAGAGTCTTTTCCCAAGCACCTCATCTTGCGTCAAATTATTCGCATATGCCGATCAAATGCACACTGAATCATGTTCAAGTACTCGTTACAGAGACATAAGCAGACGAGTCATTCGTTTTGTGGGCCAGAAATAGAACAAACGGTGTGCAACATGGACGTCTATTGGTACATCTACGACCAACCCGTCTTTAACCGTCACCACGCCATCTCCCTCCACAGCCGGTGAGCCCCATCTAGGGCAGTCTTGATCATGATCATGTGTGGGAATCGTGGGTGATTCATAAGGTGATTCTTACTGCGTGATTAAGTAAGTACGTCTTTTTAAATTGGTGGGCTTCCAATGCCACGCCAGAGAAAGACAAGCATGGGAGGTATCATTTATGATAGCTTTGCAAAAACCACCTGTCTAAAAATGTAGATTCAGGCTTGACCAGTGCATAGACTGCCAAGGCTTCGGGCGGGAAATGTATGTGGGTACATGAAATATTGTAAACAGAATCTGCACTGATGCTACACCGTGGTGCTTGTAGCATGTTGAAGGTCATAACTCCCGATATTGCCAATCTTACAGCCAGAAAACCAGGGATGCTGTAACGCCTCGCGTGCTGTAATACGCTTCCGTGGGTCTAGATTGGTCATTCCTCGAATAAGATCCTTGAAGTTATCATCGGTGACAGTTGGCCAATCTGAAAATGGTCTATATGAATGGTAGTCCGCAGCTCGATCATCCCAGAGCATACCTAGAACTTGGGAGTTCACTTCCTCGTCACTAACATGCGTAATTAGTCCATTTAACCCTTCTCTATCCCCCCAAAAAGAAACTTGACGCCGGAGGCGGACAATATGAGGAAACACGCCCTGGGCTTCAAAGTCGCTTAGGCCTTCTTCTGCTCCAAAGACGACCTGGCCGAGCATAGCATAGATACACTAGTACGTTTTGACTGATTAGCTTTGGTTGCACCTTACTTCAACAAAAAAAAAAAAAAAAAAAAAAAAAAAAAAAAAAAAAAAGAAAAAAGAAAAGAAAGAAAGAAAGAAAAACACATACCACAGCAGCGAACAAAAAGATATCGGACGGTTTATTGAGCTCTCCCTTAAAATGGGCCTCTGGGCTGCGCCAGCTATCATTGCCAGCCAGCATTCCTTTAATACACCTTCCTTTCGGAAGGTAATCTGCATTCTCGAGATCTATGATCTAGACGTGCTCAACTATCGTCTCGGACCCGGTGCCGCGATAGTTGACCATAATATTATCGGGTTTGATGTCTAGATTGGTGTGTGAGTAAATCTCAATGCTACGTTGTCAGACCAGAAAGCGACCACCCACCCAAGTGAACGATATCATGGCTATGCAACTCAGCAATACCACGTAGACTCGCTTTCAGAATTTGCTTCCTAGCCTTTGTCGATATTTGATTCTTGACAAGGGCTAGTAAGTCATCATCCATGTATTTATACACAAATATTCATTAATCAGAAATCGTGTCACATGACAACCGTAAAAGGGACTTCTATGAAGGCGTGGCAATATATCCTGATTGAAACTCGAGTAAATGGCAGTAGGAATGGCTTTCAAAATATATTTATCCTGTCCAGAAGTAGGTGTCTGTGAATACACGCAGCCACGTTGTGCTGAAGTCACAGAAGACACGAGCACTCACGTTGCGAGCCAAACCGGCCAAGATGTGGTCTTTCTTGCATCAGCGTCTTCCGGCAGCCCCTACCCATTCGCTTGGTAACGGAGACATTCTATGATATTGGTTTTGCCAGAACGCTTTTTGCTAAAGACGAAGGTCGACCAGTGTGCAGCACCAACAAATAGTTGCTATGGTTTTACTTTAGTACCTCGCGGGAGGCAACAGGCTACTATCACCCATACGGAATGCACAGAGCCATCAAAACTGCTCTCTCATAAAACAGTGCTAGATAAGCCAGCAAGCACTCGCAAATCAAGTTATGGATCTGTAGCCTGATGTTGTTGTACAGAGTAAACAGGAACATTTGGACAATCGCCAAGACTTCAGTCAGGTGATTTGTCCCCACAGTGGAAGACCAGCGGCCCAGAGCTTAACGCTTAGCTATCGCCAGCTAGTTGGTTTAATAGTTAACTTTGCCTATTGCAAAGGTTTTGTCATATCAAGACGGCGACAATGGCCGTTCATCAGCTCGCCATCGCAAAGGCGTCCTTTTCTGCATCCCTCTTACGGCCCGATCCCACATCTTTGTCGCGCGACGACATCACCACATTCCACGCTCTAGTTGACAACGCTTTATCGCATTGCTCGCGCATCAACGTCCAGGTCTGACCCGTTATGTCCTTTGGTAGCTGAGGTCGAGACGTGATATACTAAATGTTGCCTATAATGGTGAAATAGACTTGCAAGGAATGGTTGCTTCGTCATGTTGTCCCCTCCTCAAACAGAGTCGGTGTGCTGGGGAAATACCTAGTCGCTTTGTCAACGTCGTACGAGTTGGCATCCTCTAAGGATCAGCCTGTGTCTTCGAAAGCCGCCAATACAAAGCCGTCTGGGAAACGGAAGCGATTACATATTCTCTATTTGTTGAATGATGTGTTGCATCACACGAAATACCATTTGAATGAAGGGGTTGGCGCGTTTGCCAGCTTCAGCAGCTCGTTACAGCCGTATATCGTTGAGCTTGTTGGTCTTGCCGCGTTATATGATCGACAGAAAAATCCTAAACATCACCGACGCTTAAACCAGCTGTTAGATGCCTGGCATAGCCATGGATACTATGCCACCGAGTACGTCAACAAGCTGCGAGAGTTGGTCAAAAATGCAGACTCGGTTGATGCGATCAAGGCAGCTGTTGGTCTATCGGAAGGCACGACAGACATTCAGCCTACCGGATCCAAGAGGGACGCGCCGTATATAATGCCAGCGAGCCACGGTGATGCATCCACGCCGTTTTATGATTTACCAGCCGGAAATTTCGTTCCCCATATAATCCCGGACTCAACTACTCCGATACGGCCAGATATTGTCAAGCCACTTCAATTCTTGGCTGGTCCAGCTGATCAAAAACTCGTCGGCGTGCTGAAGAAGTTTTTCCAAGATGTGGATCATATATACGGATCGATCGAATCCGCTCTCCCAGAAAACGCGTCATTAGATGTGGACGAGCTTGGTCAGACCGTTCTCCGTGATGACAAAACTGGGGATATAATTGACGCTGATACTTATTACGGATGGTCGCGAGAGTTCTGTCAACAAATGAAAAAGAGGAAGACGAAAGGAACTTCTCGGCGCAGTCGCAGTAATAGCTCTGGCGCGGACGAGCGTTATCGAAAACGCCGCTATAGCGACAGCGTTAGCCGTGACGACTCTCGCTCACGTTCGCGTAATCCTGATCGCCGACGGTATTCCAGGTCGCCTTCAAGTGACGATTCACGCGAAGTTTCTCGACCACGCCTTGGCGCGCAGCCACGATCACGGTCAAACTCATACTCACCCCGGCCGGCATCTCCACGGCCTTATCCTGCCTTTCAGCAAAACAATCAACTGCCCCCACCACCACCACCTCCTCCCAATGTCTCAAACCCTCCATATGCATATAGTGGCGCCGCATCATTTCCACCCCAGTTCGCAACCAATGTTCCCCCTGCGCCTCCGATGAATTACAGTAAC
The DNA here is from genome assembly GCF_009556855.1 of Talaromyces marneffei. Taxonomy (NCBI): domain Eukaryota; kingdom Fungi; phylum Ascomycota; class Eurotiomycetes; order Eurotiales; family Trichocomaceae; genus Talaromyces; species Talaromyces marneffei. Next base: position 1,522,972 of record NC_072350.1, on the reverse strand, counting down.
GCGTGGCCTGCGCACGGGTTACCTGCACCTGGGTATCCAGTGGGCGGCCAACATACGGTACCTCCTGGAATCGCAAATTTCCCTCAGCAATATCAGCCGCCGGCAAATCAACCGGCTCAGTATGGTCAACCACCGCCATATCCAATGCCACAGATGCCCATGGGGGCTTTTCCGCCGCCGTGGCAAGGAGGGTACCAGGGTGGCCATCAAGGTAGTCATCAAGGAGGTTATAATCAAGGTGGAAATAGGTAGCATATAGTATTGTACAATAATCTTTGCCGATAGAAGTGGCAGCCATTGAAATATGCAAGATAAATACTACAATTTGGGGTACGCACACCATCGATTCGGGGTATCAATAAGTGTCGTGAGAATTAGATTGTCCCAAGAAAGTACATGCACAAAATCTTCAAAATAATAATAATAATAATAATAATAATTCATAAATGCATCAGCCCCAACTTCAGGTAGAGACCTCCTATATAGATCGATCCTAGCCCCAACCCGAGTACATATACTCTGTACAGAACATCCATGAAATTAGTTGCGTTGGAGGGCATTATTATAATTCCTATGTGAGCCTAGAATTATTTTTTATCACAATTAGGTATTTCCTCGTTCCATTCTGTACACAACACTTTAAGACAAACACAAAATGCTCAGTATCAACTCCAATCATGCAAACCCTAATTCACCCCTCTTTTTGATTATTTAATCTCAGAAAATTGGCACACAGCCCACAAATACTTCGTCCAAGGTTGACTGCAGAGAAGACCGACAAGTTAGCTTGGTTCAATTTGTAAAAAACCAAATAAAAAAAGGAGAAGGACTTACAAGAGCATTATTTTCACAACAACTTACGACATCCCAACACATCCCACCATCCCCGACGATAATATCTTCATCGTCAATGTCATTACAGCCATATCCGACTGCTGTATCGAATGTAAGGTAGCCCAGGTCTAATCCTAATAGCCCGTCCACAAGGCCGACGAGGCCATCTAGATTGTTATGCACAGCAGAACAACACTTGCGGGCTGTTCCGGCCCCGCACACCGATGCCCCCCCTGTCGTCGCAGTAGATGCAGTTGATTGTTTGGTTGCATCTGTCTTTGTGCCTTCTGTATGAGCGTTGGACTTGGTAGAATCCGTTTTTGACGTCTTGGCGGTGCCGACTTTGCCAGTTAATTGGTTTAGGCCCATACCAAGCAACCCGAGAAGTTCGGCAGCACCATCATGAACGTTGTTCATAGCTGGCGAAGTGGGAGTAACGATTGATTGCACAGATGTTCCCTCTGACACAGTGACAGTAAATGACTTTGTCGGCAAAGCAACCACGACAGACGACACCGATGTGGTTGATGCCGATGACGGTTTTAATGTTTGCGTAGTAGATGAGGTCTTTGATGCAGAGGTTGTCATCTTTGATGATGATGTAGATGTTATTTTTGCCTTTGAAGTCGTCTTTGACGTCGACGACGACGATGCTGTAGAAGCTGATTTCATATCAACTGGTTTCCTAGTCCCATCTGGCAATGGCATACCAGGCGGCAGTTGAAACTGCATATTACTCGGCATCGGCGACATAGCCGGCGTCGGGGTCACAGTAATGGTTTGAACACTCTCCACTGTAACGGGAGGGATTTCCGCCGGCAACGTAGTTGCGAACATTGGGTCATTCGCATGCTGTTGCTCATAATACTCGACCTCGCCTGCTCGACCGAGTAGCTTGTTATGATGCTTTCTGTGTGGTACAGCAAGGACATGAGGGGATGTGGAGAGGATGATTGCCAGGGCAATGGTGATAGGAGCGGGATCAAGAAACATCTTTCTCGTTGATGGTTTTGCTATTTTGAAACAAGGTTTTAGTATGATATTATTTGGTATTCAGGTGGAGTGCACATGAGGGACGAACCTTAAGATATAATAATAATAACGCACTTTTCAGATGCTTTGTGTGACTAATGGGTCTGCACTGCTCTCTTGTCGTATAGTAATGGGCAAATAGACCGGATTCTGACCTGATGATCAATGATGAAAAATAGAACTTCCAAAACTCTGACAAGTGGGCGTCGTCGCCCCATAAATAATGGAATTGATCACCATACTAGCCTTATGATATCTTTGAAATAATACAATGGCTTAGTAGAAAGGAATTACCTGCCACCTAGAAGAACTAGGTGGTGTTGAAGAAATTTCCCGTCTAGGCAATTCAGTGCCACAGAGAGACGCCACAAATGTCAACCAGCCTCCAAAGACACAGCGAATAAATGAGCCTCGGGGCATTCTTCTACACGGCAGAAATACTCCATTACCCCAGCCTTGAGATTTAAAGCATGGCTTTGGTGTAAGCATGGTTCTACTGAGCTTATGGTGTTCTAGAATATGGTAAGAAAGGGGCTCCTGGAATGTACACCAACCTCATCTACTTACCTAGGTATCCATCATTGAGCCACTAAAATCATTGTAATTAGAGATTGAGAATGTGTTATCTCTACAGTAATCAGCCCCGACCTTATTCTTACCCGTCATTGGTGAAATATTCGAGAGGTTAACATTCTTAACATTCCATTCATGGGTTCTAGCCTACATTCCACGGTATCCCGAGCGAACAATTAAGCACTCCGGTTATACAAGATGACCGAGTTCCAGACTCCCATACTATCTATGATCCAATTGATTCAATGTATCAAATACCATTCTGGAAAATGGCTAGTGGAAAGTTGCCCCTTGGCTAATATCACCTACACAAACTGGTTCTACAACCCAAGCCAATACCGACTCTTCTCAACGCTAAACTGCGTAGAAAGCTTTTCGTCTCCAGTTCCAGTAATCAGAACCGTATAATCACCCTTCTCAGATGCCCAGGACTTTCTAATCTCGTCCCAGAAGCTGGTTGCAATCTTCTTCTCAACCGTAATTGAGACAGTCTTCTTTTCTCCTGGCTGTAGATAGACCTTGGTAAATCCCTTCAATTCACGGGCGGGTCTTTTGATATTCTCGAGAATAGGAGGTTGAATCCATAGCTGCACTGTCTCTGCTCCACCGACCGAGCCGGTGTTGGTGACAGTCACCGAGGCGGTTATCTTCTCTCCATCTTCTAGAATAGGCTTCTCTGCGTCTACCTTCAAGGACAGATCTGATCGTGTGAATGTAGTATATGACAAACCATGTCCGAATG